>NC_142505.1:92575555-92883611 GCF_057876585.1 Rhinolophus sinicus | reverse complement strand
TGCCACATGCACAGGAGGCCCGAGACTCCTGCCACAGTCAAAGCACAGGCGACAACGCCTACAGAGGATTTCCATGCCACCCCTGTCTCTGCACTCCGGGAAACTCTTCTCTTAACTGTGTGTTCCTTTGCTGTGCCATCTCTTCCTCTGCTCCTTCTATTCTCCTGCAATGTCCTGATGTTTGCAGAGCCTTCCCTCCATTCCTTTTGGGGATGCTGCAGACCATAGTGGTTAAGGGGAAGGGTTCTGTCACCTCATTAGCTGAGCCTGTGTGATCTTGGGTAAGGCAATAAACCTCTCTGTGCCTCAGCTGCCTCATTTCTAAAATGGGGATACTGAGAGGCCCTATCTGGCAGGAGTAAATGAGCCAGTACATGTGAACGATGCTAGGCATGTAGTAAGCCCTTAATAAATCACAGCTACCATTGTTGCTATTGTTCTCGATTAACCGCGAAATGCAAATGAGCACTTACTAATTGCCAGGCACTATGCTAAACCCTGGACAATTTTCTCATTTGAGCCCCTGAACAACTCTATGAGGAAAATGCTATTATTCAGCTCATAGCAGGGAAGAGGAAAGTCAAGTACACTGATGTTAAGTAACTTACCCAGGGTGACAGAGCTAAGAAGAAACTGAACCGAAATGTTGTTACCAAAAAGCCTAAATACCCCGATCTCCACTGAAAGCAGATTTCACAAAGAAAGGAAGGGCTCTTCCCACCCTTCACCCCACTGGTGTGTCCCCAGGAAATTTGAGAGGCCTGGAGAAGAAGGCAGTGGGGGTCCTGGGCAGAAGGAAGGGTTTGTGCTCAAGGAGAGTGAAGTTTCCCTTTTTCACCTATTGATGAAATCACCTAGCACAGTGGGCTGTAGTCTCATGACCTCCAAGAGGTGTTGCCAAGTTTTTACTAGTGCATAAAGTTTATTTTTATTACAAGCCAGGGTATATATTGTTCCAGTGCTTTTGTTTGAATTGGATTGTAGGAAAGGTGTTGAACTTGCTGCAAGCCAGAGGACATCAACATTTTAGAGTTGATGGCAGAGAAAGATGGTGTGTTTACCAGGAGCTGTGAGAACTTGGCCAGGTGAGGATATAAGCGAGGATAGTCTACACAGAAGGGTTAGTTCTTCCAACACATGTGCCAAAGGGGACAGAGAGAGCCAGGTGATAACTTTTTTTTTTTTAAATAGGAAAAAAACAAGGCATTGTTTTTCCTTGTACTGTGGTTGTGTAGTTGTATTATTTAGTTATTGCTACGTAGCAAATTATCCCATAGCTTAGAGGCTATCTCACAGTTCCTGTGGACCCAGAATCAGGAGTTATTTAGCTGCATAGGCTCTGGCTTGGGATCTCTCATGAAGCTGCCATGCAGATGTCAGCCAGGGTGGAAGTCAGCTGAAGGCTTGCGTGGGGCTGGGGGATCTACTTTAAGATGGCTCGCGCACAGCTCTGGGCCAAAGGCCTCGCTCCTTCACTCGTAGACCCCTCTGCAGGCTTCTTCAGTACCCTCACACACTTCCAGTGCTACACGCCATTGTTTCCTGAACACCCTGTTGCTTATATAGGTCAGCCCTGCTCAGTGTGGAAGGGGACCACACAAGGACATGAATATCAGGAGGTGAAGATCAGGGGACCACAGTGGGCGTCCCTGCTGACCGGTTTACTATTCTATAGAAGACTGTGGGTGTCAAGTCAAATCCAGTATTCAAAAGTGTGCTGTGAACAGCCAAAAGTTAACAGCTGCTCATCCAATGGCTTCATGTTATCTGAACCTGCCTGTGGAGTCCTCTTGGGGGCATGACTCCAGCAGTGTCCCAGGATGACTCCATCAGAAAAAAAAAAAAAAAAAGCCTTACACTTCCATGATGCTGGAAGTTTGTTATTTGCGCCCACTGCCTGCAGGGCACCATGGGTAGGAAGCATGAACCTTGCAGCCAGATAGAACTGGGTTCAAACCCTGACTCCCGTATTGGTGACTTGGGGACTTTGGGAAATTGGTTTAACCTCCCTAAGCCTCAGAGTCCTGGACTGTAAAATGGATTAAGATCAATTTCACAGGGTCATCAGGGAGATGAAATGCAGGATGACAGAGCAATGATGATAGGAGTCAGGTGCTCTGCCAGTATTGACTTATAGGTTTATTATTAATAGTGATAATAATAATAACAGCTCAGATTTATTTAGCGACTATTAGTGTCAGTCTCTGAAGCTTAAAGCAATTAACAGCCTTGCCGAAGACACATAGCTAGGAGAGCTGGGCTCGAATCCAGGTCTGTCTGTCTCCAAAGCTAAACTGTTGGATAACTTGCTCTTTTCACTTCACTGTAGTCTGCAATGATCTACACATTACATGGTTCTATCTCCTTCCTTTTCCCCCTCTTTTTTGGCTGCTTAGTAGTATATGGACATACCATCATTAGTTAACTATAACCCCTGTTGTCGGATACTAGTTTCTAATTCTTCATCATTAACAGTGAGGCTTCAGTGAGCATCTTGCTGGCCAGGCATTTGCCCAGAGCTCACCATATGCCAGGGGCTGCACTAGGTACTTGATGTATGTACCTCATTTAATCCTCCACCAGCCCAAGGACACTCAGCTAGAAGGGACTCTTTCAGGCTCTCACTTCCAGGAAATAAGAACAGAAGATGTGTGCCCAGGGAAATGGTTGGATTCCACCTTGACCACAGGTGAATGTGGTGGAGCTCTGAATTCTGAACTGTGTGAGCCACTGAGTGACTATGCGTCTGTGACCTCAGGCAGTAGAAAGGACGTTTGACTCCAGTCAATGTCAAAACTTAGAAAAATCATCTGGAAGCAACCTAAATGCACCTCAAAGGGGTTTTTAACATACCAGCCAGAATACTAAATACTAAAGAGAAATGTTAGAGAGTTTATACAGATATACCTCAAAAACACAATGTTGAGGGGGGAAAAATTTACGTGGCAGAATGGTATGTGCAGTTTGATGCCATTATGTAATTTGGGAACACATACACTAATCCTTACTACACATATTGTTCTTGGGGCATATGCTACTATGCTAGTGGATGGGGGGAATGGGGAGGAGAGGCTGGGACAGAGAATGGGGGGGACAAAAGGGGCCTCAATTCTATTTGTAAGTAACAAAATAAACACAAAGGATTAAGTAAATATAACAAACTTTTAGCAGTTGTGAGTTCTGAATAGTAGGACGTGGATGTTCGTGATATTGTTTGTATTTTTTTATGTTTTTAGAATGAAAAGGGGGAAGCTCACTCGGTTTCCCTCGGTCTCAGTTTCATTTCTAAAATAAGACAGTTGATCTAGAATAGTGGGTGATTATCAGACAACAGGACTTCACAGATCAATGACATTTTGGGGAAAAAGCCTGAATTAATAGGGACGTCCATTTTAAATTTTGCCCAGAATGGGTTTTAAAAAAATCAATTATCATCTATTCTGATCATGATTTCATAAAAAGGAAAAACATTTTAACATGAAATTAGTGGGCAGGGCACCATCTCAGAATAGAGAGTTGAATAAAATTTTGTCCTTGTTTTCCAATAACTTATTTAGTAAAAGAAGCACATACTCATTGCAAAACATTTGGAAAATGTATCAAGAATAGAATAAAAACTACCCACCCCTATTTCTCACCAGCCAGGGGGTAATTACTATTAATATTTCAGCCATTTCTTTATATATATATATATATATATATATATATATATATATATATATATATATATATATATATATATATTATATTTAGATTTAGATAATATATACACACACACGATGTGTTTCTAATTTATACATGACTTCTTTCTTATTGTAAAACTTAATACATTAATGGGAATTTAGAAAAGAAGATAAACAGAAGAAAATGGAAATACTGATAAATTGAGATGTTCCTCCCATATTCATTTTTATCATTTCACTTTGAATCAAATCCCCAACCAGCCATCCGACATGCAGGGCGGGTAGAATCCAACTCTGAGCTGTGCGCATTTTAAATTCCTGGGAGCTGAGGCTCAGAGAGGGTCAGGGTCTTACCCGAGGCCACCTGGAATGTTGGCAGAGCCAGGATAAAGCATTGCATTCCCAAGCCATCCCTCCCCCTCTTCCGTTTTCTCCCCACGGCATCCTGCTGCCTTCTAAGGGAGAAGACACAGGGAAAAGTAACCTGGATGCCCAGGCCTTAGTCAGCCAGCAAGAGCTCAACCTTCCCATTTCACAGATGCCATAACTGAGACACCGTGAGGCTGCAGGTCCTATACCACACAGTCTGCAGGGGCTACGGACCCAGACCAGGTGACTCTAGTGCAGATGTTTTCCTACATTCATATCCTACGTCTTAACCAGCACAGAGCTAATCGCATGTCCCCAGGCTGGGAACAAATAACTGCATTCCAAGCAGTGTTCTCAGGCTCCAGGCTCAAGGCTGGCAGATTTTGGATTTATTCGGATTTTCTCCACATGTTAGCAGTTCAAAGTACCCCAGAAATCTGCTTATGCAGATCATGCCTATCCTTTAGGTGAAGAAAGGGGAGGCCCAAAGCGTCCCCAGGTCTAGTCCAGGGTCAGGTAACAATCAACCATGGCGGAACCAGGGCCAAGGTCTGACATGTGTCTTTCTTGGCCAGTGTTCAGCCACCAGCAGTTTAGCAATGACCTCCAGCAGGGCAGGCAGAGGAGGGAGACACAGATCTGGAGAAAGAGAATGATGTGTTTTAGGGAGCCCAAGGTCAAGGACGCCTTCTTCCACAAATGGAGCCAGTGCCTTGCACGCACCTAGCCATTTTCAAACAAAGTATTGATGACCGCAAAGATCTTTTGTTTATGGTGGTTATATCTATCAGCATTTACTATATTAGAAATCGAAACTGAGAAACTTAATCAGTTTAACTAGTTAATGTTAAAATAACAATAAATATTCTAACATAATCTATTTTAAGAAAAATAACCATATTTTTGAAAACAAAGATTACCATGAAGAGTAGCATTGTTTTACATTTTTCCAAATATCTTCAATGCCTGATTTAATAGAGGCTAGCTGGCTGTCCTATCTGTTTCTGTAGTTAATCTGCTGTGCAGTACAAAACATAGCCTGTGGAAAACTCCACTACACCCATGAGAGAATGAGAGGAAAAAAGGCAAATAACATCGTAGTCTTATAATGAAAACAATTTTGACTTCCTGGATGCCCTGAAAGTGTCTTAGGGGTCCACAGGGATACCCAGACCATACTTTGAGAACCACTGGTCTGTCTGTAGGTTTAATCATCAGAACTCCGTGAGGTGGATCCTGTTGTCATTCCCACTTTATAGATGAGCAAAGTGAGGCTCAGAGAGGTTACGAGGCTTGCTCAAAGACACACAGCCAGTGAGTGGTGGTGTCAGGATTTGACATCGACTCTGGGGAACTGTGTTCTTAATAGCAAAACTGTACTCCAGCCCCTAGCTGATGGACAGATGTTGTAGGAGGGATGGGATCAGGAAAGAGCCAGAGGTTCTAGGGTGCCTTAAGGGGGAAGTGGGATACAGTGTGGTGGTTGAGAGTATGGACTCAGGAACAGTCTGTCTGGATCCACATCCTGGCTCTACCCTGCACATGCTGTGTGAGCTGGGGCAAAGCACTCAACCTCTCTGAGCCTCAGATACTCCCTCTGTGAAATGTGATAATGATATTTACATCATAGGGCCTTTAGAGGGACTAACTGTCAATTTATGTAAATTATAATAGTGCTCAATAAATGTATACACAGCAGATATCTTTTAGTTGGTATGAATTTGGGAACAGGCTCGAGAGAGGCAGGGTGGACCTAGAGCATGGGTCCTGAAGGCAGGGTCCAGGGGAGGCAGAAGACGGGTGGCCTGGAGGGTGACGGGCTGGGAGACTGGGAACATGTTGCTTTCGGGTGCACAGAGACTGATGCTCGACTCCATGGATTTCAGGCATCCAACCAGGCAGTGAAATGTGTGACAGGAGAGACAGCCTTGCCTGCCCCAGGGATAGAAGCCAAACCCCTTGCTCAGAGTCACCAGCCTGGCCACTGGGCACTGAGGCTGGGCCTCCAATTTTCAGCCTGGAAAAGCCACCAGACCACCTGCCTCTCCTGACCCTGTTCAGGGAGTGAAGCCCTGAACTCAAGCTGCCTTTCCCTGTCAGCCCAGCTCTGGAAACCACAGTGCCAAAGGATCCTGAGAGCCATCTTGTCAAACTGCCCCCCTTTGCTTTCAGTGGATGAAGAATCTGAGTCCCAGAGACAGAACTGGGCTGCCCACATCACATAGCAAGTTGGGGACAGAGGGCCCAAACTGCCTGATGTCTGATTTGGGCTGTTTCCACAGTGTCCTCTCACCTTCTTTGCTCAGCAGGGAACTCACGACCATGTGCAGGGCGGCAGCTCCAGTGCACAATGGCCTGGTGAGAATCTGGGCTCTGCCACTTCCTGGCTGTGTGACGTCAGACAAGATGCTTAACCTCTCTGTGTCTCCGTTTTCTTATGTATAGAATGGGAATAATAAATGTACCTCCTTCATTGGGCTGTTTGTGTGGATTAGAGTGAATTGCTTCCTGCAAAGCTCTTAGAACACTGGCTAGTATTCAAATTCAAGGGCCGGTGGTTAACACTGTGACCACTTCCCCATCATGGTTGTCATCTTAAGAGGCCTTGAACACCCTTAGGGGACACACTGGGGGTGTTCTCGTATAGTGGCCACCCTGCTTTGTACAAAGCCCTGGGGAGAGATGGGTAAAGGCAGAGCTGGGTTCTGGCCTCTGCAAGGAAACTGATTCACAGGGTGATTTGGAGCACGATGCTTGTCATGTCTGGGCCTCTGGGTGCCCAGCTGGAATGAGAGAGTATCTTTTCTTTTTTAAATTTCTGTCATACTTCAAGTGTCATGACATTCCTCTGGCACTAATGACCATACAAATGTGCATGGCTACTCATTGCAGAATTGTTTCTAAGGCAACAGGAAACATTTGGGAACAATCTTAATGTCCTTCCACGTTGGAGTTTTAAAAGGAAGGGATTAATCGTCCCAAACTGGAAATAATCCAAACGTCCATCAACAGGTGAAGGGAGACACGAACTGGTGCCTCCTGCGATGGAACGCTCCTCAGCAAAGAAAGCCACTGACTGGGTCAGCACCACAGGCGGGTGAATCTCCAAATCAGGATGGTCTCCGTGCCTACTGCATGACTCCACTTAAATGACATTCTGGAAGAGGGAGAGCTAAACTGTAGGGACAGGAAACAGTGCGGTGGTTGCCTGGGGCAGGATGTGGAGACCAGGGATTGATTACCAAGGGGGGGCATGAGGGAACTTTTCGGGTGATGGAAGTACTGTAGATCTTGATTATGGGGGTGGTTACATGACTATGATTTTTTTTGAAAGTCACTGAACTATACTCTACAAATGGGTGTGTCTTATTGTACGTCAATTATACCACAACCAAATTGACTACAAAGTAAACGACGCTTCACCCATTCCAGGAAAGCTCTGAATTTGTCAAAAGGAGTGGGCTACATCTTTGGCACCAATATGAAAAGTTGTCCATGTTACTATTAATGAAAAATAAAGGCAAGTTATGGAACATCACTGGTGACACCGATGGTGGAGCGCTCACTGTGGGCCAGGCCCAGGCGACCTGCCTCACATGCATTATTTTGCTTAATCTTGACAATATCCATGTGAGGTTTTACAGATGAGAAAACGGAGGCTCAGAGAGATGAAGTCACATGCCCGGCTGTGTATGAAGCCAGAGAGCCAAAGGGTTCGGACCTGGGACACATTCTGATCCAGTACGTAAATGACAATGTTAGCTTATGTGCAGAAAAACATCTGGAGAGATGAGCCCAAGGATTACATCTGGGGTGCGGATTTATAGGCACTTTCACTTTCAATACCAGCTACTGTTATGTCTAATTTATTATAACACGCCTGAATTTTCTAATCAGAGAAAGAAATATAGATTTTTAAAAATTACTAAAACAAGTTCCTGGTTTGTATCTCATCTGCCCAGGACCCGGACACCCTCTCTCACTGCTCCTTCTCCTACATGGGGCCACGTGCCTGCCCAGAGCCACAAGCTCCACTGATAAAGGCCAGGCCCGCTGAGCCCCCATATCAGTCCCGAGCAGCCCCTGCAGTCCCGTCCATCTGGTCCCCCAGGGAGGGTGGGCCCTGTCCCAGGAATCAGCAGGTTCCAGGGCCCTGGAGATAACAGGGGCTGCAGGGGGTAGATGGTGGGCCCGGTGGGCCCAGGGTCTGCAGCAAAGAGGTGGGGTGTGAGCCAGGGACATTGACAGGCCTCTCCCCCCTGGACAGGTGAGCCACTGAGAACCAGGGAAGGTGTGACCTGCCCGGTCTGTTTTTGTGAACATGGCTCTGCTGTGTTGCCCTGAGCATATGTAATCCCCTCTCTGATCCTTAGGTTCCCTGGTTCAAGCCTGGTCCTCTTTTTGGAAGTAGCCTGGGCCCTGAAACCATCCTTGAGAGTCCCCAGTGTACGAGCAGACAGCGGGATGGACACAATATCCTCAGCCTCCAGCTGCTACTCCGAGCGGGCCTGTGGAGGCCCAGCGGTACCCTCGTGACCTTGAGCACATGCGCTCATGCCCTCCTGGGCATGCCCGGGTCTGCAGGCCCAAGGACATCCTGGGCCAGGCCATGTTTACATGTCCAAAGGTCAGACACCACCTGCCAGGGAGGGCCTCCACTGGTGAGAGTCTGCAGCTGTGTGCCCAGCACACAGATAATGTGTGCTTTGGGGAGAGGCGGGTCGCCCCTGGAGAAGGTGGGGTGAGAACGACCCCCAGGATGTCATCCTTGGTAGAGCCCCTGACAGCTCTGCTGGGAGTTCCTTCCATCCCTGCAGGTCTAGCAGCACCCTCAAGCCACTTAGCTCAGTTTCCCAGAACTTGTGCCTACAATGTACTGCTCACTACTTCCTTTATGCTACGGGGTACTTTCACCTCCCTGAGCCCCAGTTTCCACATGTGTAAAATGGGGAAAATCACAGCTCTTACTCAATAGGGTGCAGAGAAGGCACGGTGGGGTGTCAGGAGAGACATCACACAGGGGTCTCTAATTTTAGGGATAGCTCCATGTTCTGGAAGCTCCCCCACCCCAACTGTAAGGAAGCTTAGAGATCTCTGCCTGGGTCTCAAAGTCACGGGTGGGGCCTAGAAGTCCCACCTGTCCCCTTCGGCTCTCTCCCCCTGCAGTATTTCCCAACTGCTTTCAAACCCTACCTCCCACCACCGCTGTTCAGCCCCCCCTGCACCATATAATTAATCACTCACACTTCTATGTCAGTGAAAGCATAAATGTAACCTAGGGGTTTCCAGTCTGATTGTGGTGATGAGATGTGTACGTTAAAACCTAAAGGACTAGCACCTTTTCAATGTATATGTGCCCTGAGCGTGCACAGGGGGTATACACTTGCTGGAGTCTGACTGGGAGGGGGCCAGAGACGTTTTATTCTCTCATCTCTCCCCCCAGGACACTCTTGGTCATGCAGACTCTGACTGCTCACCTGTCAGGAAGGGGAAGCTGAAGGTAGCTCAATCTATAACTAAAATAGTTACCAAAAATGTCTTGATGGTAAACTGGCAAAAGTGTGAATGTTGATAACCTCCAGGGTTGGCACTGCCACGAGAGACAGGCTCCTTCTCACACTGTCGGTGAGGATGAAAATGGGCACAGCCCACCTGCGGGTGTGATCAGCATCTCTATCAATACGCAACCACACACACAACCTACGATCCAGTGATTGTGCTCCTGGGACTCTACAGGATAGACATGCTACCACAGGCACATCTGTAAATGGATGTTTGTGGAAGCTTTTTTTTTTTTTTTTTTTGGTAAAAGCATAACAATATTGGAAGAATTTCAGATGACTTCCCACAGAGGGTTGATTGCCTAGACATTTTGTGATCCAACCACATTATGGAATACTACACAGCTGCCAGAAGCCAAGGACTCCCATGGAAATGTTTCTAAGATTCACCGTCAGGTGAAAGAAGCAAGTAGAAGAATATGTATGAACAAAATTCTGAAACCTCATACGTAAACAAAACTACTCTCTCTTTCTTGACAAATGTATATAGCACTGAGGTATACTGGCATGGAAGGTTCTGGAAAGACCCACACCAAATGATAAACTTAATTCATGCCATTTTCCATCTGACGGGGAAGTGACTTAACTCTCAGCCTCAGTTTCCTGTTTTGTAAGTTGGTAATAACAAACCTCATACGATTGTGCTGAGCATTAGTATAACTAGTTATTGTAAATCATTTTGCGCATAACAAGCATTCCATAAATATTTAGGGAAATAAGTCAGGAGTCAATTTTCAGCTAAGTTTTAAGTGGTGGAGGCTCGTCTGCTGTCTTTGCTGCCACCTAGTGGTCACAACTGAGAAAGCATACATTAGAACGCTTGTCTTCTTTCTTTTTTATTCAGGTCACTATATATCCAGAGACTACAAAGCCTCAGGAACACAGGTCCTGTGCCTTGAAGGTGGAGTCTGGAAGGCTTCATTGTGGTCCCAGACCTCTATGAGTCTCAGTTTTCTCATCTCAAGAAAGGGGGTAATAACAACTTACCTCATATGTTTGTGAGGATAAAATGCAATAATGTGTGTAAAGCACTTAACACTGGCCCTGACACAAAAGAACATTCTAGAAATGGTAATTGTTGGTATTTACACACATTATCTCATTTAGGAAAGCAGTGTTATACCCATTTCATAGACGAGGAACTTGAGGCTCTGAGAAGTCAAAGTAACTTATTCAAAGCTATTTAGCTAAGAGAGGAAAAGCTGAGTTGAGAATCAGGCCTGCCCAGGCTGCTTCCCCACCTTTAAGATTCCGTTCTCACATGTCTTTGGAAAAGGAGTTGTAAGGAGCTGTTTTTACCACCACAGGTATCTGAATGTTGGATCCCACAGATCAGGAACATTAAAAAAATACCCAGATGTAGTGGTTACCTATTGCTGCATAACAAATTGCCTTAAAACCTATTCTGTAACCTAGGTGCCCCAATTACCTCCCCCTAGTCCAGCTCTGGAGCTGGGCAGTTGTAATCCTAAGGTTCGACTGTGGAACTCGCTATTTCAAGGTCACGTGGCTGCTGGCAGGCTTCATCCTTGAATACTGTTGAACAGCCGTCCTCTCAGCTGTTGGCCACCCTTAATTCCTGGTCACATGGTCAGTATCTCTTACATGGCAGTTTGCTTCATCAAAGCATGTATGCAAGGCAAGAAGTCAAGAGCAGGCATCACCTAGCAAGATGGATGCACAATCGTGTGTAACCTAATCACGGAAGTGATTAGTATTCTATTCTAGACTCCAAGGCACTGGGCCCAGCCCATTCTCCAAACGAGGGGATTATACACCTGCTTGAATACCAGGAAGACAAGATCACAGGGGGCCATTCGAGAGCCTTCCAGCCACACCAGAGTTACCAACTTTTCATTTTGCCAAAGAAGAACATTTAGAAAACCAACTCCCACCTCTGGTTACCATCATGCCATAAAAGAAATGGGCCTTTTTACAACTAGAAACCAAGAGATAATCTCAGAATAAAGGAGAGTTCCTTGTGGTTGAATAAATGCAGCTCTATGAAAAATGTTCCACATGGTTCTGAGTTTTCTCACTCCACCCTGCTCTGCCTCTTAGCCCAGCACTGGAAAGTGTCCCCCTGGAGCTGGATGCACACCTGCTGTGGGGAAGCAAAAAGAGCTGGTGGGGTTGGCCTGAGCATGGCTGGGGCCCATACTGTGCCCAGCACCCCAAAACACACTGGCCGAATGAATGAGTACATGAATGAAAAAAATCTCCTGCAGAAGTGTCACATTTACCTCCAACTCTCAGACAAGGAAACTGGGCCCTGTAACGCTAAGTGACTGGTGTACGGTTTCAAGGCTACAAAGGAGATTGATATTTGCAGGGTGCTTTACTCACCACAAATCCCTTCCACGTTCACTAGCTAAACCCATAATCTCAACAAGCCCCTGCTGGAGGAAGGTTACCATTACGCATTTTAGCATGGAGTAAACGGGGCCCGAGAGGCTAAGCAACCTGCACAGATCCCAGGCGGGTGATTCTAATACTAGTGCTTCTACTTGGTCAAGGCTGCCTGTTCTTATCCCTTCAAAGAGGGGCCGGAGGTGGCACTGCAGCAGGTGGCAGTCAGGGTACCCTTGAGCCAGATGGCCCCAGCAAGAAGCCAGTAGACCCTAGAGCAAGCGGCCAAGTCAGCCTCGGAGACTCAGAACTTTCCTGCTTCCCCTTTATTCCTGCCAAATGTGTCCCATTCATAGCCCCTCCTCAGCAGGAAGGAGAGCTGCTTTCCCACTTGACCCCTTTAATCGCATATTCCCTTGTCTACGCCTTCCCTTCCTGAGGAGCACGCCTCTGGGGCTTCTGTCTGCCACCCCCAACCCCTAGCAGGAAGCTTGACCAGTGACATCACTGGGACAAAATGGCCACCTTCATTAGGTATTTACCCAGGAGTATCCCCTCTCAATTAACCAAGATACAAAATCCTGAGGTAGACACTACTGTCGTCTCTGTTTACAAAAGTAAGACACCCAGGAACCAAAAACTTGATCCATGTGGCCAAATCACACAGCTAGTATTTGGTGCCACAGCTGGGAGGTGGAAAAGCCACATTTTAAAATCCTTATTCCTACATGCAAGACGCTGTGCTAACACTTTTATAGGCATTATCGCAATAACCATTACACTGTGACCACTGGCATTAACTTCATTTCACCCACAAGGAAACTAAAGCTTGGCTGGGCTAAGCAACCTGCTCCAGCCTGTCAGGGTGGAGAGTGGATGGAGCCAGCAGCCGGCCCTCTTCAGCAGACACCTCACTGCGTGGAACACTGGACAGATGCACGTGGCTACCAGATGCCATGTGGTTACTAGCAGGAGTCGGGGCCCTGCTTTTCAACTCTCATTTGGTGGATGTTGTGTTTGCTTCACCTGCCACGCACTGTGGGTGGACCATGTGGACTCTAGAGTCAGTCTGCCTGGTTTGGGATCCTGGTGGTCATTTCAGTTCTGGGACACTGGGCAGGTGACTCAGCCTTCCAGACTCATCTGTAACATGGGACTAGCCCTGGTACTGCCCTCACAGGCTGTTGTGTGGCCCCAGTGAGATAATGCAGTGGCTCCTAGCCAAAGCTGAAAATAGGTTGTTGCTGTTCATTGCCCTCACAGCTCACAACACACTTTTGTATGCATTATTCGATTTGATTCTCACCACAGCACTGAGAGGGTGTGCAGGGCAGGATTGATTATCCCTATGTTTTCACCCGCGGCACCCAAAGTTCAGAGGGTAAGGGCTTGTTCAACGTCATAGGGTCATGAATCAAGCCCAGGCTCACTAACTCCTCTCACCACTCCAACATTCTCTAGAGTACTCTGTCCAAGGGGAACATAAAGCGAGCCACAAATGTCATTTTAAATGTTCTAATAGCCACATTAAGAAAAGGAAAGATAAACAGGGGAAAGCAATTTTAATAAAATAGTTTAGTTAATCCACTACATACAAATTATCACATTTTGACATGTAATCAATAAAAAATGATTAATAAGATATTTTACATTCTTTTCTCTAATCAAACATTTAAAATTTAGTTTGTATTTTGTGCTTCCAACACACCTCAATTTGGATGCCAATTTTTCTTTGAAAATACTTGATCAGTATTTAAACTATAAAATTTACAGTTGAAAATAGATTCATGAGGGTAAGGGGGATGGGGGGTGGGGGGTGGGAGATGAGGGTAAGGGGGATCGAATATATGGTGATGGAAGGAGAACTGACTCTGGGTGATGAACACACAATGGGATTTATAGATGATGTAATACAGAATTGTACACCTGAAATCTATGTAATTTTACTAACAATTGTCACCCCAATAAATTTAATAAAATAAAATTAAAAAAAGAAAAAAAGAAAATAGATTCATAACCATGTTTCAGACACACTTAAAAGTTTTTCAATAACTGAATCAAGTATCAGTTTTTAAATTTAAATACAAATTAATTTAATAAAAACTACAATTCATTTCCTCAGTTGCACTAGCCACATTTCAAGTGCTCAATAGCCTTGTGGCTGGTGGCTATTGTATTGGACAGCTGAATATATAGAACATTTCTATGAGTGCAGAAATTTATATTGGAAAGCATAGCTTTAGAATATTGCCTTGTTTTCATCATTTTCTGTGTAAGCTGATATCAAGACAGTGATTGGATAAAAGACAAAAGGTAGTTTTCAAAATACTAAAAATTGATCTTGAAAAGATAAGATAAAAATAAGATAAAACTAAGAATAATGTAATAACGAATATATCCACTCATGTAAGGAAAAGATAAGAATGCCTACTATTACTGCTTCTATCCAAAGCTGTTCTAGAGGTCCTGGTAAATGCAAGAAGACAAGCAAAAGAAAAAAGAAGTATAAATCTCTGAAAGGAAAACTCTGTTTGTCAATGATTGGATCAGGCATCTTAAAAACCCAAGAGAATCAATGGTCAAACCTTTAAAACCAATTACAGATTTCGACAAGTGGTGAGATATGAGATCAAACTGGAACAATCAATAGTCTTCTTGAAATCCAGCAACAATAATCAATCACAAATATGTAATAGAAAAGAAACCACATTCTCCAAAGTAAAACCAAACCAAACAACAACAAAAACCAAATTATACATTCTAGAAATAATCTAACTGAAAAACACATTTATGAAAGCAATTATAAAATTTTACTCAAGGATGTAAAAAATATCTGAATTATGGCAAGATAGATCCTGATCATGGGCAAAATATGTCAGGTTTTTCCCAGTTTAATCTATAAGTGCAAAGCAATACACTCAAAACACCACCAACGTCTTTTGCAGAATTTAATACACTTATTCTAGAATTACATGGAATAGTAAACCATGGTCAAGAAATCTGTGAAACTGGAAGACCTAGAAGGGACATTGCTCCTATCACATAGCGAGACTTAGTATAAAGGTTTGTTATATATAATTAAGAGAATACCATCCCAGGAATACATATAAAGAAAAGTCAAAACAGAAGAAAACCCTGTCTTCTTTTTTACTGCTTTGGTCATGAAAAAAAAAAAAGCAAATTAAAATGGGATCGTCTTTTATATCTGTCAGACTTGTAAAACTTAAGAATAACAATTTTCAGTGCTGGGGGTAAGTGGGAAAACAGATATTCTTGACACCGTGGGGAGGCGGATTGTGTGGTGGTGGGTACCGGCCGGCTGGTACAGGAAGTGAGAACGAATCAAACTTTCCTGGGCAGCAGCTTGGTAATAATATACATCAAAATGTAATGTGCCATATTCTTTGATCCTGAGGTTGCCCCTCCAGAATTTATCCTTATGTAATGAAAGATGTTTATCACAGCATTCTTTATAATAGGAAAATACTGGAAGCTGCTTAAATGTCCATCAACAAGGGAATGGTTAAATAAATTATGGTAAGGTCACACAATAGATCATAAACTATTAAAAATGACAATATAGAGCTATAGCATTGACATAGATTATTCAGTAAGTAATAAAGATTGCCTTAACCCTACCACTCAGAAATAAAAACTGGTAAAAATTTTGTTTGTAGTTTTCCAGCCTTTTTTCTTTGCATGCACACACACATTATTTTAAGAAATGGAATCATACGGTATGTATTACTTCAAAACTAGCATTTATTTAACAATATGTTGAATACTGTAATTTTTAAGAAGCATAAATTAGTTTATACTAAGAAAACAACTATTATTAATTTTCATTTTCATAGACTGCATTCTCATCTAACAATGCAAACATTACAGGTAAAGCGAAAATCTCTTTGCCTCTCCCTTCCCAGAAGTCACCGCGTTCATTGGGTTTCTATCCTTCCAGATCTTTTCTCAAACTTTTCAGGCCATTTGCATTCATATATTTGTAGCTGCACACATATGTACATGTACACATGGAGTTATGTGTTTATATGAGTCTGTAACCTGGTTTTATAAATTAATAGTATGACTTGGAACTCTGCCAGGAACCAGATAAATGCTAATGTATTTTATGTGTTGTCTCATATTCCATTTCCTTATTGATGACCATTTAATAGTAAAAAAGTAAAAACAAACAAACAAAAGAAAGCATAACGCAATGGTAAGGAAGGGAGGGAAGGAAGGAGGGACAGAAAAGGAAAACAAAAAAGGAATGTTATCTTTCTTGTTTAAAAGGTTTTAAAGCTTCCTTGATTTCCACTAGGGGGAGACAAAGAAACGCGCACGAGAAATGTCCAAATGCAAGTTAATTGATGGAAGGTTTATCAATTAGTGGCCTTCCCCGATATTCCATCACTTTCTACCCGCCTCCTTCCACCAGGCCAGCTTTTCCAACGCGCCACACCTTTCTCAGGATTCGGGACTACGAGACTTCGCAAGGCGTTCACCCCATTCACACACAGACACCAAACTCTGGGGAGCGCTCCCGGAATAGCTGCGGGACCGTCAGCAGACGCGCGATCCAAGGTCCCCTGGTGGTGGCTTTGGTAGCCAAACACAAGGGGAATCTCAAGGATACTGACCCGCCCGGCCCCCAGCATTGGGTCTTGGTGTTTATCGCCCCCTCCTGGCTGGATTTATTAACGCGCCCCGTTCACACCCGCGCCGCATGGAGAGCAACTGAGCTTATGGTGATCCTGGCGTCTCACACACACGGGCTCAGAGAAATCCCCCCATTTTCCAGGGTTCCCCAAAGTGGGTATGCGGGTGACAGGAGAGATACCAACCACCACCCACCGAGCACGGTGGCGCACCACGTCTCCTAGCCAGAGAGAACAAGTTTGTCAGCACGCATTTCATTTCCACATTTCTCACGTGCCCAGCTGAGTCTATGAGTGTGTGTCTGTCTGTGGGGGAGGCAGAATACAAAATAAGATCCGGCTCCATCTCTGTCCTCCAGTGGCTTCTGGTCCTCAACAGTTTTTTTTTGTATTTTGACCGTGTGCACCCTCCGCTCCCCCCATGCTAAAACACCTGCTGTTCTGATGAAAGCTTCTGTTCTCTGCCCTCTGATCCCAGGCCTGACTAATCCCAGCACCCCCCCTCCCCCCAGTATGGGGACAGAGAGCAGCAGCAAGTCATCTGTGAGGTTTCCTGGGAGAGTGGAAAGAGCATGGGACAGGGAGCCCGCAGGCTGCTTCTGACCCCAGCTTGACAGTTCCTTCCTGTGTGACCTTGCTTTGGTCTGGCCCCTACGTGGACCTCTGGCTCGGCCTGCCTCTGAGATCTCAAGCTTTCACACTCCAAAGCTGCCTCTCACCTGCATGATCATTTTGGCAGTAACTGTGGTCCCTTCTTAAACTTGGTGTTTCTCCTGGTGAGTCATCAAAGCTGGGCCAGGACTGGCTACTTGCCCCAGTGGGCCTCTGTCCAGGGAGATACTTACTGCCTGAGCTTGTGGCCCTGCTGTTCTGAGCAGTACCCAGGAGCCTGGGCCAGGCCACTCCTCCTGGGAGGCCATGCCTCTACCACACACCCCAAAAGGCTGGCGGGCTTCCCTCTCAGTCCCTGCGTAATTCTTACTCAGTGCTTTAGTTCTCATCTTAAACTATTTTCTGAATTAGAGGCCAACATTTAAAAATAGGAGAGTTACAGACAAATTTCTAGTTTCTTTTGTAAAATCGGAAGCTGTCTCGCCTGACTTTCTAGGGATGGGGTTGAGGACTGGCTGCCCTCTGCAGATGGGGGCTCTAGCCGCTGGCGTGCTGGACCCCACTCAACCCTGGACACCCATCCACAAGAGCTGCCTGGCCTTGTAAGTACTGTGACCCCCTGTGGTCTGGGCCCCTGAGACTTTTGGAGGGCAGTGTCTGTATCCCCAGAGCCCAGCAGTGGACCTGGAGCATGGTAGAAACGCAGTAAGCATTAGCTGAATGAATGAATGAATAAACATGCGATTTTGACATTAAATCTAAATTTATACCCTTCACCCTGGCATTCAAAGCCTCCTTCACTTTGTCCAAAACTACCGATAGCAATGATAGTGATGACGATGGCGAGTATAATAGTGGCACGCTGTGTGTGACTTTGTAATTCTTTATGGAACCCCATTTACTCCTGTCAGCAACCCTTTGAGATCTGTTTTATTTCCTCTCATTTGACAAATGAGGAAATGAAGGCTTAGCAAGGTGAAGCAATTTTCCAGCGATTATGCAGCTCCGTATAGGGCAGAACTAGAGCTGGACCTCAGAGGCATGTGACTTCTGGTCCCATTCTTTCCACTCATCTCTCTGGCTGTGTTCAGTCCAGAAGCCTCGATTCACTTCCACGCTGTTCTACACACACTTGCTGGGACCCTCTACCAGGCAGGGCACTGGGCTTGGCCCTGTGGTAGCAGTGGGAAGACACAGAAAAGGTTCCTGGTCTGCCCTCCAGGGAGCATTGTTTTTCTTCCTCATGGGACTCTCGCAAGGGGCTTGCTAACATGCAGCTTCCCGGCCTTCCTGCCTCGATTTCTGGCCATGGAGCCTGGGAAGCTGCAGTTCCACAAGCAGTCCCAGGAGATTCTGATGTACCAGGAGGTTTGGGATCCTTGCCTGTGAGAAGGGCTGCCCTAACGGGCCCAAATAGGGGCCTCAGGAAACCCTCTGTCCCACCAGGCACCTGGGAGCCTTCAGGCAGGGGTGGGACATTTGTCCACTTGTTTATTCATCCAGTTCCACTGTGCAGGCAGTCAACAGTGAGCAGATCAGACCCTGCCCTGCCTTGGAACCTTAGAGCCTAGTGGGGGAGACAGAAAGTAACCAATATGTAATCCAGGATGTGCTATGAGAGAAAAATATGGGGAGGAATGAGAGGGAGTCAGAGGGTCCAGGTCCCGCATGGGGCATCAGGGAAGCTGAGCTCAGAGGGACAAGGAAGGAGGAGGTGGGGGAGATCTTCTCCACAAGCTCATGTGTGTGGATAGGACATTTGGAGTAGAGGGAAGGAGGACATAGAGGATGGTTTGTTCCGTCATTTACACTGGCCCTCAGACACCTTGAGTGAGTCATGCCCAGTCTCTGGGCCTCACTCCCTGCATCTGTCAAATGGGTGCATTGGGCAATGAGAGGAGATTGCCAAGGCTTTATCATCTCTTATCCACATGGGGAGAGAATCAAGCTGGGGATGGGCAGACTTTGTGCCTTTCCCCCTCTTTCCTGACATGGAAAGGCTTAACACACTCCAGGCTGTGATTAGGCAGGTTCTCCGCTTGTTCCCATAAATCTCTCCATGACCACATGATGCTGATTAGCACCCCAGGCAGGGCATTCCCTCTGGTTTCCTTTCTGCCCCTGGAAGACTGTGCTCACCCCTCTCTTGGAGAGGCTGCTTGGGCAGACCCGGCTCAGGGTGCCAGCCTCAGCCAGGCCACAGAGAAACCCCGGCCGCTCCCAATCCCCTTCTGACATTTATGAGGTGCCACTGAAGGTGGGGGGCGCCCCAAACCCCGAAGGAATGTTAATTGGCTAAAGCTGTTGCCCATGTCCCCGCTTGGCCCGAGTTATTACCGTTTTATTTTTATTTGTTTTCCCCCAGAGGCGCCTGGGTTGGGCTGAGCAGCCTGGCCGCCTTCCCACCCTGGAGCCAGAGATGGAAAGGGGCTGGAGACAGGGACGAGGGGTATGACAGGGTATAGAGGACCCTCAATTTGTCCCCAACGCCCACCCAACTTCTTCCTCTTGTTGAGGTCTCAACTCAGGAAGGGGGTGACGAGAAAGGTCTGGAAAGGGAATGAAATGCAGAAGCTGACAATGCAGCTTTGGTGTTAGACCCACGAGGGGTCCAAAAGCTGGCTTTGCCCTCTTTGGCTGTTTGGTCCCCAGGAGGTATAACCAGTGTCTGAGCTTGGGTTACCACGTCAGTTATAATGTTAAGCTTTCTGTGCTGTTCTAATGAATAAAGAAGAAAACGTGCCTACTCGGCACATAGGGGTGATAATTATCATAGGAAAGGGGCCCCTGGGGCAAGTTTGAAAACATCTTCCTGGTGAGTCACAGCGGTAGAAACCCTTCCAGAGTACCTGCCTTACCGTCCAGCGGGAGAAACCAGCTGAGACAGGGAAGGTCTCTCTGTGGCAGACATGAGCCTGGGGGGCCAGGACTCTCCAGGCTCCTGGCTTCTTCCAAGACGGGGAGATCTAAGGGGGAGGCACGGAGAGGGTCTGGGCTTAAATTTGCCAAAAGATTCCTCATTTCAAAGCCTCAACCCCCTTTCAGATCAGACACTCCTGCACCATCACAGATTGCGCTATCTTCCTCTCCTCCTGCTTTCCTCCCTTCCTTCCCTTCTCTCCTTCCCTTCCTTTTCCTTCCTTCCTTCTTCCTCCTTTTCCTTTTCTTCCTTCCTTTATCCTCCCCCCATTCACCGCTCCTTCCCTAGCTTACTCACTCATTAATTATTTTATCCATTCCCTCACTACACATCGGATGCTGTACTACACCCTTTCCTCCATCATTTCTCTATTTGTAAAGAATTGTGTCGAGCTCTTAGTTACAAACATCTGACTAAAGTTTTTAATTTCTCACATAATAAGACACCTAGAGAGAGGCAATCTATGACTGGGACAGCTTTCCGTACGATCAAGAACCTAGGCTCTTTCTGCTCTGTCATCTTTAGTGTGTGGCTTCCACCCTTAAGGTCACCCCACGGTCCAAGATGGCTGTTGGAGCTCCAGTCATCACATCTGAGTTCTCGAGTTCTATACAAGAAGGAGAAGGATGAAAGGCATACTTCTCATCCTACTTAGTTGTCTTTCAAGAGATTTCCTGGAAGGCCCACCCAGTGACCTTTACTTAGATTTTAATGGTCTCCTCTGTCTGCAAAGGTGGCTGGGAAATTCAGTTTTTCCACTGGGTATGTTGAAAATTGGGGTTCTGTTAGTAAGGTTAAAGGGAGACCAGAGAATGGAGGTAGCACAGTAGCAGTTTGTTCCACCATATCCGAGAACCTCCGCCTCCTACAGCCGTGGGAACACCTGGTCTCCTATACCCTCTCTGGGAGCAGACAGGCCTCCCCATAAGCATAGCCAAGGGCTCCCCTTCACTTCCATCCTCTTCCCTGAGTGTCTCCATGTTGTGTTCTAGAGGGAGAAGCCACAGCTCTCAGACACATGCTGGAACAGTTAAAAGACACTGGAAAATTGTGAAATAAACATCACTTTTAGTTGCTCTGTGAAGTTATGACACTTGCATCAAGCAAAGAAAGACCGTGCCTGCCAGCTCACAGAGATGCTGCCCTGTTGTACCCAGTGCTTGTGGCCCTGAAACCGCGTGGCCTTGCTTCCCTAAGGCCTGGCAGCTCACCGGCATTGGCTTTACGTTCCAGATGACATTTGCTAGCAATTCTTTGCATGAACCTTGGCTAATCAAAGTCCAACACCGATCCTGTCAGTCCTCAGAACACTTCAGGGGGTGTATATACGAGTGTCTTCATGTTATAGAGAAGAAACAGAAGCTCAGGAATTATAGTAGTAGTAGCAGTAGTAGTAGCAGCAGTAGTAATAATAATAATTGCAACAGCTATAACTTATTGAGCACTAAGTATTAGATATGGGGCCAACCCTTTTCATGATCCATCCAGTATATATTTATCAAGGGGCCTATTACGTCAGGCACTGGGGATAGAATGGCAGATTAAACAGGGCGCAACTACCTAGAGCTTAGGGTGGGAGGGAGGGCTGGGGAGAGCCACGGGGAATAAGCAAGTAAACAATCAAATCAATGTATGACTGCAAACTGGGCAAGTGCTGGGGCAGGAACAGAAGTTAAGTGGAACCCCCTTTGGGAGGTCAGGGAAGTGGCATTGGATCAGACCCTGGAAGATCTGCCTCCCCATTTGACAGATGAGGTAACTGAGGTTCAGACAGGCAAAGCAGGTGGCTGAAGGTCACCCAGCTGGTGAGTGGAGCAGCCTGGACATCACCTTTCTCCCCTAAATGTTGGCACCAACTCTGTACCTGGTCTGTGGGACCCTGGAGGCTCCCTCTATCCCTATGCTGAGTGCCTTGTCTTGTTACTCGTTAGGAGGCTGCAGAGTCAGGATGAGCTTAGCTGTGCCCACCCCCCTGCCCCCAGCCTGTGGAAAACGTGCATTCTAACACCAGCCATTCCCTAACCTCTGCTAACCATGGCACTTTTCATTGTTTAGGGGCATTATGTTCTGGGGATGCAAAGGGGCCTGCAGTTTGCCCACCTTCGCCTGCTGGTTCAGCTAACAAACATTTATTGAGCACCGACTGTGTACTAGGCACCTGTGCTAAGTGTTGCTATGTCACAACTGAGATCAGCCCCATGAGGTCTCCGTTATCACTGCCCCCACCTTACAGAGGAGACAGAGAAGTTGAGAACTTGCCCAAGCAAGGTTCCACGGCTGATAAATGGCAGAACTGCAATTTGACCCAGGCAGTCTGACTCCAGAGCCTGTGTATTCTATTCAAAGAGCTGACAATCTAGCAAGAAAAGGAAACGTTCATGAACAGAGGGATGGTGAAGTGATATGCTGTCTACTAGTTAAAGAGAGCATGGTGGGCACAGAGATGGACGGATCTCCTAGGCGTGCTATCAGGGAAAAATCAAGTTGCACAGCAATATGCACAGTATGATGCCACTTACGTAAAACAAAATACTACAGTCAGGTATGTGTAAATGCACTGAAACATGTCTGGGGAAAAAAAGCAAAAATATACCAAACAGTGGGACTGTTTGTCAAGAGGACTTAGGGCTCACCTGCCATGTTTTCAGGTTTTACAAAGAAAATGTATTCATAATTTTCAAAGGACAATCAACATGACATGTTATATAAGCTAAGAGAGAGGGGGCAGCCCAGAGTGCTAGGGGTGCCCAATCCAGGAAGGAGGAGGTGGTAATCAGGGAAGATTTCCTGGAGGAGGGAACTCTGCTGGGTTTTGAAGAATGAGTAGGTCTTAACCAGATAGAAACCTATATGGAAAGTGCTCCAAGCAGTGGGAATAGCTTGTACAAAGTCCCAGAAGGGAGACTGAATACTATGTCAGAGAGGACCAGGGTAGCCCTTCCTAAAGTGTACCCCTGGGGAGTAGGTAGGTGAGGGTTAAAATGCAGATTTCCAGGCCTCATCACAGACTCCAAGGAGGTGGGCCTGGGAAGCAGCACGTTGACAGACTCTTCAGACTTTTTTTTCCCATATACAAAAATCAATTCTATTTCTATACACTGGCAATAAAAAACACAAAAAGGGGCCGGCCCGGTGGCTCAGGTGGTTAGAGCTCCGTGCTCCTAACTCCGAAGGCTGCCGGTTCGATTCCCACATGGGCCAGTGGGCTCTCAACCACAAGGTTGCCAGTTCAATTCCTCGAGTCCCGCAAGGGATGGTGGGCTCTGCCCCCTGCAACTAAGATTGAACACGGCACCTTGAGCTGAGCTGCCTCCCGGATGGCTCAGTTGTTGGTTGGAGCGCGGGCTCTCAACCACAAGGTTGCCAGTTCAATTCCTCGAGTCCCGCAAGGGATGGTGGGCAGCGCCCCCTGCAACTAAAATTGAACACGGCACCTTGAGCTGAGCTGCCGCTGAGCTCCCGGATGGCTCAGTTGGTTGGAGCCTGTCCTCTCAACCACAAGGTTGCCGGTTCGACTCCCGCAAGGGATGGTGGGCTGCGCCCCCTGCAACTAGCAACGGCAACTGGACCTGGAGCTGAGCTGCGCCCTCCACAACTAAGACTGAAAGAACAACAACTTGAAGCTGAACAGAACCCCCCACAACTAAGACTGAAAGGACAACAATTTGACCATTGTTCCCCAATAAAGTCCTGTTCCCCTTCCCCCAATAAAATCTTAAAAAAAAAAAAAAAAAAAGACAAAAAGGAAATTAAGAAAAACAATTCCACTTACAATAGCATCATAAAGAATAAAATACTCAGGAATAAATTTAACAGAGGCACAAAACATCAGTGCAAGAAACTGAAGACCCAAATGGAAAGACATCCTATGCTCATGGGTAATACTCCCCCAAATTGACCTGCAAATTCAATGCAATCCCTACACAATGGCAGCTGGTTTCTTTTCAGAAATTGACAAGCTATCCTAAAATTCATATGGAAACTCTAGGGACCCAAAATAGCCAAACAATCTTGAAAAGTACAAAGTTGGAGGGCTCACACTTGTAGATTTTAAAATTTACTACAAAGCTGTAGTAAAAGCAGCGTGGTTCTGGCATATAGACATTTCTCCAGAAAAGATGTACAAATGGCCAATAAGCAAAAGAAAAGATGCTCAACATTATTTAGCCATCAGAAAGTGCAAATCAAAACCACAATGAGATATCACTTATAATGCCTATAATAAAAAACAAGTGTTGGGGAGGATGTAGAGAAACTGGAACCCTCTCACGTTGCCTGTGGGAATGTAAATTGGTGCTGCCCATGGGGAAAACAGAGTTACCCTATGATACAGCAATTCCATTTTTGGGTAGATACCCAAAAGAATTGAAAACAGGAACCCAAAAAGGTATGTGTACACCCATATTCGCAGCAGCATTATTTACAATAGCCAGAAGGTAGAAGCAACTCAAATGTCCCTCATTGAGTGAATGGATGAAGAGCCATACAATGGAATATTATTCACCAATAAAAAGAAATTTAGTACTGATACATGCTACCACATGGGTGAACCTTGAAAACCTTATGTTAAATGAAAGGTCATATATCGTATGATTCCATTTATATAAAATTTCTGAAACAGGCAAATCCATAAAGACAGAAGGCAGATTAGTGGTTGCCAGGAGCTGGGAGGTGTTGGGGGTGTTAAGAAACAAAAATTCAACTGAGTACATTTAAAGGTCTAATCAGCTCCATTCAATTTATGACTCTGGGCAGTATCCCACTTGGTAAATAGAAAAGTGCTCCAAGATGCTGTACAAAATGGAAGGCTTTCATAGGCAGAAATGGAGGTGGAACAAGGAAGTTACGAGCAAAAAAGAAAAGAAAGGACTGTTTCGGGCAGGGTCAACTTCCATTAGGGCCAAGTAGGCAGGGGTCTTATCAGGCAGGTTACCTTGCTAGTGTGGATCATTCCAGTTGATAAAATTAAAATTCCATTCCCACTCGAGGCTGAAACTGCAATTAAGTTAGGTATTAAGTCTTGGTGGAACTTAGCAAAAATGACTCCATTTTGGGCCCATTGTTTCTTTTTAACAGGGGAAATGGGTACATGATTGCTGAGGTGATAAAAACAAGATCTGCAATTAGATAGTGGTGATGGCAGCACAGCTCTGTGAATACACTAAAACCCACTGAATTGTACACTTTAAAAGGTATGTGAATTATCTCTCAATAAAGCTGTCCTTTTTTTTTAAATTCCCATGAGCCACGATGGGCAGGAAGGGTCTGGAATTTAAGGAAATTTGGGGGTTCTTATCCTGGGGTGTCAGAGACCTTGGGGATCCTAGAAGAGGTTCTAGGGAGCCCTGTGCAGCTCTGCCATTTTAAGTCTCAACAGCATCCTCAGAATGATTATATTAAGGATTCTATCATAAGAATGACTGTTACTCCCATTTTCTGAGCATTTCGCAGGTGCCAGGCATGGTGGTACCTGGCTTACGGCATTATCTCTTTTCATTCTCACTTATTCCCTTGGGAAGTGAATAATATTATGACTCATATTTTGCAGAGGAAGTCACAGAGGCCAAGAGAGGTCAAGTTATTGTCCAAGTGGTCAAGTCCACTTGACACAGCCTGGTCTGAGGAGAGCTGAGGATTCAAACATTGGCAACCTAAGGGGTGGGGGTGGGGTGTCATCCTAGGTGAATGGTGCCATTTGAACAGCGCTGGTTAATTCCAGGAGAATGGTGGGGATGAGCAGAGGGTGGGGAAATGCTCCCCCAGAAGTGAGAAGGCAGGCAGGGCAGGGATAGGGAGTGGGATTCCTTGGGGGAAACTTACAACCAAAATGTTCCTAAAATCTGTACACCAGTCTGTGGGTCACTGGGGCCCCTCCAGACTCCCTGCACTGACAGCTTCAAAAGGGCAGGGCGCAGCCTTTAGTGCCAAAGTGGAGGAGGGAAAGCTAGGAGGCTGGGATAGAAACCAGATGCGCTTGCCGTGCGCCAAAGGCGTGCACGCGCGCGCGTGTGTATGTGTGTGTACTTCTGTGATCGCACGTGTGGCACGAGGGCTGTCTCCGCATATGCGAGAGGGGAGGTTGAATCCTCTGGAGTGTCCGCGCGCATGGAGAGAGTCATTGAGATCCGACGTGCCTGTGTGTCATGAGTGCAGTTCTGTTTATTAACTCAACACGGAGTCATGTAGAGCTAGCTGTGTGCCAGCCGGGTGCTGGGTGCCCGGGATACAGGGTGACGAAGCAGTTGAGGACACTGTCCTCCCTGCAGGAGCTGACACTGTGGGGGAGGAACCGGAAACAAACAAGCCAACAAAATATTAATCTCTTGGGTGATTGTGCGTTTGGTCACGTGCATATGTGTGCGAGGGTGTGATGAGTGAAATGGCGGTTTTGGAGCACCCGCTCTCCCGTTCTGCGGGCACGACGGAGTTGGGGCAAGCAGCTGTGGACCCTGCCTTGGGGAGGAGAGAGGCAGAGCCTGGAATCATCTTAAACCCCAGGGGACTGGATCCTGGGTCCAGCAGTCACTCGCCCTGCAACAACTCACCCGCGGTGGGCAGAGTATGACCTGCTCTACACAGCAACCCCACTGGGGTTCGTCAGGGGGACCCTCCTTCTGAGTTCAGGCTGAGCCAGTCCCTCAAGGAAAGCATTCTTACCTCTCCCCTGTCAAGGCTCTCTGAAGGCCCAGAACTAAGTTGCCGTAGGGGCCTGAGGGACACCACCATCCCCAATCAACTGATGAGAAAAGTGAGGCCCACAGAAGGGAGGGGCCTGTGTGCTTCAAGCAGGGAGTCGGGGCAGATCTGAGACTTGCACTCACTCCTCCACCCTAGGACAGCAGGGTGCGTCATTCTGCTATTGGGCCGGTAGGTGGCGCTAAAGGCCAGGACTAGGCAGCGGGCTCCCGCAGGCCTGGGGACTCTGGGCTCTGGGGAAAAAGCAGGCAAAACATAGACACCTATACATACACATTAAGTTCCCACTTAACATCCTTGATAGGTTCTGCGACTTTAAGTGAAACAACGTATAACGAAACCAGTTTCACCGTAAGCTAACATAAGCAAGAGTTAAGTTCTCACGGCATCTCATCAACATTACAACCACACTACCATGAACATTACCATGAACATATAATATGTTCATGGAGCACATGCTGAGAGCCAGATGCCATTTTGGGGCCCTTCACATATTAGCTTGTTTAACTGTCTCATAATCCTTTTTATTAGTCCATTTTGCAGAAGAGGAAACTGAGGCTCAGAGATTCTTTTAAAGTAACTTTCCTATGACCACCCAGCTTTGTGTGTGGCAGGACCATTGCTGAAGCCCAGCTCAGAGGGCCAAGCAGTGCTCTCACACCAAGCCCCCCACTGTACAGGGTGGGGACAACGGGCTGAGACTTGCCCCAGGTCTTGCTGGGAGTGGGTGGAAGCAGGTTCTCAGCTGGTTTCTGATGCCCTCCAATGTGAGCTGAAGGGCAGAACTGCACCTCTGAAAGGAGGTGGTGGGATCCTGGGAGGAGAGGGTGCTAGATGGAGCAGCAGGGGCTCTGAAGCCAGGTCCAGCCTTCTCTCTTCAGGACCTGCCTTCTCTCTTCAGGACCTCCCGGGTCTTACCACAGCCCACATTAGGGTCTTGGGTTTGCGGGCAAGGCCCAGCCTCCTTGTCTCCCCACCACGTTCTACCCACCCCCAGAGATGTACCTGTTCACCCTGTTCACAACACAGCTCCTCTGGGAAGCCTTCCCTGACTGCGGAGGCCCAAGAATCCCACCCATCCTACCTGCTCCTGGAGGGGAGGTCTGGGAAACCATCTCTGTAACCAACTCCTCCAGCATCCTAACACATGAGCAGGTATGGTACCACCTCTTTCAAGCCACCCCCATGGCTTGCACCTGAAACCAGCAGGTATTGCTTACCTTTCCAAATACACTCACCCAGTGTGCTCTCCCACAGTGGAAGCGCATGGGCTCCTCAGAGCAGGGGTCAGGGCTCAGCCACCCTCCAGCTCCCCACCCCACCTCTGCACAAAGCCCACGGTTGCTTGATAGTATCCATAGCCCTCATCCTTTCATCCTGCAAATTGCTACTGAGCCCCCACTAGGTTTCGGGCACTGTCCTGTGCACTGGGGAGAGGCTCTCAGCTCACCTCCTCATGGCCAAGACAGACAGTAAGCAGAAAACAAATATGAATTTCTATCTCTGAGAGAACAAGCAGAGAGATACGATTGTGTGACAGTGGAGGTGAAAAGGGACGCCCACCTTTCTAAGAAAGGTGGCCAGGGAAGGCCTCTCTGGGATGTGACATTTGAGAAGAGTCCTGGAGACCTGGAGG
Organism: Rhinolophus sinicus; assembly: GCF_057876585.1. Classification (NCBI taxonomy): domain Eukaryota; kingdom Metazoa; phylum Chordata; class Mammalia; order Chiroptera; family Rhinolophidae; genus Rhinolophus; species Rhinolophus sinicus. The sequence goes on along the minus strand of NC_142505.1, from coordinate 92,855,130 downwards.
AGAAGCCTTTTAAAGATCTGGGAAGGGGGTTCAGACACAGGAAAAGCCACTGCCAAAGTCCCAGGTCAAGAAAAATTTGGGGCGGGGGGGTGTCTGGAAGGGTTAGAAAGTAGGGGTGGCTGAAGCATCCCTGGGGGAGGGCTGAGTTCAGAGAGGTGGGCAGTGCCTTGTGGGAGGGACACAGGCTTGGAGACTAGATGTAGAGGAAGCCTCCTGGAGGGTCCTACGCAGGAGAGTGAGGCTCTTCATTTAGTTTTAATCTCTCTGGCTGCTGGTAGATTCGTTGAAAGATTGCCGAAGGTGTCTCTCTGAGGGTCCTGTCCCCCACCACCTCCCCACCATAACAATCTGAAACTGAGGACCCCAGGGCACAGCTGGTAGCCAGGGTGCCTGACCCAGGCCAGCCCAGGGTCTGCAGAGTTAATCCCCTGGGTCCCGAGCAGCCGTTGATTAGCAGGCCCTGCCACTCCCCACTGATAAACACCCTGGCAGGTCTCCAGCGGGGAAAAACGTGGAGAAATCAAAGCAGGCCGAGGAAGGGTGCGCCAGGAGCACCTCCTGTGGCTTCTCTCTCCCCTTTCTAAGGTGCTGAGTTTCCCAGGTGAGAGCGCACCAGGCTGTAACCCTCATTTGGCACTTCGATAGCCCGACCTGGTCCAGCCTGTGTGGTTTTATGGGACCTTATTTAAAGAGAAATAAATTTAGTGCAGGACTTCAGAAGAGGACCTCCGGGTGTAAGCCTCATTAGCTCCATGGTTAGTGCCCACCTCTGATCTCCTTTCATTGGGGGACTGAGCCCCACAGACAGGAAGAAGCTGAGGCTCTGAGAGCCTGAAAGTTACCAAGTGAGCAGAGGAGCCTCCGCTGCAGGTTTCCAGATTCCAGTTAGTTCTTCCTACCACCCTCACCCACCTAAAAATACAGCTGCCCTTTCTCCTCGCCTCAGGCCACAAGGGGGGCTTTCACAGGGCATTGTGGAGGTGGGCAGGCAGGTGGCTTCCTGGGGAGGGCAAGGACTCATGTGGGGGCAGCATCACTGTTGGGGACAGGGTCCTGGGTGGGCCAGGACCCCCACCTGCCTATTAGACATTCTCAACCAACTGGAGGCCAGGGGCTCAAGGACCTGGCTAAGGATCAGAATCCCCAGGAATATGTTAAAATGAGGTGCCTGGGGCTCCAATCAAGACCTACAGCCTCAGAACCACGGGAGGGGTCCAGAAACGTGCATGTTGAACAGTTACCTGGTTTTTCATCAGCACAGCCAGGGCTGAGGTCACTGATATGACCATGGGTCCCAGGTCCTGGGGGTCTGCCTACCTGAGGCAGGTGGGGCCTCAACAGGGGTTACCAAGGACAAAGGGTGTGCATGTCCATGTGTGCATGTGTCTGTGTGTGCATGTGTGCATGTCCGTGTGTGCGTGTCCGTGTGTGCATGTGTGTGCGTGCATGCATGTCCGTGTGTGCATGTGTGTGCGTGTGTGTCCATGTGTGCATGCATGCCAATGAGTGCATGTGTGTGCACGTGTGTATGTTTGCATGTGCATTGTGTGTGCATGTGTGTGCGTGCATGTGGGCGTGTGTGCACATGTGTACATGCATGTGTGTGTAGTGCATGTGTGCACATCCATGTGTGTACGTGTGTGTATGTGTGCATGTCCGTGTGTGCGTTTGTGCATGTGTGTGTATGTCTGTGTGTGTGTGTGTGTGTGTGTGTGTGCATGCATGCGTGTGTGTGCGTATCTAGAGGAGGAGGCTGATTGCCCATATTTACAGGATGGCAACCTTGGATCTGTCCAGAATCGCCCTGGGACAAGGAGGGCCAGGTCCTGGGCTTGGAGGCGATGGACTTTGCCCAGGCTTGAATCCTGCCTGTAGCTCTTGGAGTGGAACCATCTCAGGTTCTCCCTTTACTCACCTCTGGAAGGGAGTTAATGAGACCTAGCACAGGAATTATTAAAACAATTATTATATTTCTGGTGACCTGCTAGAGAACCTGTGCTTTGTGCCAACACAGTCCTATGCGGTGGATGAGACTGTTGTTCCCAAGGACAGATGAGGAAGTTGGGGTCCGGAGAGGACAGGGAGCTGTCTGAGGAACCGCAACACTGGAATTTGAATCCAGGGCTGTCAGATTCCAGGGCATATATTTGTAGGCCATTCTGTCTTTTATGCCCTACTTTTTATTTCCTGTCCTCTCCCCCAGTGACATTCATTGAATTCCTCCTATGTGCCAGTTGGACAGAGAGCCTGGCACCTTCCACTGCACTCGTTTGCTGCGAGGGTCAAATGAGGTACGGTGTGTGGTGGCATGCTGGCTACATATCTGTCTCCGCTCTTGGACTGTGGGATTTGTGGCAGTCATTTTCCTCCCCCTTCCCCGCACATGGTAGCATCATACTTCTCTTGGAGGTTAGATATAACCATGTGGCTTCCTGTAGCCAATGAAATGTTGGTGGTACAAACTTGACAAGCCAGTGTGTAATTCACCATATTTTCTTCACTTTGCCAGTGATCTTGGAGCTGCATGTCAAGTGGAGGGTCTACCACCCGCTGTCCCCGAGTGACGGTGTGAACACAAACTCCTGCCGACCCGCATTGGATATATGGCATGAGTGCCTCTAGCACCCTACCTGAAGCACCACGTATGACCCAAGAGACAAAAGGGCTAGGGGTTTTTCTTGCCACTCACTAGGCAAGTTGCTTCTCTCTGAGCCTCAGTTTCCACAGAGTGAAATGGTTTTAATAGTAATGTTTTTCTCCCAGTCAGCTGTGACCGGTAAAGTGCTCTGCAGCATGCCTGGCACATAGTAAGTGCTCAATCATGGTGGCTATTATCTTTAATTATGATGCTTCCCTGCCTCGGATGAAAGTTGTTTGAAAGAACAAATGAATGGAAAGTATGGAGTGAACTGGAAGCTGGAATGAGGTATCCGGGGACACATTAAGAGCCAAAAAAGGAAATGTGGCTCTTTACTCCCATGTCCCCAACCAACACTGCAGGTCAGCTTCCATCTACTGAGCCCCCACTGTGTGGCTGGTTCTATACAAGACACTTTATATGCATCAACTTATTTAATCCTTGCTCGACCTGATGAGGGAGGGGCTGTTATTCATCCCCATTTTACAGATGAGGAAACTGAGGCTTGGAAAGTCAAGGATCTTTCCCAAGGACTCACTGCAACAAGAGGCAGAGCCGGGGTCAGGCTGACTGCAAAGCCTGGGATATGAACCTCTCATGACATGCGCTCCCCTTTCCTAGGGGAAAAAGAGGGGAGGCAAGACAGTGGGGAGCCCCGGTCCCCCCTAGCTTCCAGTCCAGTGCTCTTTCTCCTCTACAACATTTTCTACTCTTACTCGAAAGGTGTGAAAAGCAGCGGGCATGCAAACACACACACACACACACACACACACACACACCCAGAAAAAGAGAAAGCCAAGGAGACCCCCTAGTGGCTTCAGGGCGGCCCCTCCCGCCCAGCGCCAGCAGCAGCCCTCCCCATGCCAGCACAGACTCCGTGTCACCACCGTGATTGGTAGACTAAACAGCTGGAGCAGAGCCGGCCTCCTCGCTCCCTCTCGCCAGGGCGGCCCAGGGCTTTCAAAGACGGGCCTCGGCTGCTATCTCCCCCATCAGCCCCAGCAGCATTTAGCCACTTTCTTCAAACACCCGGCCAGGGCATGATGGTTAACGTCAAATCTGGCAGCAAGTCATAACCTATAGGGCTGGGACATTTATCACGGCCCCGGGGCCCCTGGGGACTTCAAAGGGGCCTGAGGGGCGGGGGTGGATGGGAGGCCTTTTTATCCACCCAAAGCCTCAGATCCCTCAGAGCTGGAGGGAACAAGGGCTACCTGGTTGGCCAGCCCAAATTATAATAATGATAACAATAAATATTGATGACTAATAATACCTGTTGTGTATTGAGGGATTACTACTTCCAGGGCACGTTACATGTTTTATCTCATTTAATGCCCATAGCCACCCCATAGAACATTTATTGTTATTTTTATCCTTGTTTTTAGAGAGCATGAAATGGGGTCCAGAGAGGTTAAGCCACTTGCCTAAAGTCACACAGTTAATAATAAAAATAGCATCAGCAACAGTAATATGTGCCACTTATAGAGTGATTACTATGTGCCAGGTGCTTGTGTGTTACCTCAGTTCATCCTCCAAATATTTTCTGGGATAAGCATTATTATTCTCCCTTTAGAGATGAGAAAGTAGTCTGAGAGATATTAGCTGTCATATTAGCTATGACAGAGATGGGGTTTAGAAGCAGACCTTCTGCTCTGATTCTGTTCTCAGCTGCAGCTCAGTAGCTCAATATAGCCTCCAGGGGCTGGGGCCTGGGGTCTGGAGGGAAAACCTGTCCTCCTCATCCTTGCCGCAGCCTCCATCAGGCATCAGGAAGCCAGAGAGCAGTTCTGGGCATCCTGCTGTCAGATGAAGGCCTGACCAGAATCCTTGGAGTGTCCTAGGCATCCACACAGCCCAGACATCCCGGGACCACTGAGAGAGAGAAGAGATGAATGAATGTCTGAAGCACAGAGCAAAAACGTTTCCTGCTCACAAGGATTAAACTACCTCCATGAAGCCACCTGTGGCAAGTGTCCCATGAGAGAATGCTCCAGAGGGCTTCCTGGAAGAGGTGGTATCTGGGCTGATGAAGAGGACGTGAGAATACAGGAGCAGGGCTAGTATACTAGGATTCTCCAGAGAAACAGAACGAATAGAAAAAAATATATGTGTGTGTGTGTGTGTGTGTGTGTGTGTGTGTGTGTGTAGGAAAGAGAGAGAGAGAGAGACATTGAGATTTTAAGGAATTGGCCCATGTGATTGTGGGTTGGCAGATCTGGAATCTGTAAGGTGGGCCAGCAGGCTGGAAACGCAGGTAAGAATTTATGCTGCAGTCTTGAGTCCAAAGGCCAGAAACTCAAGCAGAACTTCTCGGTTGCGGTGTGGAGGCAGAGTTCCTTCTTCTTTGGGAGATGTCAGTCTTTCTTATGGCCTTCAGATGATTGGATGAGGCTCACCCACATTATGAAGAGTAAACTGCTTTACTCAGATTCTACTGAGTTAAATGTCAATCACATCTAAACAAATACTTTCACAGCAACATCTAGGCTGGTGTTTGACCAAACATCTGGGCACCTACAGACTAGCAAAGCTGACACAAAATTAACCATCACAAAGGACAAACACAGTATGATACGAGGCACCTAGAATAGTCAAATTCACAGAGACAGAAAGCAGAATGGTGGTTACTGGGGGGCTGAGGGGCGAGAGGAATGAGGAGTTTTTTAATAGGTATAGAATTCAGTTTGGGATGATAAAAAATTCTGGAGATGGATGTCGGTGATGGTTGCACAACAAAGTAAATGTACTTATTGCTACTGAATGGTTAAAATGGTAAATTGTATGCTATGTATATTTTATTACAATAAAAAGAATTCACCATCAGTAGCAGTGAGGGCCTAAGCAGGAAAGGGTGATGGGGAGGGAGGCCCCTTGTGATGAAGTTCACTCATTCAGTTTCTCATACACCAGATATTTTAGGTTAAGTCTGCCCAGGCCGGGACTGCGCTAGGCTGGGAGAAAGCGGGGAATGACAAAGGGACTACCACTGCTATGCGCTGGATATGATACGAAGCCCTTTAGATTCTTTATCTTATCTCGTGATCACAAAGAGCCCATGAGGAAAGCATATCAAGATCCCCATTTTACAGATGAGGAAGATCAGAGAGGTGCTGTGATTTGATCAAGGTCACACCATAACCCAGTGACAGAGCAGTGGGGCTGACGAGCAGGGGCCCAGGGATGGGACCCGGAGGCATAGGGTAGGAGCATGGGCCCCAGAGTCTGAGTGATACAGGCCCAGAGGTCAAGTTGCAGCTCTTGCTGGTTAGCTGGATAGCCTTGGGCAAGCCAGTTAAGAGCTCCAGACCCCAGTTTCATCTCCCGTTCAATGGGGATAATAGGTCAGAGGCTATTGCAAGCATTGGTTAAGACACTGCATGAAAAGTACCTGCCCATCTGCATGGCTGGGTCAACAGGAGAGGAGAAACAGGATGTTTGGGCAGCTGAGAGAGCCTCGCGGAAGTGCTGAGAACACTGCAGGCACCAAGGTTGGCATCCTTTCCTATCTTGGCTGCCCAGGAGCTAGTGGGGCCGAGCAGGCTGAAGCAGGACTGGGGCTGGCAAAAAAGGTGTTTCTGCTTGTTGTGCTTGGAGCCAGTTCAGTCCCCCTCAGATCCGCACCACCTGGCCCTTCCTAGGGTGGACCTGGCGTGAGGGGAACTGAGGCTCCAAGAAACCATATCTCAGGGGCCATATGGTTGGCACTTAATAGACACGTAAGATGGAAAGAACAAAAAAATTTAGCTCTGCTGTTGAGTAGCTGTGTGACCCTGAGCAAGTCTCTTAACTTCTCTGAGCCTTAGTTTCCTCTTTCATTAAAGTGGGGATTATAGCCCCAAACTCCCAACAGTGAATATCTCAGAGTAGAAAGAGAGTGAGAGGCTCATGGGAAGAATTTCACATCATATGTTTTACCCTTCAGTATCAAGTGGAAATTTTGTGATACTTCGTGATCTTCAAAGATATTTCTATCGTGAAAAAAAATTACTCAACTGTCTTTCCTGCCTACTTCAATGAGTGCAAATGGGATAATGGATGAGAAATCCTCTGAAGCATGTAAACTGTAAAACAAATGAGAGAAAATATCAGCATTTTCAACTTCCACAAAGAGATTTCAGAGATTTTCAAGATCAGACCTCACCCTTCCTTCCTAGCTGTTTATACATCCTTCAACTCATTCAACAAATGCTTACTGAAAGCCTACTGTGTGCCAGGCCCTGTACTAGGTGTTGGCGATAGAAGAGTGAGCAAAACAGAGAAAGCGTTTGCCACCAATTAGCCACCAATCTCCCATGGTGAGAGACCAAGCAAGCAAATATTTACTATACAGGAGGGTACAGAGTCAAAGAGGGTTCTACTTTAGATTGGGTGGTCAGGGAAGGCTTCTCCGAGGAAGTGACATTTAACCAGAGCCTTAAATGAAATGAAAGAGCTAAGCCAAGGTACTTACTTACTCAGAGAGTAATCCAGACAGAGAACTCTAAAGACAAATACTCTGAGGTGGAAACTCACTGGACAGCCACCATTCATGCACCTGACCTTCAGCCACACTCTCATCCATCCATCCATCCATCCATCCATCCATCCATCCATCCATCCATCCATCCATCCATCGACTTACTCACCTGTGCATCCATTCTATTTACCTGTCCATTCATCTATCCATCCATCCAACATGTACTGGGGATCTGTTATCATTCAGTCATGGGGGAGACTTCACGAATTAGACACCATCTCTACTGATATGGACAGACAAGTACAAACAGCTAGTGTATGGGATGGCAGTTGATACTACGTCCTCCATCACCCGCCACGTACAAGCTCTCTGAGTGCTTCCCAGCTTTCATAGTTTTAGGAACTCTTGCTCGGGTTTCACAGCTTAGCTCCTAGCCATCTTCTCCAGAAGGAGAAGCTTCTGGTCCTGCCCTTAGAATGCACTACCCCTTCTAGTCCAAACCTTCACTCTGCAGCAAAATGCTCCACCCTCTTTGGAGTCCCTTGTGTCTCCATGACTAGAGCACAAACTCTTTAAGATCAGGGTGAAAAGTAAACAAGTAAATAAATAAATAACCACAACCCTAGGCTCCCATTTACTGAATGCCGAAACTACACACTTGGCATTGTGCTCAGCACATTTTAATACATTATCTTATTTATTACTCAAAATACACAGAAGGGGACCTGCCCTCCTATGAGGGAGATGCTACTATTACTCTCTTTTTACAGTTGAGGAAACTGAGGCACAGAGAATCAACATGATGTGTCCATGTCACAAGCTAGTAAGTGGCAGAGCTGTGCCTTAAATCCTGGCCTTTCCAACTGCAAAGCCCAACTCTTAAATGCTGCACCACTTCCTGCCTTAATCATTCCCTACCCTGTATCTCTGTCTCAACGAGAGCACTAAATGAACAGAAGGAGGAATGGTTAAGTTCACGGCTCTGGTGGCAGGTGCCTGGTTTGAATCACACCTTCACTACTGGGATTCAAGTTTTGTGACCTTGGCCGTGATCACGTCCATTAACCTCTCCATGTGTCAGTGGGCTCATCTATATAATGAGGTGATCATAGTACCTATCTCATAGGTTTATTGTGGAAGACAATGACGATTCATATAAAATAAAAAAAAAGAAAGAAAAGGTAGACTGGTGCCTGCCCATGGTAAGCAATCCATAAAAGTTAACTATTCGTTGTATTCAAGAAAGACTGCAACCCCAGTTCCTTCGCAATTTGGCTTCTTTGTTTTTCACAATTTTCCGATCATATTTTATCCTTCTTACTTTACATGATTTGATAGAGACTGTCCCTGCAAGTGCCAGAAACTTTGCCTCTGGAACTTTTAAACTCTGCCAAGAGCAAGAAGAGGAGCAGATTTAAACACAGACGGACGTGGAGTGACTCACCCCAGTGAGGACAGGAGGGCAATGGCTCCCTGTCATCAGCCCTCCCTGGGAAGGGGACATGGGCTGAGTGGGCTCAGGCGGCACTTATCTGCCCCTCCCCAGAGGGCCAGGCGGCACTTATCTGCCCCTCCCCAGGGGCCCGAGTCAGTCAGGCCTTCAGACCTTCCAGGGCCTGCCTGTAAATCACCCTGGGTGATTTATACGGAGACGACCAGTCCGCTAATCCAGTAAACAGGACAAGCAGGGTCCAGTTGGATTTATGGGCTGCCAGAAGGGCCTTTCACCACGGGAGATGCACATGCAGTGACCCTTCTCCTGACCGCCGGCCTGATGGGCAGGGGTCATGCCACCTGGGTTCCAGACCCCACTCTGCTCCTCCAGTGGCTGTTAGTGACGTTGGTCTGGACCCTTTCCCTCTCTGGGCTCCAGGTCCCACCAGCTCAGGTGTCCATTGGGCAGTTGGCATGCAGTCAGATGTGGGGGGACAAAGGAACTGCAAGCTGGATCCTGCAGTCCCACGTGGGGGGCACGCCCTGGAGCGCCGTGATGGGGCCCACAGGTGCCATGAATTCAGATTCTCACTCGGATAAATCCTAACTGTGATTCTCTGAGCCTTAGTTCCCTCTGTGTAAAATGGCAATATCGTTAGTACATTTCTCACAGAGTTGTGATTATAATTATAGAATGAGAGAATGCATATAAGGGGCTCACACAGCACCTGGCACCTAGGAAGGGTCCATTAAGTATTAGCTAATGATAATTATTATTGCATGGGTATTGTCACACAAAGATTCTCACACAGAAGGCCTGTCCGAGGGTGTGTGTTGCAGCTTTCCTGTGGTTGTGGGGAACTGGAGGGAACCATGTGTCTCTTGATGGGCAGGTGAGAGGTAGCCGCAAGGGCCTAACAGAACTTAGATGTGACAGATTAAATGTTCACATAACAACGTGGATGGATCTTGAAAGTAGAGTGAAAAGAAATATAGCAACAACACAGTAACAATCACACAACTTAAAAATATATGCACACATACAGATTAAATACAATCCTATAAAAATCTCAACAGTGTATTTTGCAGAAATAGGAAAACCCATTTTAAAATTCATATGGAATTTCAAAGGCCCCTGAATAGCCAAAAACTATCTTGAAAAAGAAGAACAAAGGTCTCACACTTCATGATTTCAAAACATACTACAAAGCCATAGTAATAAAAACAGTTGTGGTCCTGGCATAAAGATAGATGTATAAACCAGTGGAAAAGAATAAACCCTCACATATATGATTTTCACCAAGGGCGCTAAGGCAGTTCAGTGGAAAATGGAGACTCTTTTCAACAAATGGTGCTGGGAAAACTGGATATCCCCATGTGAAAGAATGAAGTTGGACCCTTACCTTGCACTATGTACAAAAATTAATTCAAAACGGATTGAACACCTAAACATAAGAGCTAAAACTACGAAACTCTGAAAAGAATATATAGGGGAAAGTCTTCATGGCAATGATTTCTTAAATACGATACCAAAACCACAGGCTACACACAAACACAAAAAGATAAATCAGATTTCATCAAAATTAAAATCTTTTGTGCATCAAAGTAAACTATCAAGAGACTGAAAAGAAAACCCACAGGATGGGAGAAAATACTTGCAAATCATATATCTAACAAGGGATTACTATCCAGAGTACATATATAAAGGACTCCTACAACTAAACAACGAAAAAATCAAACAACCCAATAAAGAAATGGGCAAAGGACCTGAATAGACATTTTCCCAAAGATGATATACAAATGGCTAATAAGTACATGAAAACATGTTCAATATCATTAGTCATCAGGGAAATGCAGATCAAAACCACAAGACACCGCTTCACACCCACTAGGACAGCTATTATTTAAAAAAACAAAACAAAACCAGGAGAATAACAAGTGTTGGCAAGGATGTGGAGACACTGGGCATTGCTGGTGGAAATTTAGAACAGTGCAGCTGCTGTGGAAAACTGTTTGCAGTTCCTCAAAAAGTTAAACATAGAATTACAGTATGATCAGCAATTCTACTCCTGGGTATATACCCCAAATAATTGAAAACAGGGATGGATACAGATATTTGTACACTAATGTTCACTGCAACATTATTTATAACAGCCAAAAGGTGGAAACAACCCAAGTGTCCATCACCAGAAGAACAGATAAACAGAAAGTGGTCTATCCGTACAATGGGATATTATTCTGCCATAAAAAGGAATGAAGTTTTGACACATGCTACAATATGGGTGAACCTTGAAAACATTCTGCTAAGTGAAATAAACCAGACACAGAAGGATAAATATTTTATGATTCTACTTATATGAGCTATCTAGAATAAACAAACTCATAGATACAGAAAGTAGGATAGTGGTTAGCCGGGATTTGGGGAGGGGAGACTGGGGAGTTATTGCTTATGAGTACAGAGTTTCTTTTGGGGTGATGAAAGAGTTTTGAAGATGGATAGTAGTGATGCTTATAACCATCATAATGGTTATACAATATCAATTGACTTAATGTTGCTGAATCGTACACTTAAAAATGGTTAAAATGGTAAACTTTATGTTATGTATATTTTATCACAATAAACATAAAAAACCAACAATGCACATTTCATGAAAAAGGGGGTACTTCAAATCAAGGCACACTTGCCTTTGTATATGCAGTGTGTGTGTGTGTGTGTGTGTGTGTGTGTGTGTGTGTGATGGAAGTGGGCAATGAAGACAAAAGGGAATGGACAAAAATAAATACGTAAAATCTGGGCAGCATGGGCCAATAGAGGGAATATGTCATGGACACAGGATGCTTTGAATTTGAGTCTAAGAAACAAAGAGGCAAACTTATCCTGGAGAACAGAACAATGACTAACAAAGAGCTAACGTACCAGGCCACAAAATGGGTATATAGATGTCCACTGTACTTGTGTTCTACACTTATGTCTGAGATTTTCATTAAAAACACGAAAACAGTAAACCGCCAGAGGAGTTCACAGAGTGCAGGGAACCTTGGGTCAGAAGCTGGTGTGCACCTACTCACTCGCTCAGTGCTCCGCGGATTTAGACAGAGTACTTACTGAAGGTTCCCTTGCCAGGAAAATGGTCTAGTAACCTATATAGCGGGTATTGCATGTCTTGTTTTCACATGTGCCTTCTCCGCCTCCTCCAGAGACCATGACAAGGAAGCCACTCAGGAAAGTCCATGGTGAATGGCAGGGCATCGGGTCAATAAAGAGTTTAGGTGTTTGAAAGGGCAGAGGGCCCTGTGGGCTCCACCTGCCCTGGTGGGCTTCATGGAAATGGTGGTGGCAGGGCACATAATGGCTTTGAGGACGCATGTGAAGTGGACAGGTGGAAAAGAGGAGAAAGAAGAACAGGAGCAAAACACCGGCAGCTGGAATAAAAATGACAGATACGGGCAACGGAACGGCAGGACCAGCAGGAAGGAATGAAGGAAGGAAGGAAGGGGAGACAGAGGAGGCAGGAAGAGAAGACAGTAGCTCATGGGAGGGGCATGGTCCACAGGGCACTGCCAACAAGGCCCACTGACTCATTCATCGATTCATTCACTTGTTCATTCATTCAATATGTATCGAATCCTGACTATGTGCCAGACCCTGTGCGGGGGACTAGGGACGCAGCTGTAAACAAGACAGACAGGGTTCCTGTCCTCACAGAGGTCACGGACTGGGAGACAGACATTACAGATATAATGAAATAACCTAGTCTCTGATGGTTCCCAGTGCTGGGAGGAAAGCAACAGGGTGTGGGGGAGATTAGCTGTTTGGAGGTGGTCAGGAGAGGCCTGTAGGGAAGGTGAGGTTTAAGAAGAGGCCTAAAGGATGAGAGCAGCCAGCCTTGTGAAAAGCAGGGGATGACACTTCTAGGCAGAGAGCACAGCTCCAAGCCCCCTCTGGTACAGGAGAACTTTGGAGATGGAGAAAGTGGTTGCCCTGGAAACTCCAGGACAGTGGCATCAGATGCCTCCACCCAAATCTCACATCTTTTCTTTATCTGAACTTTACTTCCAGAAAGGCCCTCAGGGATCACTCAGTGCCTTACACACATGGAGACACTGAGTCCCATAGAGGGACTTTCCTAAGGTCACAGCTCACCCATGGGGAAACCCAGTTCTCCCAACCCCAGGTGGATTCTTTCCTTATTCCTTCTCTGAAATAGGGATTTTTCTCATCTAGACATGGCCTTGAGAAAACTGGATGAGAGGCAGGTTGCACAAACATGCTGACTCTGGCTTCCCAAAGGCACTTGGGGATGTGCCATCAGAGCCCAGACATAGCAGTGGCGCCAGGGGACTTGGGTTTTGGGGACAAGTTGGGCCGTTTTTGCCAGATAAAAATACAAGATGCACACACCTCCTGGGAGCTCTTTTGAACCATAACGAACGACATGGGAGAATTTTCTTGTCTTTTCTAGACATTTCCATTTTGGGCCTCAAAAGAGTTGTTGGGGTTTGGGAGTTGGGTGGTTGGGTGGGGACAGCCAGAAGAGCTGTGTTCATGTAGCTGAATGGCCCCCTGGGGAAGAGGGACAGCAGACTCGAAGGGCAGAAGTGGGTAGACGTTTCAGGAAGGCAGATTTCAGCCCAATACCAATATGCGCTTTCTGACTCCTCACTGCGCCAAAGCTGGAGGCCCGTCATTGGAAGCATACAAGAGGCTGAAGAGCCATCCATCAGGCAGGTGCCCAGGTAAGAAGAATTTCTGAGATATTTTCCAACTTGGAGTCAATGACTATATAGGTTTAGGACTTAGGATCAACGATAAGACTAATAACATAACTACCAAATTTTAGTAGAATTCATAACTCCATAAATGATCCTTCAACTCCCATTTTCTATGGTTCTGAGGTGCTTGGTTGGACCCCCAAAGCCATGTCGTTGAGCACCCAGATACAGGGGGGCTCCCAAAACATTGCAGTCTTAGATTTGTTACAGGGAAGGCTGTATTGGCTGAAGTGACAGCCTCAAGCACTTCCTTTCCTGCCATCATGTGTTTCATCAAATCCTTGCGGAGCGCTTACTATGTTCTGGGCCAAGCTCCAGGCACTGAGTTCTCACAACAGCCCTGTGAGGAGGTTCCATTGGTGCCTCTGTCCCTAAGAAACTCAATCCTATGTTTCTTTGTTGTCAGTGTGCAGGGGCCTTTGAATTCTCTCCTGTAACTGGAGATTTTCATTCACACTAGTAATTCTGATTTGAGGTTGAGCATAGAAGGCTCTGGAAGAGAGGAATCTGTGAAGTTCTCTTCAAGTCCTGAGGATACAGGAGGGGAGTCTGGGTGGAGGGCTGAGGAGAAGGCTGTGTTTGGAGGGTGGCATCTGAGCAGAGCTGAGTGCACGTGCGTCTGTGTGTATGCACGTGTGTGCACTCCCACACACATGCACACGCACACTGGCCATGCAAGGAGCACCATGTAATTCAATGATACCGTGTCTGTTTCCAAAAATGGATTCCAGGCCACTTCAAACACATCCAGAAATCATCCCTGTATTTCTCCTAGATTAAGTAAAACTGGCAAATAGCAATCAGAAGAATTGAATAAAGATGGGGGGTGGGATTCATTTCTTTCTCTTTCCAAACATTGGCAACAGCTTGCAACACTTTGCTGACGGCAGGGTTCTGCTCTCTACGCATCCCTGTGGCTGCTTCCCTTCCGTTGACTCAGAGCTCAGACCAAACCCACAGCCCCAGAGCCACAGGGAGGACAGTCTGCCACGTGTTCTGGTCCTTAGGTTTGGACTGAGCTTCTTGATCCTTTTGGACAAATTTCTGGAGAGGGTTTTTTTTTAAATTTTTAACCTGGAAACAAATTGTAGTTGGTGTGTGTGTGTGTGTGTGTGTGTGTGTGTGTGTTGGGGGGAGGTGTTGCTTAATTTCAAGCTCAGTTCTGTTTTTCTAAGATTAAGTGCTCTAAAAAGTAGGATAAAACAAATATCTATTTACCACAACTAGGCTTTCTAATGAGCTCCCCTGTGCCTTCCCCTTAAATTCAAACCACTTGTCTCCACATAAAATCTCCCGTAGGTACCACCGTTAACACCCTTCTGAAGGAAGGGCCGGCCCACAGCTGGCAACCCCTGCCTGTCGGCTTGCAGCCATGGAAGGTGTGGGGCTCTGACACATGCGCGTGCAGAGAGTGTGGGATGCCGGCGGCTGGAGAAGCCTTCTTTGTGGAGGTGGTAGGAGTTATCTACAGTGAGAAAACCTCTGAGGGACACACAGATGGGGACTCAAAGGGCCTCAGGCCCCGGTCTGAGAGGTCACTGTGACTTCAACACAGCCTGGCAGAGCTTTTTCAGTGCTCAGGGGAAAAAGTATCCTTTTCCACATTCTTCTGCCCCAGGCCCCCAAGGGATGTTTATCCATCTCCGGGAGAGGTTATCTGTATGTGACTTGAGGCAGGCCCAACACCAGGCCTGAGATGGGTGAACCTGGGGGATATTGTGAAAGGCAGCTGGGAGTGTGTGAGTGTGTGTGTGTGTGTGTGGGGGGATGGAGGGCGTTCAGAAGAGGGACTCCTCAGAATCCAGAGACACACAGAATCAGCTTAATTACTGGCCCTTATGTAGCCACCTGCTGCCAACAAATTAAGGGTCTTCTGTTGGAGACATCTAGGTTTGGAGGGACCTGCCTCTGCCCTTAACTAGTTGTGTGACCTTGAACAAATCATTTTCTTGTTTTCTATTTCAATTTCCCCAACTCTGAAAAGAGCCTACTGGATAAAGGGCTTGAACCAGTTGTTCTTAACATTTTGGAGACACCGTTCTTTGGCAGTCTGATGTCCGAATGTCTCTCTAAGAAGGACATTTTACATGTGCAGACTCCAAATTTTACTTACACATCCAGGGGTCCTTAGAAGCCCCTCTGAGAACCGTCTGTAAGAGCCCCAGGTGGTGTTCTCCAAGGTCCCAAACACAATGTTGATGTTCCAGAAATATTTATGGACTGAATACATGATCCCTTCCAACACTCCCTATGAGTCTACTATTCTAAGAGCCCAGGTTTGATTCTACTTAGGCACGTTCTGCAGACAGAAACAAAGGTACGTAGGAAAGACGCTTGCCTGAATGTTAGAGGCACACATGCGCCTTCCAACTGCCATTCCTTTGCCATACGTATTTTATCAATCACCTACTATGTGCTAGGTACTGGGGCTGCTGTGGTGGTGAACAGGACAGACCCCATCCTGCCCTCACGGAGCTCACAGTCTAGCTGTTCTGGGCAGAGACCTGTGCCAACCTGGGTGCAGAGAGAGGAGCACACACAGCCCTGCAGTCGGGGTGGCATCATTACTTCCATGGACCTTGGGAATTTCTGCCTTTCCTCCGCCAAAAAATATTTTAAAGTACATGTTGATCTAAAGATGAATATAACCCAGGCTGGATTCACTGTTACATATTCATTATTACTATTTCCATTTTCTCATTCTGATTTTAAAAGACAAAGTCCTTTTTAAGACTTTGCATTTTTAAGACCCACCTTTTTTGTGGGCCTCTAGGTGTATCGTGGGCCGTAGGTACTGTGCCTAATGGATAAGCTGGCTCTGCCTGCAGCTCAGCCTTACCCACCAGAGAATGCAAAATATAAGGCTGCCGAGTGTGTGTTTCTAAAAGGAAACTGTAAGATGTGAGGGTGAAGAGGTCAGCGCAGGCTTTTGGAGGGAGATGGCACTCAAGCAGAGCCGGGGAGGGTGAGCAGGACTGAGCCAATCGAGCAGAAGCACCTTCTGGACTGGGAAGAGACCAGACAGGGCAAAGGCTAGAGGGAGGAACACGCTGGGCATGTGTAGGCAGCAGAGGTGGCCAGAGTTCCAGTGTCCCTCAACACTGGACCTGGGGCTAATTCAAGGTCTGACTAACAGCCCTACCCATGCATGCACCCCTTCTCTCCTGCTCCCCCTTGTAGGGTCTCAGAGTTCTGAGGTGGAGGAATCCTAAGATAACCACACCACAACCCCTGGTTATTGTGCCCTGAGTGGCATCAGGCACACAGAGCACTTGACCTGCATCTCATTTTATAGAGAAGAAAAACAAGCTCCCGGGGGTTAAGTAACTTGCCTGCAGTCAAACAGCTAGGAGCTGTTTGGAGGCAGAACTCTGAACTATCACCATGCCACACTGTCTCTCCGAGAGGCTGAAGGGGATATGGGAAAACCAAGGCCCAAAGTGGAGATATGATTATTCCAACATCACAGGAGCTTTTCAACAGAGTTGGAGTTGGGAATGGAATCCAGGTATCCTGGCGCCAGCCCAGCGGCCCTGTCCACCTGCCAGGAGGATAAGTGCCTTCCGAAGGATCACACTGGCATCATCAGGCCTTCCCTCATTCTCCCGGCCTCAGAAAACTCAGAGCTTGTTTCCACTATGGCCTTGCCCTCCTCCTGGCCTTCCTACCCCACCGGTCCGTGCAGGTTCCTCAAGACCAGTTTCTGTAAGAGTCAGACCAAGATCCTCCCTTCTCAAAAGGTTGTTCTCAGAAAGGGGAGACTTTCTTCTTAATGTTCCTCCACTCCCTGCCCCGGGGAAGGCTCCGCAAGGACAGAAAGGCTCCTCTATGTCCCAACCCCAACCCTCCAGTGCAAGAAGCACGTGCCTCCCAGCTGGCTGTGTAGATAGTATCACGGCACACACGGCATGAGCTGACTCACCTTTGTGACATCTCAGCCCGCTGGGCAGGAACCCAGTTGTGGGAACCACAGTCCTCCAGGGGTGCTGTAAGCACATCAAAGCAGTCCCAGGGTGGGGCAGCAGGAAGGCCAGAGGCCTCCATGCCACGTCCCCTGGCAGGAGGCGCAATTGCAGGAACCAGGCGGTGCAGTCAGGGGATGTAAAAGCTGCCATCAAGTCTTGGGAGAGCATCCTGCAGAAGAAGGGAGATAAAAGTTTAGAGGTTCGCAAGAGAGCATTTCACTCTTGGGCAGAAGTGACAGGGGGAGAGTTCTGTTCAAGTCAAGACCTTAACACAGTCCGTCCTAAACCAGGAGGAAATGGGTGTGGAAGCAGGGGCTGGGCAGGGATGTTGGGGGAAGACTCAGGTAAATCAAATGGGTGCTACAGAAGTTCACAGTTGTACGGATTAGAATGCTTTATGAAGTCTATGCCTTTTCCCCTCTTCTCATTTCCTAGGGAGGCAACATCGTTGAGCAGAAAGAAGTATCACAACCTTTGAAGTCAGACAGTCCCTGTTTAAATATCTGGTTTCTGCCACTTACTACCTAAGTGGCCCTTCACCTCTCTGGGACTCAGTTTCCTCTTCTGTAAAATGGGGACAGTAACAAACTATGGTGAGAGTTAAAGTAATGTAGAAAGGTCCTGGCAATACATGAGTTTCTCTTCCCACTTTATAGTTTTGGAGCTGTTAAGAGACATACTTGGCCAAGGTTAAGTGGCTGGCAGGGGCAGTCGATTTAGAATCAGCACCCAGGTCTCTTCCAGCCCAGTGGGCTAAGTCCTATCTGTTTAGGTTCCACTTATTGAGCACCTACAACAGGCTTGAGCCGAGGGGTGTTCCACTGAGTATGACCAGGTACAATTATAATATTATCTTCATCCTATAGACGAGGCTCAAATAATTATACCAGTTGCTCAAGGTCTTATAAACAAAGAAGCAGTAGAGTTGGGATTCCAATTCAAGTCTGACTCCTAAGCCCATGCTCTTAACCAGGGGCTGGCAAACTATAGCCCGAGGTCCAAATCCTCCCGACTGCCTGTTTTATAAATAAAGTTTTATTGGATCACAACGATGCTTATTTATGTGTTGCTTGTGGCTCTTTTGAAGTACAGTGGCAGAGCAAGTCATTGCAAACGACTATATGACATGCAAAGGCTGGTACATTTACTAATCAGTCATTTACCCCCAAAATTTGCCTAGCCCTACTCTTTCTTTTTTTTACTATGCTCATTTATTCAGATCTTTAGATTCCACATATAAGTGAGATCATATGGTATTTGTCTTTCTCTGTCTGACTTATTTCACTTAACATAATGTTCTCTAGGTCCATCCATGTTGTTGCAAATGGTAAGATTTCTTTCTTCTTCATGGCTGCATAATACTCCATTGTATAAACGTACCACAGTTTCTTAACCCAATTGTCTACCAATGTGCATTTCAGTTGTTTCCATGTCTTGGCTATTGTAAATAGTGCTGCAATAAACATACGGGTGCATATATTTTTTCAAATTAGCGTCTTGAATTTCTCTGGATAGATACCTAAGAGTGGAATTGCTGGGTCATAAGGTAGCTCCATTTCCAGTTTTTTGAGATAGCTCCATACTGATTTCCATAGTGGCTGCACCAATCTGCAATCCTAACAATGCTCTAGGGTTCCCTTTTCTCCACATCCTCGCCAGCACTTGTTTGTTGATTTATTGATGATAGACATTCTGACAGGTGTGAGGTGGTACCTCATTGTGGTTTTTATTTGCATTTCTCTGATGATTAAGTGAGGTTGAGCAGTTTTTCATATGTCTGTTGGCCATCTGAATGTCCTTGTCAGAGAAATGTCTCTTCATGTCCTCTGCCCATTTTTTAATTGGGTTGCTTATTTTTTTGGTGTTGACATGAATGAGTGTTTTATAAATTTTGGATATTAACCCCTTATCAGATGTATCATTGACAATTATCTTGTCCCATTCAGTAGGCTGCCTTTGTGTTTTATTGATAGTTTCCTTTGTTGTGAAAAAACTTTTAAGTTTGATGTAATCCCATATGTTTATTTTTTCTTTTACTTCCCTTGCCCTAGGGGATATATCAGTAAAAATATTACCCAGAGTAATGTCTGCAAATTTACTACCTATATTTTCTTCTAGGAGTTTTATGGTTTCAGGTCTTACATTTAAGTCTTCAATTCATTTTGAATTTGATCTCGTATATGGCGTAAGGAGGTGGTCCAGTTTCATTTTTTTGCATGTGGTAGTCCAGGTTTCCCAGCACCATTTATTAAACAGACTGTCGTTACCCCGATGTAAATCCTTGCTTCCCTTGTCATTGATTAATTGACCACATACAGATGGGTTTATTTCTGGGCTCTCTATTCTGTTCCACTGATCTACGTGTCCGCTTTGATGCCAGTAGCACGCTGTTGGGATTACTTGTGCCTAGCCCTACTCTTAACCACCATTTTATAGTCTGTTCTTGAGAGTATGAAAAGAGGATCTGCTTAACACAAAGACACATTTTTAGGCCGGTAGGTAAGTACTTGACCTGAATTCTGTGGTAGATACAGGTTGGATTACTGCCTGGCGCTCTGCCACCTTCCCTCCTTCTCTCCCTAAGCAAATCCTTTAGGTCAAGGGGATGTGCTGAGTAAAATAAAAACAAAGGCATCATGCCAGGTACATGAACAATGCCCGGTGTTCTGCCTTTGTATGTTGTGATATAATCTGGGGACTTTTATTTCAGGTTTTTTATTATTTAACATGATGTAATTGTAATACGTACTGATTGACAGGTGCTACTTATTAATTCTATTTATTATAACTGTATCCAAACGGTATTGTTTCTCCTTTTAAGTATATGATACACTCTGAATGTATAACACCTTAGGACCACCTCCTTCCCCAAGTGAATAGGTACGGTTTTTAGCTACAACCAGGGAGGTAATCAATTTCAACACACAGGGATTAAAGGCCAGATCCAGTCCACGCACAAAGACGTGGCCAAAAGGACCTGAGCAGAAAGAGCACTGGCCTGGGAGTCAAGAGATGCTTGTTCTAGACGTAGCTCCATCAAATCAGTTAGCTGATTTGGGTTTCTCATAAGCCCTCCTCTGCCTCAGTTTCCCCTAATATAAAATGGGGTGTCAGCCTGATGACTGCTAATGGCCTTTCCTAGCACGGCACTGTCTTCTCATAAAAACCCACCAAAATAAAGCCTTTGGGGCAGTTCTGTCTAGAGGCAGAGAGGCTTTCATCTCACAACGGGGATTCTCTGTTTTGAACCCAGTAATTCCTTTGGCAGTAAGGGGACAGTACCTTCCCAATCATTTCTGCTTTTGTCCCCGGATCCAGGAGTCTTTTATCAGAAGAAGGGGGATTAAGGTCTGAGGAGGGCAGAGTGTCCCTGACGGGGGGCAGCAGGTCAGAGGACGCCGCGGTTGTTCTCCATGACGGGAGGAGAGGGCAGACAAGGCAGCAGGGACTCGCTCCTGTCAGCTCTCCTTGTCCCAGGGAGGGCTCTATCAGAGCGCTGCAGAGCAGGACAGGGTGGACTTGTCATCACTGAGAGGGGCCGCAGGTGTCCCCACCTTCCTGGTAATCCCCATCACGATTACCTTCTCTCTACCGCAAGGACAACAACCTTGTCATCTTTATTTCATATCACTTTTTACAATTTGATAGGCAAAAAAAAAGAAAAGGAATTTCATTGTTATTGTAATTTGTATCTATGTGCTCTCTCTAAGATTTAGCCTTTTTTCTTGTTTATTTGTATTTTTACTTTTGTAAATAGGTTATTCATGACCTTTGTTTTAATATTCTTTTTCCTATAACAATACTTGTCTTTGCATTTTTGATTTTTTTGAGGTTACATATTTAATACGTAAACATATCTTTTGTTTTGCCAAGATTTTACAAAATCAAACAAAACTAGATGTGGCAAGAAAATGTTACTAGCTTCCCTTTCCTTCCTCTGTAATGGTGAAGTCCCAGGAAACCACTGATAATTAACGTTTGCTGGGTCACTGCTGTCACTTTTTCTGTATTAATACAAACTTATTCAAGTGTGTGTGTGTGTGTGTGTGTGTGTGTCTGTGTAGTTTTTTTTTCTTTTTCCTTTTTATAAAAGTGGGAACATTCTATATCTTTTAACCTGAAAGTTGTTTTTTTTAATTCTATATTTTAAATTGAACTAGCCGTCTCTTAGATTCCTGTGCCTCTTTTCTATTATACAAACTCTTTCTCATCATCCTCACTTGAAGAGTTAGGCAAAAATCATCAGGCTAGTTTTGCAGATGAGAGAAACTGAGGCTCAGGGAGGAAAAGCAATTTACCCAGAACCTTAAACAATTCAATACTGGGATGGAAACCCCAGATTCTGATTCTGAGGGTCTTCTTTCTCTACGCTGAGTGAATCAGACCTTTTGCCCTTCAAGTCACCCTCCCAAAGTACACAGGCCAGAGCTGGGGGCTCAGAGAAAGTGAAAGTACTAAGACAGTCAATGGAGAAAGAGAAATTCAAACTATTCCCTAGATTCTAATCAACCCTAATGTGCTACGTGACCTTGGGGAGCAGTTTGCCCTCTCTGGGCTCCCTGTGCTCATCTATGAAACAAAGGCCTAACCAGGGATTTCAAACTGGGCTCTATGGGGGCCCCAGGGAGTCCCCCCCAGTTACTACTCCTCAAAAGTGAACACAGGCAGTATGTTGAAGGATGCTCATTGCATCACTGTGTTGGTGAAAGTTGAAAGGAACAGACATGTCTGCCAGTAGGGGGTGGGTTAACTGCAATGGACCATTCATTTATTTCTCTCTTCATTCATTCATGGAATAGTTATTGAGTAACTACTGCCAGGACCTGCTTTAGACACTGAGAATCACTAGTGAATAAATGAGACCAAGTAAGTGTCTGCCCTCTTGGAGCTCACCTGTAAGGCAGGGCTACCCAGTCGTGAGCTGTACCCCAGTACGGGGAAATAAGATGGAGCCACATGTCCCAGGATGGATTGGTGCCAGGCCACCATGGTAGAAGCAAGGAACCAAGCCTGGCATGGGCTGATTTCTTTTATATAAACCCCCACCCACTACAGGACAAGTCTGTATGTCTGTCTGGGAGTGGACAGATATATGAAAAGGTGCTGAAGAGGATTTGGGGGTGCATCTCTGGATGATGGTGTTGCTTCTGGAAAGAGGGGGGCATAGTACAGGGCTGAGGATATCTCTTCTGGGGCACTTTAACCTTATCTGTAGTTTTTTAAACAAGGAAGACATATTCAAGTATTATTTGCAGTTAAAAAAATATTTTTAAAATTTAAGATAAACTTAAGTCCAGAGAGAAGGGAAAGACAAAAAGAAACAAGTTTCAATTTCTTGGAGTCCTTCAAAATTTAACATGCTCATGCTTTACGATCTACCCAAAGCTAGGAAGCGTCTTGGTTTGGGGGTCAGAGATTTTAAATTACACAAACCAATGCATATTACTGCCTGGATCCAAGCACCTCACCATCGAGGTAACAGCACCGTGTTCAGCCCCAGTTGGCTTCCTCTCAGCTACTCAGAATCCCGTGTCAGCATTGCGGGAAGGGAGTGCCTTCCCCAAGACTTATTATACAAATGGGGAAACCTGGGTCCAGACATTTACCCAGGACTGAATTCGTGGCAGAGCCTGGATTGCAAAGCAGGAAGCAAGGCTGCTTGGCCTCCAGATCCTGAGCCCAATGCCGGTGGGGAGGGGATGGGATAGAATGGGATAGGATGGAGGGGATCCTTCCTCCAGACTCCCTGCTGGAAGCTCCAATGATGAGTCCTGGTGTCCAGCACATGCTGAAAGGAAGCCTTGTCAACATGGAAGGAGATCAAGGCAGCCAGGGGGTGCTGAAACCTCCTGTCGGGTCCAGCATCTCTGAGGAGATAGGAACACTTTGGATGCTGCCCCCACCCCCTCCTTGAGCTCTCTCCACTCGAATTCCGAGGGGCTTTGGAATCACTAGACTGTCTCCCGCTCCCAGGAAACCCCAGGCTTCAGTGGAGCCAGGCGACTGGCCATCCATCATCCTTATCTCCTGGCTCTGGCGGCCCCAGGTCCCTGGCCTGGATGGGCCCAGGGGGCCAGGAGGGGTAGGGGGTGGCGTGGGGGCAGAGGGGCCCTGATAACAAGAAAAGCAGCTGTCCCTTGGGGGAACTTCAAAGTGCCTAGAGCTGAAATTTATGGACAGAGTTGCTCACATTAGGGGCCAGAGGGCCATTCATCCCACAAATATTTATTGAGCACCTACTGTGTGCCAGGCACTGGGCTGGGGAATCTTATGGGCCCAGAGATTTTGTTGTTTGTCTTGTTAACTTATTTACCTCAGTGGACTAGTCTGACGAATGGATCGGTTCATTAATTCATTAAGTATTTATTAAGCACCCACTGTGTGCTGGGGGATTTGGGGGACCCAAAGCTGTTGGCATGGGGGTTTGAGATCTGCTAATGCAGTGAGTGGTTAAGAGCTTTGAAGTCAGGCAGACTTGGGCAAGTTACTAAACTTCTCTGGCTCTCAGCGTTCTTAGTTACAAACCAGTATAATTATTGCACTCATCCTATAAGGTTTGAGAGAAGATGAAATGAAATGAGAAACTATAGGTCAAAAGCTTAGCCTGAGTCGGACAGATGGTCATCTTGCAACAAAAGTAGCTATTTTGGGGATTGCAGTTGATTGATAGAATCATTCACTTATTACCTATATATTCAGTACCTGCCATGTGCTGGGCAGTTGCTGGAGGGGCAATGGTGTATATTGGCCTGGGAGGGTTTACAAGAGTCGCTACGTATCTCCTCAGGTCTCCTCTTGGCTGAGGCTTCAAGGCATTAAAGAGGAGTTCCTGAACAGGGCCTAGGAAAGGTACTTAGACTTGGCAACTTCTCAAATCCCTTTTACCCCAAGACTCTAAGGGCCCACGCTCCTCATTCCAGGAGGGGCTTGGAAGCGGAAGTTCATTACTTCCAGACCACCCGCGAGAAAGACCTTCCTTCTGTGGAGCTAGGAGTTCCCCCATTAGTGTCCTAGCTCTGTCTTCTGGACTCTACCCAAACTCTTTGAGCCTTGGTTTATCCATCTGTAAAATGGGGGTAATAATAAATCCTATCCTGTAGGGTTACTGTGGGGATAAAGTGAGATAAAGATTGTAAAGCACTTGGCACAATGTCTACACAATGGAGTCTTCAATAAGTGGTAGCCAATAACTACAAGCAACAATAAAATAATGATAGCCTTTAGGAATCAATAAAAGGAGGAGGAGAAGGAGAAGAAAGGGAAGCAGAACTGTACTTTCTGGAGTAGAAAGCAATTCTCAATTCTCAGAGAACCTGGATTTGGCCAAGGAGCGCACACACGATATCCAAAGATGTATCCGTGCTTGGAAATTTATGAAACGTAAAAGAGGAGAGCACTCAGAGTTCCTGCACTTCTTCTCCACCCAGTGGGGCCAGTGTCCCATTTCACAGAGGAGCAAGCTGAGGCTTCTGAAGGTACATCAATTTCCCAGGGTCATGGGGCTGGGGGGAGCTGGGCATCACCACAGACTGGTCTCCTCTCTCACTCCCCCCAAGGCAGCAGTGGGAGTTCTCCATGGACAGTGCTATCGGTTGAATTGTTTCCCCTAAAATTCATGTTAAAATCTCCACCTCCAGTACTTCAGAATGTGACATTATTGGGAGACAGGGTCTTTACAGAAGTAATCAAGTTAAAATGAGATCATGGGGGAGAGGGGCTTATCTAATAGGACTGATGTCCTTACAAGAAGGGGAAATGTGGACTCAGAGACTTGCAGAGAGAGGGGACCATGTGAAGAGACACACGGAGAAGAAGGCCATCTAGCTATAAGAGAGGTCTGGAACAGATTCTCCCTCACAGCCCTCAAAAAGAGTCAACCCCGAAAACACCTTGAGTTTGGACTTCTCAGCGTCCAGAACTGAGAGAATAAATTTCTGTTGTTGAAGCCACCCAATCTGGGGTGCTTTGTTCCAGCAGCTCCCCACAGACTCCCTGCACAGTAGGCCCGGAGGAATTCCCTGAGGGTGTGCTCCTCCCCACCTGTCCTGGAGAGGCAGGGGGAATGGGGTGTGCGATCACCTGGCTCCTCTCCAGAGCCCCGGCATGTTAGGCAGGAGCCATGAGGCAGGCAAGGCAGTGTTTGACTACCAGCCCAAGGCCTTTGCTTTGATTTTTCTCCTTCTCGTGGCTCTCTGAGAAGTGAAAACCCATTTTCCTGGTGCCTTCCTAGGGAGGCTGGATTTACCACACCCATTGCTGGGGACTGGCTACTGTCTTCTGGGAAGACCTGCCAGGCTTGACCTGGCCTCTCTGGGACTGGGGATTTCTCAGAGATCCTGGGAATTACCGAGCTGGCTACG
This sequence comes from Rhinolophus sinicus, assembly GCF_057876585.1. Classification (NCBI taxonomy): domain Eukaryota; kingdom Metazoa; phylum Chordata; class Mammalia; order Chiroptera; family Rhinolophidae; genus Rhinolophus; species Rhinolophus sinicus. The sequence goes on along the minus strand of NC_142505.1, from coordinate 92,829,504 downwards.
TCCATTTCTTCCTCTCTCTGAGATCTCTTTCTCTTCCTTCCCTTCTTTCTCCATTGGCATCCATCCCCCTGCATTGTGCTCTGCAAATCCCACTCTTCCCCGTCCCACCCCAAGACTGTTTCCTCCCAACTCCTCATCCTTCCAGGCCACCCTCACCTGGTGGCCCTCAGCAGAGCAAGGGACAGTCCAGAGCCTGTGGTTGCCTGGGAGATGGAGGCAGAAAGTCTAAACTCACTCCTTTGGAGCTGAGAAGAAATTATCCAGAGCTGGTTTCTCCTCCCACCTTCCAGGGAGCCTCACTCTTGTCCCCGGCCTGGATACATTATTATATTTTGCTTTAATTGCATTAAAGCAAATGACTATGTCCCCCTGTGGTTTCGATCAGGTCAGGGATCTGATAATCGATCCTGGCACAGTCTAGACAGGAATCACTTTGAAGCTCTTTTTAGCAGGGGGAGAACAAACAATGTTTCCCAAGTGGTCACATTAGGCAAATAGGCTGGTGGGTCATCTTTTTGGGAGGAAGCATGCCTTGGCTCCAGGCAGCCTGCGAACTGACTCTCAAGCCCCTGGGAGGAGAGTGGACTATACCCCCTTTGGTGGAAGGGACTTTCAGTAGAGATGCCATATACTTAGGCCTCCCAGTGATGTGAAACCTGGTCCAGGTGCCCCTTCCAGGAAGTCAATCCTGACAGATACCACGGAGCTCAGGCTTGAAAGGGAACACAGTAGTGTGAGATGAGATGGTAGGCCCAGGGGAGGGAAGAAAGATGGAGTTCATTCAGGGCACTGCAAAAGTTGGCTCACGTGCTGCAAAATTATTCTCTCTTCATTTTTCTTTCTTTTTCTTTTTCTTTTTTAAATTTATTGGGGTGACAATTGTTGGTGAAATTACATAGATTTCAGGTGTACAATTCTGTATTACATCATCTATAAATCCCATTGTGTGTTCACCACCCAGACACAGTTCTCCTTCCATCACCATATATTTGATTCCCTTTACCCTCATCTCCCACCCCCCACCCCCCATTTTTCTTTCAAGAGAAAAGAAACTTTGGATCTCATCAAGAGGAAGGCCTCAGCGTGGTGCTAATCTGTCTCTAACAGCTCTTGAACGTTTGCTAATCTCCTCTTTTAACAAAGAGAGCAGGCCTAGGGCTGTGCGGGGAGCTAAGATCCAGCTGCATTTTAAACATGCTGTTTGGTTTTCATTGTGTTTATTTCCTACAGTCTCTTTCAAACAATACTGGTTTTCCCTCGAGGGAGAGTGAACCATGGTCCAAGCACAGTAAGACACAGATCCTTGAAGGTAGGAACAGAAAGAGGGCTTGGGGAGACAGTGCTGGGGGATCCCAATTACGGGACTGATGTCACCTCCTAGGGGACATCTGGCAGATCGCTGTGCTATCTGAGCCTCAGGTTCTCTGCGTAAAATGGAATCGACAACGCTACTGTGCAGGGTTATAGTGAGGATTTTCTGACAGTTATGCATTAAGACATCCAGATGGTGCTTGGGACGGGGTCTGCATGTTGCCTGGTGGCCTTGTCCTTTACAGGGCCCACCGCCTCACTCGGCCATTCTCAGAGCTTCACTGCCCCACAGTCAAAATGGACTCAGCTCTGGTTTCAGTGGAAACAAAAGCTAAAACACCTGGAGTCCACAGCTATGCTCTGGCTCGAGCTCCCTGGCCTTGGGCTTGTCTCATTCCCCCAATGGGGCCTCAGTTTCCCCATCTGTCAGCAGACGCTCTGACTAAATGATTTCTAAGATTCTTTGCAGCGCTGATATAATAACATTTTGAGCAGTAACCAGGGAGTGGCAATTCCATGACAGAAGAATCTCTGCTTTACCAAATACATCTTGTGCCCCTCTCTACTTGCAGGCTTGGCCATGGACTAGTGGCATCAACCTCACCAGGGGGCAGGTTAGAAATGCAGACTCTCAGGCCCCACCTAGATCTCCTCAAGTAGAATCTGAATTGTAACAAGATGCCCAGCACTTGAAAAGCACTGATTTATGCCAGCCAGTCTGAAATGAGAATTTTAAAATGCTTTTACATTTTCAAATACAGTTTATATCTTTTGAGGCATTTTTAAAAACAACGAACATGGAACTTGTTTTCAAAAACAATAAAGCTGTTATAAAATATTAAACCAACGCAGCCCACTTAAGAGAAGAAATGATTTATGTAAATCTGATGAACGGTTTTTTTTCCAGGGACTTTTATTTCTGTATAAGGTAGGGTTCCCCACTTTTCATAGGTTCTTTGGTCTCTTCCCAACAATTGTCTCCCTCATGCCTGACGCTTGGAGGGCTGTGGTGTGTGTGTGTGTGTGTGTGTGTGTGACTGTGTATTGCAGTTGATCCACTGAGCAGGGACTTCAGCCTAGTCAGCAAAACCAGGATGGAAGTAAACTAGATTCCTAAGGGCTTTAGAGTGAGCCTGAGGTTCAGGGGAAACCAGTCCCCTGATAAACTGTAGCATGTTCTGTGGATTAGTCAGGCATCCTGGCTTTCCAGTTGGGCCCATCTCCTAGGGGCTTCCTGCCTCTCCTGCAAGCCCAGCTTCCAACTGGGCTTGGGTCCTCTGTTTCTCTTCATCTCCAAAACGAAAGCCCCAAACACTAGGCCATCCACTTCAAGGAACCTATCCCAAAGAAGTGATCATGATGTAGGCAATGATCTTCCTACAAGAATGTTCGTCACATGCTGTTGATAAGAGTGAGAAGCCAGAAAAAAAAATCTAGTGTCCAAGAATAGGGGCCTGATGTCATCACGATGTATTTCAATACTCCAGGCACTGCCTGGGAGCAGGTCAGCACTCATACTCAGGAGTCAGCAGGTCTGGACTTGAGTGATATTTTAAGCAAGTTATTGAGCCTCTCTAAGCCTCAGTTTTCTCAGCTGCAAAATGGGAATGATAATGTGAGATGGAATAAAGGAAACGTCATTTAAAACAAAGTCAGGAGGCCAGAAGGAGGAGCTCTCACACACTACCACTCCATGCCAATGACACACCAACAGGAAGAAGCATCAATCACAGACCCCCAACAGGAAGAGCTCGACCTTGCATTCCCAACAAGAAGTGTCTCTACTACCCCCACAGGAAGAAGGAAGATTTCTCCTGGCCCAGCAACAAGCCCAGCCAATAGGGACTGTCACAACTTAGCCAATGAGAAGCCATCATCACCCTGAACTCCCTATTTCCTCCAATGACTTTAGCTCAAAGCACCTCCTCCCAACTTCCTCCTTTTTCTCTATAAAGTAATGTTCCTCTCCTTTGCTGAACTTGCCTATAGTTTTTGCTATAGCATGCTTGCCTCAAATTACAATTCTCTGCTATTCCTGAATAAACCCATTTTTGCTGGTAAAAATAACTGGCTGTTTTATGTTTGAGGTCAACAATAACACCAAATTCACTTTCTTGTTTTGAGGATTAAATGGAGACATGGAAGGAAAACATTTAGCACTGAGCCTGGCACATGGTAAGCACTTGGTAAATGTTGGTTTTCTGGGCTCCTCTTCAAACAGAGAAAAAATATTGTAGATAAATATGAATGAAGTGAAAATATACATATGTGTATACACACACACACACACACACACACACACCCATATATGGTATAGTGAAAGTGAAAAAAGCCAATTATAGCTCAGCATGATCCATTGTGTTAGCACACATGCAGGTGCCCACATTTGAAATGGTCTTGAAGGACATGAAAGGGAGAAGTGGTTGCTAAAAGAATGAAAACTGGCTAGTCATTATGTAACCCCTTCTCATTTCTCAGGCTCAGTTCCATCATCTCTGCCTGAGAGTGCCAAGAAAAAGCAGAATTGGACCTATCTTTGCTAACGACCATAAAGATAAAACAAAAGTGGTACCATCTGAGTGCTTACTAGGAGCTGGAAACCTTCTAGGTGGACTACTAGCTAATTTACTCTTCACAACCACCTATGAGGTAGATACTATTAGTATTCCCATTTTACAGGTGAGGGAACTGAGGCACAAACGACCTAAATAGCAATTTGACCAAGGTCTCACAGGCGGAAAGAGGTTAGAGGATGGCTTCAAACCCGGTTCTAAATCACTATGCTATATACCACCTCTCAGGCATCTTGTTTGACAAATAAGGGAACTAAGGCCCAGAAAAGCAGGGCATCTGGCCCAAGGCTACACAGCAGCAGTGTGAGAGCTAGGACTCTGGCATCCCAAGGCCCAGGCACTGAGGCTCCACAGTGCCCCCTTCAGGCAGTCTGAGGCTGCACTGGCCACTTGGGTCCTGGGGGCTATGGGAAGGGCACCATTTGCACCCCTCCACACCCACAAGTGGATGGCGGGGAAGTGCAGATCCTTGGAGTGTAACGCATGAAACACCTGCCCCTTCCCCCTGGAGCACTGCACCCGCTTAAATCCTGTGCAATTTAAGGCAAATGTAATCCATATGCCTCTCATTCATTTACACTGAGATCTTTAAAATACTGTGTTTTAAGAGCTGTTACTTACAAAGCCTTCAGAACCTGCTAAAGATTCAGCTCCTTCACCCGTCCTCCCCACCCGGTCCCCAGTCCAGCCACCCTCCCGCTCCCCCATCTGACTGGAGCTCACACCAGCATCTGGCCAGGCTGAAAAGAAACTCACAAAGTCAGACTTGGAAACTTGTATGTGGGCACAGGGAGACCATTATCAGGGTGTTCAGAGCAGAACTGTTCGTAATCGCCCCAAGTTGGGAAAGATGTAAATATCTATAAATGGGAGAATGGATGAATACATTGTGGCAAATTTATATAATGTAATATAGCAGTGAAAACTAATACAAAAGATCTACATATATCAACATGACAAATCTCACAAACATATTGTTGAGGGAGAAAACAAAACAAGTTGCAGATGAATTCATATGATGCCAGCTATACAAAATTTTAAAACATTGAAAACCATATATATGTGTCTGTGTGTGTATATATATGTGTATATACGTATATATATATATACATATATATGTGTATATATATATATACATATATATATATATATATATATATATATATATATATATACACTTTTTTTGGCACCCCAGTATATGTGTGTGTGTGTGTGTGTGTGTGTGTATACCGTGTTTCCCCGAAAATAAGACCTAACCAGAAAATAAGCCATAGCATGATTTTTCAGGATGCTCGTAATATACAATAAGCCCTAATGCGTCTTTTGGAGCAAAAATTAATATCAGACCTGGTCTTATTTTCGGGGAAATACGGTAGGGATTATTTTTTATACATATATATATACACACATATATATATCCAAAAAATATATATATTATATTTATATATATTATATATATATGTATCTCCAAAAAATGTATACATATTTTGAGAAAGGAAAACTGTATTAAAGTTGTAATACTCAATGTATACGATAACAAAAGATGAATACAAGTCACGTTTGACTCCTGCAATTACAAGAGGTGCTCAAAGTGATTACCATCAGCATCCAGACACTTCTGATTACAGCGAACTACTGCTTGAGCAACACTGACCAAAGTGGCCACTTGTATACGTATTTTTGACACCTCCGGTATATATACACACAAACTACCCTGGTAATGTTTATTTTTTAAGCTTGCAGTGGCTACATGAATGTCCGTTAGTTACATCATGTACACATTTTTGTATAATTTGGGAAAACTACATTTTCAAAACATCCTAGATGTAGCATCAGCAAAGACAGTTATGTATTAACAAGTTCAATGCCCTCATTTCAAGAAGGGGAGAAGGAAAAAATTTAATATTTGTTAACTACGTAACACTTACTGAATACTTCCTAGCCAGGCACACCATCATTTCATTTAGGTTCCACACAATTGCATTGTGATATATGCTATTACTACTTTCATTTTATAGACGAGGCAACCAAGGTTCTGAAACTTCCCCAAGATCAGGTAGCTGGTAAACCCCAAGGTCGGAATACAAATTGTGGCCTCTGCCTCCCAAGATCACACATCAGCTCACACGCTATCGAGGCAGGCATGGTTATTTGAGCTTTCCTCACAATTCTTTGAGTTAGGTTTTATTACTACCCATTGTATAGATGAGGAAACCAAGGCTCTGAGATGTTAGGCGACTGGCTAATGGTTGTTCAGGGAGTTAATCCATAGAAACCATACCAAAGAGCCTCCTGATTCCTTGTCCAGTGCTCTTTCCATACCAGGCCTTATCTGGAAACTCTGGGGGTGGGAGAATGTGGCCATGTTTACTTACCTTCCCCTCCTTTGAAGCTCTATGCAGTCTGATCACTTCCAAGGGAAATGAATCCCACAAAGCTTCCTTGGCCAGTTCTGGGACACAGAGCTGTACAGAACGGCAGAACTTGGTGATCCTTGGTCCTGTAGCCAAAGGAGCCGTCCTCCACTCCACTTTCATTCATGACCGGCATCCAATCTCTTGTAAGTCAGGGTGTCTGCAAGAAACAGGTAGCACATTCAAACTGGGTGATCTAAGGAGAGTTTAATAAAGGGCCTATCCACAAACGTATAGACAGGGTTTAGGAAAAGCAACCTGTTCTAGTGCAGTACTCTGGGGCTGGTAGGGGCAGGGAGCTGTTCCCACCTAGGTCTGAGGGCCAAAAGGAGCAAGCCAATAATGAGCCCAGAGGAGCAGAGTTTCTGGAGTGGGCTTCCTGACTAGAGCTGTGGGGTGTTGATAGAGGGCTCAGCCAAACCTGCAGGGAGGGAGTTAAAGAGACATCCCCACTCTCACGCTCTTCCTTCCCTCAGATCCCTTGCTGAAACTCATTTTGGCCAAACCCAAGCGGACAAGAGAAACTCGATGCAATTCATACAGGTCAGCCTCCCAGGGCACAGAGCAGGGAGCAAAGAGGTGAACAGTGAATCCAGAAGGGGCAGACAGGAGATAGCCACACATTCCACAAGAAACAGTGGCTTTCCTTCAGACACACTCTGACTCTGACCACTTCTTCCCACCTCTGCTGCTAGCCCCTAGTCAAGCCACCATCACCCCTCAGCTGGATTACTGCAATAGACTCCTCGCTAATCTATCGGTTTCTACAGTCTGTTTTTAACAGTCTGAGTGATTCTTGTAAATTATAAGTCAGACCATGTCACTCATTTGCTCAAAATCTTCAAACTATGAATAAAAGGCAAAATCCTTACAAAACTCCACAAGGCCTGGCGGGATCTGTCATCCACCATCCCTCTCGACCTCATCTCCCGCTCACCCTCTGGTCCTCACTCTGCTCCAGCCGTGCTGATTTCCTTGTTTTTCTGATATGCCAGGATGCTCCTGCTTTAGGGCCTCAGCTGATCCTTCACCCCAGTCAAGTCTTTACTCAGGGGCTCCTGCTCAATGAGACCTCCCCTGACACTCCTTTGTCAATGTGGAAACCATCTCCTCTCCCCATCTCTTGCCCACTACTCCTGATCCTCATCACTCTGCTCTCATTTTCTTTTCCCTGTATCACTTGACACCTTTTCCCATGCCATATACTTTCCTTATTTGTTACATCTGTCTCTCCCCACTCGAATTTGAGCTTTATGAGCATAAAGCTCTGTTTTATTTGTCAGTATAGCTGCAGATCTTGGAATACAGTGGTTATTTAATATATAACTATTGAATGTTGTCGAATGAATGAAATGGGGTTGAGGAAAGATTAGGCTTTGGAATTTCCAATTAGGAAAGGGTAGAGGAGGGGTAGAGCCAGTGAGATCAGTGGGTCCTATATGAGGGGAAGGAAAACAAAAAAGTCAACATGTAATTATTCATTATCTACTATATGCCTGTTAAAAGTCATGTTTTACCAACAGGTATCCAAGGCGTGAACATCTTGTATACCCTTTGGCCTAGGAATTCTGCTTCTACTTTTGAGAATTTGTACTAAGGAAACCGTGGTAGTTTTTTGGTAAAAGCTTAGCTGCAATGAAATTCTTCGCAGTTTTGTTTATAATAGTGAAAAATTAGAACCAAAGTAGGTGCCTAACAATTGTGGAACACTTAACTCAATGCTTAACTATGGTACATCCAGAAGATGGAATTCTATGCAAACATTAAATGTATTAATTGACTTGAGACTATATTAATGATAATTGCTTAGTGAGAGAAGCACATTATAAAACAGCATTACAGTATAATCTTGTTTTTATTAAAGTATATACATATTTTTAAAATTTGGAAATTTATAACCCAAAATATTAATAGCACTTACCTCCAGATGCACACTATGTAGGTATTTTATTTATTTTTGTCTCTATTTCTTAAATGTGCTTCAAGGAACTTGCATTATTTATTTTTTAAAACTAAATTTATATATTTTAAACAACAGCTCTTGGACAAATAACTTGACTTTTCTGGACTACAGTTTCCTCATTCTTGAAATAGAGACAAAAACAACTTCAAGTCCTTCCAATTTCACAAGAGTTGCTCTTAGGTATGTACTGGAGGAATTAGCCAAGATATAAGAGGAGAAAAAAAATTAAGAGATGTAAGGAATGAAAGGTAAAAGATAAAACTATCACTATTTGCAGTGATAATGTTTAATCACTTAAAAAAATCAAGTTCAACCTACAAAAATGAATAGTATCTCTCTATGCCAGCAACAACCAACTAGAATATACAACTTAAAAATACAATACCATTGATAAGTGGTAACAAAAACTATAATGTCTATGGGAAATAATTAAGGACAAAGCCAAGATGTCCCCTTTCACCATTTCTATTCAACATTAAAGTGGTTATTTTAGCCATCGCAATAAAAAAAGAAAAAAATAATAAAAGGTATGTAGCTTGGAAAAGAACTAAAATTGTGTTTTTTCACAGATGATATGATTGTGTGCGGAAAAAATTTAAGAAATATACAATAGAAACTACTAAACTCATGACATAAGGTAAGTATTTTAAAACTCAATTTTATCTCTATAGTAACACAAACAATTAAAAAAATAAATAAAAATACCCCTTACAATAGCTCTATAAATCATATAATTCTTAGAAATAAATTCATCAAAATATGTGTAAGACCTCTACACTAAAACCTACAAAATATTGATAAAATAAATTAAAAAGACCTAAACAAATGGAGAGCTATAACATGTTCATAGATTGGAAGACTTAATATTGTTATGATATTAATTCTTTCCAAATTTATAGATAGATTCAACATAATCTCAATCAAAATTACAGCAGGACTTTTTTGAAGCACAAATTAACTCTAAAATTTATATGGAAACTTAAATGACCTCAAATATTCAAATCAGTCTTAAAATTCAAAGGAGAACAAAACTGAAGGACTTATCCTACCTGATTTCAAGACTTACTTTAAAGCCACAATAATCAAGACAATGTGGCAGTGGCCTAAGAATAGATATACAGATCAATGAAACAGAATAGTGTCAGAAGCAGACCCATACATATATATGGCCAATGGATTTTCAACAAAAGTTCCAAGGTATTTCAACGGGGAAAGAAAATATTTTTCAACAAATTGTACTGGAACAACTAGCTCGGTGTGGGGGAAAAAAAGAATCTCAATCTGTACCTCATACTATATCCCCAAATCCCAGAAGAATGAAAGATCTAAATGGAAAAGCTAAAACTAAAACGATAAAACCTCTAGTAGCAAACAGTAGAATATTTCCAACCTTGGGGTAGACAAATATGTCTTGGAGAGGCCATGCCAGGCATAATCTATAAAAGATAAAAATGGATAAATTTTCAAGAGAATGAGAAGACAAGCCACAGACTGGGAGAAAATGTTTGCAAATGATATATCTGATATTTTGGATAACTGTTATCCAAAATATACAAAGAACACTTAAAACTCAACAATAAGAAAATGAACAACCTGATATAAAAATGGGCCAAAGACCTGAACAGATACTTCATCAAAGAAGATATATAGATGGCAGGTAAGCATATGAAAAAATGTTCAACATCCTATGTCATTAGGAAGTTACAAATGAAAGCAACAGTGAGCTACCACTACACACCTATTATGAATAGAATGGCCAAATCCAAAACACTGACAACACCAACTGCTGATAAGAACGTGGAGCAACAGGAGCTCTCATTCACTGCTGGTGGGAATGCAAGACGGTGCGGCCACTTTGGAAGACAGTTCTGCAGTTTCTTATAAAACTAAGCATGCTCTTCCCAGACCACCCAGCAATTGTGTTCTGTGGTATTTACTCAATGAGTTAAAAACTTGTATCCACACAAAAAAAACTGCACACAGATGTTTATAGCAGCTTTATCTATAATTGCCAAAAACTTGGAAGCAATCAAAATGCGTATGCGTGTGTATAAATAACTAACTATATAAATATGTATATATATATATATATATATATATATATATATATATATATATATATACCGAAGGACTTGTGTCCAGACTATATAAAGAACGCCTACAACTCATCAATAAAAGAAAAAACCCAAATTAAAACAAAAAGGTCAAAAAACTCAAACAGACACTCCACAAAAGAGTATAAAAATGGCCAATAAGCACATGAAAAACTGTTCAATGTCATTAGACATAATGGAAAAGCAAACTGAATATGAGATACTACATACCAGAATGACTAAAATTAAAAACACGGATGATATCAAGAGGAGGATATGGAGCAACTGGAACGCTCTTACATTTCTAATTGGAGTAGAAAATGGGAAAATCATTCTGGAAAACTCTGACAGTTTATTTTGCAAGTAAAATACATCTACCCTAAGACCCAACAATTCCATTTCTAGAAATGAAATGAATACGTACACACACATACATGTGCACATACATGACTTGTACATGAGTCTTTATAGCAGCTTTATTCATGACAACCAAAAGCTGGCCTAACTTCCATAATTCGGTTAATGAATAAACAATCTCTTACAATGGTGTACTAGTCAGCAATTAAAAAAAAGACTAAATTACTGATACATAGAGTGGCATAACTGAATCTGAAAAAAAAATTGTGTGAAAGAAGGCAGCCATAAAAGTTTGTGTGATTCCATTTATATGAAGTTCTATAATAGGAGAAATTAACCGATGACAATGAATATTAGACCAGTACTTGCCTTTTGTGAGTGATTGAGTGGAAAGTGGCCAGAGTGAACTTTTTGGGGTGATGGAATGTTTTATATCTTTATTGTGATAGTGTTATATGAGTGTACACACTTGTCCAAACTCATCCAACTGTACACAAACTCAGAGCATTTTTTGAGTGTACATTATAACTCAATAAAATTATGTAAAGCTAAAAAGGATACAATATATGTAAAAAGGATATGAATATATAAAAATTAAAGATTTTTAAATGGAGAACAACATAGTAAAGAGATGACAGATTGAAGGAACATAATTTGCATTGTCAAAAACTAACATGAATAAAAAGGAACGCTTGACAATTAATAAAATTGGCCAAGGATCTGAGTTAGCAGTTTACAGTCCTTAGTCAAATTAGGTATGTTCATATACATTATTTGTGCATATATATTATTATTATTCCATTTCTAGCCATTGATCCTAATGCTATTTCACACAGGTCCATAAAGGAAAGATCCATTATGTTGAAGGTAGTATCATTTGTGGGGCATTGCTGAAGGCAGTCTGGAGCTGGAATTCACCAATTGGATAGTGAGGAGTTGTATTAACTCCTCCCGCTGCAGCTGAGGTCTCTCTCTCTCTCTCTCTCTCTCTCTCTCTCTCTCTCTCTCTCTCATCGAGGACATACTATATTCCAGTTATGTTGTGTGTTATATAAATTAACTCATTAACCTTCATAATAAGGAGGAATGATTTCCATCATTCCCATTTTATAGGTGGGAAACCAAGGCAAAGAGAAGTCAGGGAAGGTTTTGCAGGTCACCCAGCTTGTCCTTGTAGAACCAAGAGTCCAACAGAGCAAGCCTGAAGCCCACACTGTCAATTGCTCACTTTGCTTCTCTGTGCTTCCTCTGTATGAACGCAGAGGAGGAAACTCAGAACCTTGAGGCCCAAGGCTCAGGGCTGTCGACCAAGTAACATGAAAGCCCCTATAAAAAGGGTTAACCCAGAGCAAGCAGGGTCTGTGCCTTTAGCCCAAATAAACATCCCGCCAGCATTTCCTCAAATTCAGTGGTCGCAGGGAGGGAGCCAGGTGGGAGCCCATGTGGTTTTGATAGAACGTCCATTCAAGCGGAGCTTTAAATATTATAGTGGCACTGTTTGCGCAGTTAAATTTAAGGATCTGTCAGTTTATGATGAATTTTTATTTTTAAGGGTTTCAAGTAAGCTGTAAACATTCACTCCAGACTGAAATTCCCCCCATTTAACACCTGGGAGGGGCAGGGCTACGGGTGGGGGTGCTGGGAGGTGAGCATGGACGGATGAGAAGAGGCTGGGTACCAGTGTGGGAGGAGACAGTCCCACCAGTATCTCCAGGGAGGGATGGGAGGGGCTGGGTTTCCAATAAGGAGGGAAGAAGCTGACTGATGCTTCAAAGGAAGCAGGGTCATTCTCTTTGCAACCCAATTCACTTTCTCCTTTCCCCCTTCCCAGCAAAGCAGGATGGTAATGGGCATTTAAGAATAATAATCCTTTGCGATCTATTGCTGGAGGAAAGGAAGTTAGGGGATGGAATGCATGGTATGAACATAATTTTTTAATGCATACATATACGTGGAAAATGGACTGGTATTTTATAGGTTTTTTTTTTTGCATTTTAGGGGCATTTTTTACATTAGTTGAATAGTAAACACTTATGGCTTTTGTAACCCTAAAAAAGGTTATTACTAAACAAACAAAAACCAAACTGCAAAGAACAACATGTTACTATCAACTGCTAACCTTTCTGTGCTTTCACCCTGCGCCAGGCCCCAGATACCCCGTCTTCTCGCACTGTCCTGTCCCGTTTGACCTTCACCACACACTCTGCAGGGGTTACTATTTTTGAATCCCCATTTTATAAATGAAGAAACTGAAGTTTAGGGAGACGAAGTAGCCTGCCCAGGGGTACACAGCTAGGAAGTGGAGTTGCTGCATCACCGGGAAATCCTCCTGAGGCTTTTATAAACAGCAGTTGAGTTTGTCCGTGAAGTAACATCTCATTCTCATCAGAGGAGGCCCTCAGAAGTTCACCTCCAGGAGATGGGAACGAACTAGGGTCCCTGGGTGATCTCCCAAGTGCCTGGGCTGTCCCATCAGTTTACAGCCCACCGTGAAGCCCTCTTTCTACCAGTCACTGGAGGTGTCTGATTGCTTCTTGCACTGTTCCATTTGCCCAGAAACGATTTTGCCTCTTCCTCTTTCTCTCGAGATAGAGGAAAGTAGGATACATGGCACAAGAGAGAGTAGCTTAATGTGAATCCTGACAGTGGGACCAAAATTTCACACCAGTGTGTGCATCTGTCGGGGAGAGAATGTGATTGGCACTTTAGCTTGGGAAACGAAACAAAACATTGCAGAAATATATTTAAGCGAATTTTTAATAATTACAACTGTGTGCTAATTCTTAGAATAAACAAAGTCAAAGGTTACTTGCTTTATGTTTGGTGGCACATTGTTTCAAATCAAATCACAGAACTCAGTATCTAACTTTACTTTTGTCTCAGCATAATTTATGAAAAAAAATCATTACTGCAATAATATTCTAGGGTTTTATCAATTTCTAAACTGTTCTCTCTTGAAATCTCTATTGCCATTTCCTGTTTTACAGTGTTAATTGGCCTAACTTTGCTGTGTCCCGGTTTGTCCCAGACATTGCAAGGATCTGAGCAGCTCATGGGCATCATTTTCATTGATTTTGTGAAATCCATATATATGTTTGTGTTTTTTTACAACATTTGCAGTTTCACTCTGTGATTAATTTGTACTATTAGTGTCGTCTTTTTATAATAACCAGGGAGAAACTGAGTTGATGCAATGGGTGGGGACAGAAGTTTGTATTCAAGAATCAGGTTGGGTGGGAGGGAGGACTCATTTTTCAAAGTATTATTTCCATTAATGAATTGTTTCCTGTTTCATTGCCTTTTGCTTCCCTTTCCAAACTTGTAACCCTAGGGACTTTGGCTAATGGATATTCAAATAATGGGAGATTCCCTATCTATTTATTAAATATAGAGCATACTTTTAGGTATGAAGTACGTACTTGTTAAGTGTATACAGAAGAAATAACATCCATGTAGGTAGAACGTGTGTCCACAATGACAGTGGTGGTGAGTAATGGTTTCTCTTTCTAGGTAACGCAGCATGAGTTCTGAGGGCTGAGTTCCATGCTGGTTGCCAATGGAGATGAATCACCTTGACGTGTCCCAGGAGATGGAGACTGAAATCAGTCCCATTGCTTCTGTGATGGAGAAGAGGATCAGACTTACAGCTAAGGAATTTGGGTACCACACAGCATGGCCGCCTGTGGCACCTCTCTGCTTCCCTGCCTCTGCTCTCCACACCGGCAGAGAACTTTTTGCCTCTGGTTGGAGTATATGGACGAGGACGCATCTGGGAAGATGACAGAGATGTCAATAATGGTACTGAGGCCAACAGCTGTCATAGAGACACCGCCAGTGTGCCAGACACTCTGCCAATATCATTTCTAATCGTCACAGCAGCCCTATGAGGAACCTAGGATAGCTGTACCATTTGGGATTTTCTGATTGAAAATGACAGAAAAACCAGTCAGAACTAATTTAAGCAAAACGAGGGATTAATACGCGTAAACTGCCTCCAAATGCAATACTTTTATTGCTCACAGGTCTACAGGTCAGCTGGCTGAGTCTTCTGGTCTCGCTGGGCTCAGCCTGATCTTGCCTGGGCTCTCTCATGCATCTCCATCCAGCAGACTGTAGGCCCTTAGCTAGGATAACCAGATTCTCCTCATCTCTCGTCCTCCAGCAGACTAACTCTGGCTTATTCACGGGTCCAAGAGAGTAAGTGTAAGTGCACAAGGCCCACTGAGACCTGGGCTTGGAACTGGCCCACTGTCACTTCTGCCATGTTCTACTGGCCAAAGCAAATTACAAGACCAGCCTGGATCCAAGGGGTGCGTAAATAGATTCCACGTCTTGATGGGAATTGCTGCAAAGCCATATTGTAAGAACATGGATACAGGGAAGGTAGAGAAGTATGGCCATTTTTGTCAATAATCTTCTACAAGGAATTTATTGGTTTGTATATTTGGAAAGTCAAAAGGACTGGCTGCAAACACAGCTTAATGCAGGCATTAAAAAGCCATGTCCTGGCTTGGCTCAGCTCTGTGGGTTGCTCCATTCTCAGATATACTTTTCCTTCATAACAGCAAAACAACAAAAGGGACTTCAGATTGCTCATCTCACAGCTTTACACCTACTAAAAAGAGTCAGCATCTGTCCATCAGAGCTGGACTCTCACTGGTTGGAATTGGCTCACATGGGCATTCCTGAACAGACCACTGGAAGGAAGGCTAAGGGAAGTGCTGAGTAGCTGAGTCCCCGAGCCAAGATTGGGATTACCTCCAAACCATGTGGGCTGAAGGAAGAAGACGAATGGTGCCCTCCAGGCAACTGGGGATACCAAGTGGAAGGCGGAAGGCTACTGGGCAGCAAAAACCCAGCTGTCCACTACAACCATTAGTTCTGTTTTACAGAGGAGAAAACAGAGATTCAGAGAGGTTAACTGTCTTGCGTGAGGTGATCCAATGTCATAACAGGACTGTAATCCACATCTGCCCCACCCCAGATCCTTCACACTTTCTAGAAACCTAGCTGCCTCTCAATCCGGAGGGAGAAGAAGGTTCCTTAACCTAGGCTGCTTGCAAACTCTCCCGTCCAAGGTTGGGTCATCTCTCTGCCCTGACCTGAGAAGGCAGCAGCCAGGATGAGGAGGGGGCTAGAGACCATGTCATTTGGGGAGTTGCTGAAGATGCTGGAGTGGCTTGGAGAAGATTTGGGGCTAAGGGTCGCCCCCAACATCAGAGCACCTTCCTATTGTTTCCCCGAAAATAAGACCTAGCCGGACCATCAGCTCTAATGCGTCTTTTGGAGCAAAAATTAATGTAAGACCCGGTATTATATATTATATAGTATATAGTATATAGTATATAGTATATAGTATATAGTATATAGTATATAGTATATAGTATATAGTATATAGTATATAGTATATATTAAGACCCGGTATTATATATTATATTATATTATATTATATTATATTATATTATATTATATTATATTATATTATATAAGACCCAGTCTTATATCATAGTAAAATAAGACCGGGTTTTATATTAATTTTTGCTCCAAAAGACGCATTAGAGCTGATGGTCCGGCTAGGTCTTATTTTCGGGGAAACACGGTAGGAGAAGGCCATGAAGTTGCAAAGGGCAGAGCTGGTGCCTAATGGGTGCACACCACAAGGAGACACAAGAAAAAGGAAAGGACAGTGAGGACTGGGGATGGCAGGGGACTTGGAGGGGAAGGGTGGGTGGGAGGGGCGTGCAGGGGCCCACTGGGAACCCTGAGCTTGCCCAGAAGATTCCCAGGGCATCCTGTTTTGGATCTGTAAGGCCCACTCCATGATGTGGGATTCTCAGACGATGACTTAGCCCAGTCAGGGGCAACACACAGACAGGAATCGTCATCTCCTAATCCTCACTCCTCGAGCCAGGAGACACCTCCTAAATTCCAGGCCAAAGGGCTTCTCTGGAGCCCCAGTGACAAGAAAGCATAGTGGTGAGGCCTCAGCCTTTGCCTCTGTCTGAGTGGGTCTGAAGCCTTCCCTGACACTTTCCAGCTGTGTAACAGGGAACAAGCCACTTCACTTCTCTGAGCCTCTGGTTCCCCATCTGAGAAAGAATTAATTCCAACCTCTCAGGGCTGTTATGGGGACCCCATGAGCTAATGTGTACCAAGCGCCCCCGTGGAGGCAGAGTCCAGCACACCTGGAATAATTGTGCATATGCAACCCCTCGGGTCCTCCCACTTCAGGCCCTGTACAGCGCCCCCCATTGACTCAGAAATAGGTTCCAGGTGCCACCGACAGGAAGCTGCGGGGCCCTGAGGGGGCCCCCTCCCCAGCTCGCCTCCAGCCTGCCTCTCTGTTCTTTCCCTGGCCTCCTGGTGCCCACTGACACACAGATCTCTTTCACTTCCAACTGCAAGAACCCGGCAGCTGATTTAAGAGTGTGCTCAGGGCCCAGAATGTAAACCATTTCTCACCAGGAATGTGTAAACAACCCATAAAGCAAAGGATTTGGGGCTTGGTCACGTGGCCCAGCTGCCCATAAAACCAAAGCATTGATCTCCGCTCAGAGCAAGCCTCTAAGCCACGGGAATGATGGAGGGGCTGGTGTTGGGAACCTGTAATCTCCCACCATACATCTGAGGTGGCATGTTTGAAGTCCTAGGATGAGTTATTTATATCATGTTTGCAATGTGTACTGAAAGGGCATTAGCCCAAACGCCTGGCAATGGGGCCGAGGGGAACCTGGTCACTTAAAAATATAGGGGGGAACAAGGGGTCCCTCTGGCAAGTCACTCATGAGCCAAAGTTTCACTGGGCCGTCATATAATCAAAGCCAGATCTTCCAGTCCAGAATTCCCTAAACCCGGCTGTTCAAGAATAACCTTCTCGATTTCTGCTGTACCCTTGTACCACCTATTATTTACTTAATGATCTGTTATTTACTTAATGGTTTTTGTTTTAAACCACTTCTCTCCTACTTAGCTTCATTACAAACAATATCCATGATATCATGAATATTTCCTTAGTTTTTTCACTTATACATTAAAATATATTCAGAACTTAAACTAACAACTGTTCACTTTGTACCACCAAGACCACCTAGCTTACCACTCACTGTGAACTACTTTGGAGAACACTGACCTTGTCCAACCTGCTCATTGTACAAATGGGGAAGCTGAGGCCCACAGAGGAAGGGTCTTACCCGAGGTCACTCAGCTATTTAGGGGCAGAACTGGGAGCAGAAGGGATTCAGAGGAACAGCTACCTGTTTACTGAGCACTTACTGTGTAGCAGCACCGCACTAAGCCCTTTATGCATATTTCCTGATTCACACGACAATAAAATAGTGTCTGTCCAGACGAAAAAATGCTCAACATCACTAATCATCAGAGAAATGCAAATGAAAACCACAACGAGATATCACCTCACCCCAGTCAGAATGGCTATCATCAACAAGACAAATAGTAACAAGTGTTGGAGAGGCTGTGGAGAAAAAGGAACCCTCATACACTGTTGGTGGGAATGCAGACTGGTGCAGCCGCTATGGAAGGAAGTGTGGAGGTTCCTCAAAAAATTACATATAGACTTACCATATGACCCAGCAGTGCCTCTCCTGGGTATCTACTCCAAAAATCTGAAAACATTTATCCACAAAGACATGTGTACTCCAATGTTCATTGCAGCTTTACTTACGGTGGCCAAGACATGGAAACAACCAAAATGTCCTTTGATAGATGAATGGATAAAGAAGTTGTGGTATATATACACAATGGAATACTATTCGGCAGTAAGAAAAGATCATATAGGAACATTTGTGACAACATGGATGGATCTTGAGATTATAATGCTAAGCGAAATAAGTCAAACAGAGAAAGCAGAGAACCATATGATTTCACTGATATGTGGTACATAAAACTGAAAATAACAAAAGAACAAGACAAACAAATGAAGAAACAAAAACTCATAGACACAGACAATAGTTTAGGGGTTACCAGGGGTTTAGGGAGGAGGGGGACTCTAGAAGAGGGTAAACGGGGTCAAATATGTGGTGATGGAAAGAGAACTGACTCTGGGTGGTGAACACACAAAGTGATTTATAGATGATGTATTACAGAATTGTACACCTCAAATCCATGTAACTTTATTAACAATTGTCACCTCAATAAACTTTAATTAGAAAAAAAATAATAAAATAAAACTGTCTGGCACTATTCCAATTTTGCAGATGAGGTTGCTGAAGCCCAGAGAGGTTAAGTGGCTTGTCCAAGGCCACACAGCTAGTCAGTTGTTTAACTAGCATTTTGACTCTGACCCAACTTCAAAGTTTGACTCTTAATCTTCCCAGGGAAAGAGGGAGGGGCGGGAGGAAGGAAGGAATGGAATATTTATTAAGTGCTGGCAACTTTTATGTCTATTGCTGTATCCTTCTCTGCTCACCCATTCAGTGTCCTTGTCCCATAAAATTCTCACCATAGCCCAGAGTTGTCACAAAGAACGGTGTCTCGCCCTAACGCCTTTGGGCACAGGAATAGATGTTTAAATGCCCAGGCCCCAGTGCGATTTACAGAAGGGTGCCCTCCACCACTCACTCCTTCGCAGAGGCCCTTGCCGAGCTGTGGCTGTGGGTGCTGCACTTACACTGGGAAAGTTGGACTTTGGATCAGGCACCCTCTGATCAAATCAAAGCTCCTCTGGTCTCTAAGTAAACTGAGAAAGGCACTCAACCTCTCTGAGCCTCCGTGCCCTCTGTATTCAGTGTGAGTAATAGCCTACCTATCTCATGGGATTTTAGTGAAGGTGAAAAGCTCTGTAGCGTGTGAAGTGCTTTGCACAGGGCCTGGGACATGGCGCTCAACATTCTTTAAAAAGAAAAAAGGGATCATCTAGGGGGTGGGGACAGACAATGAGGAACGACCTTCACCTCCTCCAGGACCTGAAAGCAGATCTGCAGCAGCCACCATGCAGACCACAGCCAAGGCGGCTGGATCAAAAGCTGCCGAGGCATGAACAGAAAGAGCAAGGGTGGAGGAGCAGAAAAGGCCAGCCCTGCACCCAGAGCCACCAGCAAGAAGCTGTGTTTTCGTGCCAGTCGCAGGACCTGGCTGAGCCTGTTTTCTCAACTGTGGAATGTGGATCACCTGGGCCTCACATTTAAATGACCACCTTTATATTCATGGAATTGAGTCCTTGGCTTGTCAGGACACGAGGTGCTGTCCAAGGTCGTTGAGACCTATCCCTAATTTTACAAATTTGGGAACTCTTCATGCATGTGCATGCCTACAGAGTCCTATGTGTACGTGACGGATGGCACTTGAGGGTTTGAGGTCTGATGTTATCGCTGCCATTACCGTACAAATGGGTGACTTTGCTAAATCAGCCTCAGTTTTCCCAGTTCTGAAATGGGCCCCGTCAAAAGCCTCTTCTTAAAGAACTGTTTTGAGGATTATATGGATGAAGTCTACAGGGCACTTTGTACAGGGCCTGACATATGGTAAAGGCTTGATACGCAAGGTGTTCTTCCTTGTTTCTCAGAAACATATTTTCATAGCCCGATTTAGGAAATAAAGATACTGGGAAACGCTTGCTGGGTTCTTGAACAGAAAAAAATAAAAATGTACATTTCACCCAAAACTTGGAAGGTCACACAAGTATTTGCTGCAAGACTGATCACCCTGTCCTCATTCAACACACGCGTGTTGAATATTAAGTGAAGATGCACTGCCCGCCTCGAGGGCAGTAAGACAGAATGCAGCCCCTGCCCTCATGCGGCTCAAACCCCATAGCTAGACAGGAAGACAACGGGCACTGGTCACAAAGCTCTGTTAATAGGGCTGCTAGGGAAACATGAATAATTCCAACCAGCAGGATCTAGTAAGCAGGAAGGCAGCTTTTGAGTTGATCCTTTAAGAATGGGAAGAATTTCCTTAAAAAAATAAAAAGGAAAGAAAGAAAAAAAGAAAGATAAAGAAAAAAATCTGCCTGCATCTACATGTCCAAATTCCACCCATCTTTCAAAAGCCACTTCTCAGAAGCCTTCCAGGAGCATCCTTTAATGGAAAGGTCCTCTCCCTCCTCTTTTGAAATCCAGTACCACTTTATCTGCCCAGTTCATTCGGCCTTTATCACCATTATCTGGTAGGTATGTATTTCTGAGGCTTTTCTCATCTGGGTTTTTTTTTTTTAAAGAAAACTCTCTGCAGGCCTTTCTCGTATGCAGTGGGCAGTCAATAATTGAGCTGAACTGAACAGATAGGTGCAGTTCTAATGGCCAAATCGGGGCGCTGAGACCAAAGGTGGTGCCGTGGGTTCCTGGGATCCAGTTCCCTGCCTGCACATGCTCCAGTCTCAGGCTTCTCTGGGGAACGGCTGGGGAGCTACAGGAACAGAGAGGATGCGCGAGCCTCCCACCCAGCACTGGACCACTTCCACAACCCCATGTTACCTCGATGATCAGAGCATCCCAGGTCCTCTGCCTCTCCTGGGGGAACCCACAGAACACATGGTCCTTGGGGTTACAATGAGACCCCACCAGGCAGGCTCTGGCCTTTAGGTGACTGCTTTCTGGCTGAGTTAGTTACCTGGGAGGGAAACTGGGGGGTTGGGGGGGAACGGTCTGGCTGGGCATTTTCTGTGGTTCTTCATTTCATGCTCACAACACTGTGAAATAGCTGGTATCATTTTGTCTAGTTTAGGAATTCAAAATCACCTAATTAGTGACTTGGGAGCCTTGAGGCTTCCCTTTCTGTCACCACCACACAAATCAACCCATTCCCTGTCCAGGCCATTCTCAAACCTGTCCTTTTCTCTCCACGCCACTACCACCACCTTGCCCCAGCCGCCATCTCCTCTCACCTCTATCGAATCCAGAGCCCCCCAACTGACCTCCTTGCCACCAGTCTGTCCTCAGTACTGTAGCCAGTGACTTTTTGTTTTAGCAAATCTTTTACATTTAATTTCTTCATGCCTATACCTGAAATACATACATACATATAGATACACACATACATACGATTTTCTATAAATACCTAAAAATGATCAGAAATACACTTCGGTTAGTCAAGTGTTCTTTCTGTTCTTTTTTGTTTGGTTCCTCTTTTTCCATCTCCTCCGCTCACCAGAGCCCTCCACTCTCCATGCCAACAGCCTATTGACTGCCCTTCCATATGTTTATCTATATTCATTCAATCCTAAGCAGACGCCTTAGATCCTAAACACATATTTGTATTCACATTGATAGACTAAAGTTCATTTGTCACTATTCACTTTTTTTTAAATGGGACCATAGTAGTTTTCTGCTCCTGGCCTCTTCACCCAGCATCACGTCACAGACATCTTTGCAAGTCAGCTGATACAGCTCTAATTCGTTATTTTTTAATGGCTGCCTCATTACTATTCCCCTGTGTGGCTGTGTCAGTTTATTCAGTTGTCACCTTGTTGATGGTCATGTTCTGCTTCCGGTTTTTTACCACTGGGAACAATGCTGCAGTGTTAGGTAGGGTTCTTAGAAGCTACAGAAGCCAATCCTGTTTGATGGAGCTGGAGGCTCAGTTTCTAGGATCAAAGTCCCCAACTATACATGGGACAGCCTGGGGAATTCACCAGCTGTGGTCTCACCTAGCCCTCCCCTCCCCCTCGCTCTGCCCCACGCCACCTCTGCACCTGGAATTCTACCTTGCAGCCCCTAGGAAACTACTCCTGGTGCTGCGGCTACCGGAGCTCGACTCCCCGTTTGCTCCCACGCCAGCACAAATGGGAGAAGCCTCACATGTTTCATCTGATTGGTGGAGCCTGGTGTGACGGCCACATATATCCTTAGCAGCAAATCTGAGTTTGAGATTCCTACATTCATGAGGTGGGGCTCCAACGCAGGGATTTCTCCAAATACAATGTTTGACTGAAAATAAGATCTAGCTGGACAATCAGCTCTAATGTGTCTTTTGGAACAAAAATTAATATAAGACCCGGTCTTATCTTACTATAAGACCGGGTAATATAATATAATATAATATAATATAATATAATATAATATAATATAATACTGGGTATAATATAATATAATACCGAGTCTTATATTAATTTTTGCTCCAAAAGACGAATTAGAGCTGATTGTCCGGCTAGGTCTTATTTTCAGGGAAACACGGTATACAGAAAGACCATTCAAAAGATGATGGGTAACTATAAATATGACAGTATCTACTGCCATCTTCTTGCATGTAAGTCTTTCCTTATTAGGGCCTTTATTCCTATGGGGTAGATTCCCAGGAATTGAATTGCTGCTTTCCAAATATCCATCACTCTTTACATTTCCACCAGCAATAGGTAGGAGTCCCACTGTCTTTACTTCCCCACTAGCGATAGATGTTACAGCGCTAATAGACGTGAACTCTACCATATGTCTAGATGTACTTATGTTTTCCTGGTTACTAACATAAGTTTGAATATATTTTTCATAAGCTTGTTGGCCATTCGGTTTGTTCAGTCATTGGCTGTCTCATCATCACCTCTGGCCATTTTCCTGTTGGGAAGTCCTCTCCTTTCAACCTACATACTGGATACCTCCCATCTGCCCCTCCAGGTCCATGCTCCGTCTTTCTCCACCTGCCTTGTGCCTCTTACACCATAGGAACTGGAACAAGTTCCTAGTCCTCAGATTCCAGTTGGGTTTGGCTAATGGGAGCACAGCTGGAGGTTACTGGGCAGGAGGAGAGAGAGGCTGAGGCTTTTATTCCCAAGCCCTCACCCCTTTTCCCACTGGGCACCATGGGTTCTAGGTAGAACCGATTCCCTTCTGATAGCAGCCGTAGCGCACGTCCCTGGGTGTGCTTCTCAACCCCGCCCACCCTTTGGAAACAGTGCTCTGCATGGGCCTTTCATTACATCTTAAACTACCCAGTTTGGGTGTGCGACCAACCTCCTGCCAGGACCCTGACTGATACAAGATAGGCATGCTTTCTCTGTCATTAGTGTTATAGTTACTTCTTTAAGCTCTGTTTTGCCCAATGACTTTGTTTTTAGTATTTTTTTTTTTTGCCATACTAAAGACTTTCATATATACTGGGGGTGCCAAAAAATGTACACATTTTAAGAGATGTTATCTATGTATTACTTTTCGAAGTTGAATTGACTTACGGTAGCAATGTGTATAGTATGACGTTCACTCAAAAGATGGCATTAATCAAATGAATGCTAGTATCATTCATTGTATTACAATTTTAATACAGTGTTTTTCTTTCTTAAAATGTGTATGCACTTTTTTTGGCACCCCCGGTATGTATGTGTGTGTGTGTGTGTGTGTGTGTGTGTGTCTGAAGATTTGCCGTAAAAAGATTTTTATATAAATTTAATTTTTAAATAATGTCTCTTTTCTTTTATAGCTTCTTAGTTTCCAGCTCTCAAATGTAAGGCCTTCCCTGCTCTAGATCAGGAGTTGGCAAACGTTTTGTGTACAAGACCCAATAGTATATATTTCAGACTTTGTGGGGCATACATACAACCTCTCTTGCAACTACCTGACACTGCCATGGTAGCAAAAAAGCAGCCATAGACAATACGTCAACAAATGTGTTCCAATAAAACATTATCTGTAAAACAAGCAGCAGCAGTTCTCAGGAGAAACGAAAGCATACAAAACATGGACATGTACATTCACAGCAGCACTAATCATAATAGCCAAAAGGTAGAAATAACCCAGATGGTCATCCATGAATGTAGAAATAAAATGCGGCATAGTCATACAGTGGAATACAGTTGTCCCCTCTTATCTATGGGGGATAAGTTCCAAGACCCCCAAATGTATGCCTGAAACTGTAGACATAAAACTGTAGATAGTCCCAAACCCTATATATACATTCTTTTCCCACATACACACCTATGATAAAGTTTTTGTTGTTGTTGTTTAATGTGTTTTTCCAGGACCCATCACTCCAAGTCAAGCAGTTGTTTCAATCTAGTTGTGGAGGGCGCAGCTCACAGTGGCCCATGTGGGGATCGAACCTGCAACCTTGTTGTTAAGAGCACTGCGCTCTAACCAACAGAGCTAACCGGCCACCCCCGATAAAGTTTAATTTATAAATTAGGTACAGTAAGAGATTAACAACAATAATTAATAACATGGAAGAATTATAACAATATACTGTAATAAAAGTTATGTGAATATGGTTTCTCTCTCAAAATCTCTCATTGTACTGTACTTGCCTTTTCACTTAAAGGAAGCACTTGACGGCTTCTCTGCGGCATATCTCAATTGTCAGCATCACTCCTCTTGTGCTTTGGGGCCATTATGAAGTAATATAAGGGTGACTTGAACATAAGCAGTGCAATACCAGGACAGTCAATCTGATAACCTAGGCAGCTACTAAGTGACTAATGGGTGAGGATGGCACGCAGCGTGGAGACGCTGGACAAAGGGACGATTTGCGCAAGATGGCCAGAGATTTCAGCATGTTGCTTAGAACGGTGTGCAATTGAAAACTTCTGAATTGTTTAATCCTGGAATTTTCCACTTAATATTTTCAAGCCACAGTTGACCACAGGTAGCTGAAACTACAGAAAGTAAAACTGCAAATGAGGGGGAACTACTGTAGTACTGATCTATAAAAGGGCTGAGCACTGACACATGCTACAACATGGATGAATCTTGAAAACATGACACTAAGTGAAAGAAACCAGTCATACAAGGTCACATATTGTATGATTCCATTTCTATGAAATGTCCAGAACAGGCAAATCCATACAGACAGAAATTAGGGCAGTGGTTGCTTACGGCTAGGGAAAATAGAAAATATGGGGTTGAGAGCTGATGGGTACAGCATTTTTTATTGAGGTTATGAAAATGTTCTAACATTGAGGTTGGTGCTGGTTGCACATATCTATGAATATACTAACAGTGGTACACTTTAAATGGGTGAATTCTATGGTATGTGAATTAAATCTCAATAAAGTTATTTAAAACAAAAAAAGGCAGCCAGCTTCCTTTGGCCCACGGCAGTAGTTTGCTGGTCCCTGCTCTGCTTTATACATGCAGCCTCCTAGAATGTCTTACAATGTTTTGTAATTGTGTTATTTTTAACTCTTACATTTAAATTTTTGATCCATCTGCAATTTGGTATTGGATGGACTAAAATGGGGGTTCATTTTTATTTATTCTAGAGGGCCTGCACCATTTGTGAAATAAACTATCCCTTTTTCTGCTGAGATGAGGTATCTCTTTTGTCAAATATTAACATCTATATCCTGGGATGTAATTCTGGATTATTTATCATGTTCCATGGATCTATTTGTCTATGCCTTTCCCAATACCACATGATCTGATTTTAGTGACTTTATTGTATGTTCTGGTTTCTGTAAAGGAAGTCCCCCCTCATGTTCTTTTCTTTCACACTTGACTTGCAGCCAGTGAGCTTATCAAAATGGATATCACTCCCCGCTTAAAAGCCTTTAATGGATTCCCACTGCTCTTACAATGATGGCCCACATCCTGACTGGCCTTGAGCGCTGCATGCTTGGCCCTGCCGGCTCTCTAGCTTCACTTGGCCAAGGACACTTCACCTGGGACTCTCTACTTAAGCCATGCTGAAGTTACTCACGTACTCCTGCCCTCTCCTGCCCCAGGACCTTTGCACTGACTGTCTCCTCTGCCTGGAATGCTTTTCCTTCCCTTGTGTCAAGTAAACTACTCCCCTTCTTCAGCCTCAGTTTGGTCATCATTCCTGGGGGAAGCCTATGCTGGCCTCCCTGACCAGAACAAATCCCCTTCCCCACATCGTGAACCTATGCTGTGTGCCACTGACTGCACTTGTAATATTACATTTATTTGTATACGTTTTTGACTAATGTCTGCTTCGTCCAGCTCCCCATTGCCTTCCCAGTATTCAGCACCATGAGCCACTCAAAAAAATGTTCAAGGAGTGAATAAACAGGTAGAGATCAAACTCAGACACCTGTCTGCCTGGCTTCCAAACTACTGCCCTCTCCCTTTCACCATTCTGTGTGCTGCCCGGAGTAAGCCCTGGCTGGGATATTAGGAAACTTGGGTTCCAACTGAGGCAATGCCTTAAATCTGTCTGTTTGCAAAGTGCTTCCTCCTTCCGTGCCTCTTGGGATCTTGCGATCCGCACAGCCACTGTGGGAGGCAACCAGTGTGGGGATACATTTGCCCCTCATTTTTCAACTGAGAAATCTGAGGCTAGAGATGAAATGACTTGCCCAAGGTCATGGTCAGTCAGAGGCACAGCCAAGAGCCCTGTCCTCTGGGTCCCCGAGTCTTTATCTGAGCCTTTCCTGAGTGGCCTCAGTTTCCCTATTTATAAAATAGGGGAAGAGGGTTTAGACTAAGTGTTGTCAACAGTGTCGCAAACCTCAGGTACCAAAGGTGTTGCCATCTCTGAGT
This sequence comes from Rhinolophus sinicus, assembly GCF_057876585.1. Classification (NCBI taxonomy): domain Eukaryota; kingdom Metazoa; phylum Chordata; class Mammalia; order Chiroptera; family Rhinolophidae; genus Rhinolophus; species Rhinolophus sinicus. The sequence continues at coordinate 92,802,417 of NC_142505.1, read as the reverse complement.
TCCACCTGTATTATCATTGACTTAATTTTTTTACTAAAGGACTTTAAAAGAAAAAAAAACTTAATTACCTTTATTTTTAATTTTTTTAAAAAAGGAACTTCTGAAAATAACGAACATGATTACCACTTCTGTCATTTCATTGTAACCACTGGTTTAATTTTATATAAGACACATGTTAGTAAATTTGTACCTATTAAAGTTAGAACAGTTCATCTGGGAGCTATCTAAAATCCCCACATCCCTCCAGCAGTGAGGTTCAGTGCTTTGAGAAACCCTGATCTGGGGGCAGGTTGAGGACAGGCACCCCTCCATGAAGCTTTCTCTTGTTTAGTCCATCAACAAAAACCTGCTTAGTGCCACCACGTACAAAGCACCAGGCCAAGTGCTTTCCACATCAAGGCTGGGGTGGGGAGTGGCGGGTGTCTCCGGGAGTGTTGCGGGGTGTAGCCATGTGCTGTGTGACTCCGTGCCTGTGTCTGGGCATGATGCCTGTACATGTGCGGAGGTCAGTGTGTCTGTGCATGCACGTGGGTGTCTGTGTGTCTGTCCGTGGGAGAGTTTATGGGATTCTTTGCACACGCCAGTGCAGGCCCTCTTCCTAGGCTCCACCACAGCCCGTCCTTCCAGGCCCAGTCTGGGGTCAGCCCATGTGACGGCCGAGGCAGGGTCTGCTTTTTCTCAGGGCCAGAACTGTGAAGTGAGGGAGACAGGGGGGCCACCAAGGTGGGCACCTCGGCCCCGCCAGATCTCCTGGAGACCAGGAAGTAAAGTGGGCCCCTCTGGAGTCCTTGCTGGGGACTAAGCCACCCTGGGATCCAGAATTCTGGAATGTTCCTAGTCTCACCCTCTCATCCTACCAATAGGAAAATAGGCCCCAATGGGAAGAGGACTCGCCAGAGACACTGAGCATGTTAGTGGCAGGGCCGGTCCTCAGGAGTCTCTCAGACCCTCTGCAGCTGATCCATGCACTTCCAAGGATCAGCCAAGCCCTGTCTGCTGCAGAGATGACTTTGAAATGAGGAGAAAGCAAGGACTTCAAAATAATTCCAATAAACGCTAATGTGTACTGAGCACTCACTGGGTGTCAGGCACTGTTTTAAGCAGTTTAAATACATTAACACATTTCGTCCTTGAACAACTCTATGAGGTAGCTACGACTGCTACCGTCCCATTTTCCAGATGAGGTGCCGCCACAGAGGGGTTCACTAACTCGACCAGGGTCACACAGCTGCTAAGTGGGCTTTGTGGCCAACGCGCTCGGCCTCCACGTTAAACAGAGAAAGGGAGAAGGGGAAGAGGCCTATCCAACCCATAGGAAGACGCCTGTTGGCATCTGACTCTGAGGTGACAATAGCTGGCGCCCTTCTGCCATTCTACAGCATGTTCTTGAAGACTAAGGTGCTGCTCTCAGCTTTGCCTCTGATGTCTTGACATCACTTTTCAGATGAGGAGACCAAATTGAAGGAGGCAGAGTTACATATGCGCTCAAGGGCACACAGCTATCCCCATGTGCCCTCACCATTTGCCAGGTACCATGCTGAACACTTTTACCTGCTTTGTTTAACTTAATCCTCACAACAACCTTATAAATAGGAACTGCTATTCACCCCTTTTTCTGGATAGGGCGATGAAGGCTTAGAGAGGCTAAGTAACATGCCCATGGGTGCACAGCTAGAAGTGGCTGAGTATGAACAAGTAGACTATGAACCCAGGTGTGTATGGTCTGACAGCTGTGCTCTTAACCACCAGACTCTCCTGCCTCACTCATCCCTGACGTCATAACTACATGCAAGGAGGGCAAGGCACAGGCATCGCCCTATCTTATGGGGGAGGAAGCAGGCAACTTGCCTGGGAATGCATAGCTAGTGACCATGGGAGCTTGGATCCAGAACCCCAGGCCCATCTGACTCCTTGGCCAATCTGTTTTCTTTGTTTCTTCAGGAATATTCCAGAAAAGGCCCAGCTCTGTGGTTGTCGGTGATCAGCAGTCCAAAGCAATTTCTCACTTATTCTGCTGCCACTTTCCCACAAGCCCATGAAGGTCAGAACATGCTCCATTTTACAGGTGGGCAATCAGAGGCCACGAGAAGAAAAGAGACTTGCCCACGGCCTTGAACTAGGGTTCCTGACTCTGAGTCTAGTGAGGGAGGTCGTGTGGAGGAGGTTCTGTGGGGGCGGCACCAGCTAACCGGTCTCTGCTCTGCCAGAGGCAGGAGGAAGGTCATCACCTTATCAGGCTAATTGCTACCCTGCAGTATAATCTGCTGCTCAGCTGGAACCTGCGGGGATGGTCTCAGAAACAGGAGCTGTTATTGTCCAGATGAGGGGCTGGGCAGCGGGCAGGGAGGCAGGGCAAGCTTACCATCAGCATTCCCCTTGAAGCAGCTTGCTTTGTCAAAGATCTCTGGACAGAGACATTTCTCAGGTCTTCACTGGCAGGACTGAAGGTTTCTGCTGCTTTTGTGTGTTGTTGGCTGAGATGTCAGCCATAGTGACAGAAAAAGTGTCAAGAAACCCTGCCTTCTACAAATAGACAAAACAGGGCTGAAATGAATACAGGTGGGGCCTGTTTCTCTCTGAAGCACAGGAATTGGTCATTGATGGTGGAGATACAAGTTGAGCAACAGAGCTTGGGACATGTGAGCGCAGAGTCACCCCATCTAGCTAGGGATAGCCCCAAGGGCCTGACATTGGTGGGATATGAGTGGGGGCAACCTAAAGCCGGGTGTTGAGAGGAGGGACACAGAATCAGAAGGCGACAATGACAGTTATGTAACAGCCACCATGGGTTTAGTGTGGCCAGTGTTTCCTGCACCGTGAAACAGTTGCTGAGGCACCTGTGTGGTCACGAGTGCCCAAGTCACAAGGCCTGGCTTTAGGTCCTACTTCCTAGCTGTGGGACCCTGGACAGCAGGGCTGAACGAGGGTGAGGTGAGTTAGGCACCCAGGATATAAGATTTAAGGAGGCACGACCCCAAGACTGCGTGCCCCCCAATTTTTGCATACAGGGTGCCTCTCTTGCCTCATCCTAGACCCAGCCCGGTCAGCAGGGTACTTTCCCTTTCTGAACTCCATCCAGTTCCATCACCCAAATGGTGGGGATGAGAATAACAGCTTCTGCCTCAGAGGGTTGTGAGGAGTAAATGAGAAGTGGCCGAGGAGCGCTTAGCGTGGGGCTGGCACCCAGTCAACACTTAGAATGTCAGCTGTCATTCTTACTCAGAGCAGGGCTGTGCTATGTGCTGGGCTCACAGCAGGGAATGTCTGTGTCCCTTCGAAATTCATGTTGAAATCCTCCCCACAATGTGATGCTGTTAGGAGGTGGGGCCTTTGGAAGGTGATCAGGGTCATGAAGGTGGAGCCCCCAGGAGCAGGATTAGTGCCCTTAACAGAGAGCCCTGTCATGTGAGGACACAAAGACAAGGCCCGTCCACAACTAGGAGGAGGGCTCTCACCAGAATCTGACCTCACTGGCATCCTGATCTTGGACTTTTGGTCTCCAGAACCCTGAGCAATAAATGTCTATTGTGTGTAAGCCACCCGGTCTGTGGTACTTTGTTACAGCAGCCTGGATGGATTTAGACAGATGCATACAAATCTCTGACCTCGTGGTGCTCGAGTCAGGAAGAAATCAAGCATAGAGTGTGACATGAGATGATGGGGCAGGAGGAAGGGGCCAGGGAAAATGTCATCAAGACAAGAAGTAGGATGAGAAGAAGAAAAACCCCACTCCCCAAAGATGGTTGCTTAGAACCAAGAAAGGCGTGCTCTTGCTCTGAAAATGACCAACGCCAGGATGGCACCCTGTGTCTCACTCTACTATTTTATTTAACCCTCAGAACCGTTATCACCATTGGATAAGTGAAGAAATTGAGGCTCAGAGAGGTGAAGTGACCTGCCTAAGATCACATAGCTTGGACGTGGCAGAGCCAGGACTGCCTGATTCTCTCCTCCACAGCTTAATTCTGCTGCTACGTAGCTGGATGTGTGATTTGTGGCAAGTCACACTTCCCCTTCCAAGCCTCAGTTCCCCCACCCATCAAGATAGAAGATGAGGGTCACATGAGGTCATGGATATGGGAGTGCTTTGGACATTGCAAGCTGCTGTCTGTGGCTGAAGGATTCTTGGTGCAGCGGATGCAGAAAGCACCAAAGGGCTCCTTATCTGTGATGACCACTCTGTGGGTCCCCTTCCCTCCCACAGGATCTTCCTCTGAGTCAGCGTACTGAGTCTCCTCAGACCTCCCTTACATCTATCCTGCTGTCATGAGCAGAAGCATCTGGAAGCATTTTCATCAGCCATGTGGCTACCACCTCCCTATGAGAAATATGTTGTTGGTCCCCATTTAACAGATGAGGAAACTGAGGCACAGTAAGGTAGGTCATTTGCCGTAGGGGGATCCAGTTTGTGGCTGAGGAAGAACCTGAAAGCAGATAGTCCCTGGACATCCCTTGCTGTAGGTTCTAAGTGTGTGAGACACTGGTGAGCAAGCATCAGACAGCACTTGAAGACTGGGGGCCAAAGTAGTATTTTGCTCTGGCGGGTGGGATAGGGTTAGGTAGGCCCCACCAGCCTTCCAGCTCCCTCCCCAACCCTATTTCAGGGCCTAGAGATTTCTCTGTGTCCCAACCATGCAAATACTCCAGGCCCTTTCAAGCTTCATTCTCACCTGCTTGTGAATGACTTTAATCCCACACCTTAGTTGCTTTCTTATAGGAGAGGGGAAGTGTCTGGAGAATAAGGCCAATCAGATTTAGAGATGGGCTCCAGATGAAGGGGCATGGGAAGGGGGGTTGGGTGATAAAACAGGACACTAATCTAGGCAAGCTGGCACTCTCATTTTTTTTAACTGTTGAAACCAAGAAAGGTGTTCAAAGTCTCACGTAAGTCAGGGGAAACACCTGGGCCAGAACCTAGGTCTCCTAGCTCCAATCCAATGACCTGGCTCTTGCCTACTTTGTGCTGTCACCTTCACATGTTAAGAACCTTAGCTATAGGAAGACAAGATACTTGTTTGATAAATGAATGAATGAATGATGAATGAGTGAATACTGGTCCCTCCCCTAGGGGGCGCATGGGGGTATGATGTTGACTCCTCTAAGGGGCCCTACCAGGATAGACAAGGCTCAGCCCCTCTAAAATCATCCCTCCTTTCCTTGGAATGAATTCACTTGGGGTTCCCTCCTTTCCCCAGAGGGTTGTGCGCCACCTAGAGGAAGCCAGGATCCCAGCACCCTCATTCCCTGGGGAGAGTGACAAGGGAAGAGCTGCCCACCCCACCACTTCTAAGATGGCCCCTACCACCGTCCAGCCTCTTCCCTGATGCCTGGAGGTTTTGGCCAAGCTCAGGTTCAAACAGCATCTAGTGAATGAGGACATCCTTGCAGCCGAAAGGACTTAGAGAATGCCACATACTTTCTCACCTCAGTATTTCCTACTCTGAGGCCTTCCCCTTTTCCCACCTCCTGTTTCCTTACTTTTAAGAGATGCAGACAGAAGAAATAGCATCACTTGTGTGGTGTTCCTGCTGAAGATGCATAACCTGAATCTAATCATTAGCAGAAACCCAATTTAGGGACCTGCTACAAAATAACTGGCCAGTCATCTTCAAAAGTGTCGAGGTCACGCAAGTCAGAGAAAGTCTGAGGGATCTTCCAGGCTGAAGGAGACCAAGGAGACATGACAACTAAATGCCACACGTGATTCTAGCCCAGCGCAGAATTTTGGAGGGGGTCTGAGGATTCTATGGGAGGAAAGTGTCAATGTAAGGTTCCGATAGTGATGGCTGTATTGTGGTTTGTAGGTGATTGTCCAGGCGTGTTGGAAATAAACACAGAAGTGTTCAGGTGACATGGGGCATATCAGCAACTTACTCTCAAATGGCTTAGGGAGAAGAAAAACTTCTGTGTACTTTACTGGTGACGTTTCTATAAATTTGAGATTGTTTCAGCATTTAAAATATATGAGCATTAAAAATAAATCAAATTAATTTATTACAGAAAACAATGCACACAGTAAAATCTCCTTCAGATTGGAATGATGGTGAAACGAAATCTGTCATCATGACACCATTTACTGAGCTCTAAGGGCTTTCCACAGGTCACCCCATTTACTCCTTACATGCTCTGTGAAGTAGGTATCATCGCCCCCATTTTTCAGATGGAGAAACTGAGATTCAGAGGGTTGAACTGACTTGGCCGAGATGGCTGCACTGCAGCCCTTGGGCTCACTACTTCATTGTCATCTTTCCTCAAGCTGCCCTCAGCCCACTGCCTGCCCCATAGCCTACACACTGCCTTCCTCCTTTTCTTGTCTCTACCAGGCAAAATCCTACTCATCAAGACCTGGCAATGGTGGCATTTCCCCAGGAAATCTTCTCGGATTACCCCTACTCGATATGACTGTCTGTTTTCTGACATCAATCCTTCTCATGGTCAATCATTCATTCACTAAATAAATATTTGTTTAGAGCCTTCCACGGGCAAGCTTCGTGCCAGGGGCTGAGCATGTGCTAATGTATAAAACAGATGCTGTCCTCACCCCTGTGGAGCTCACAGTTGAATAGTGGAAACAGAGATACACATATAATCCCGAATTTGACAGGGGCCATCAAGGAAAGAATAGCAGTGTCAGGGGCACACAGGAGCTGAGTGGGAAGAGCTGAGAATGGCATGCAGTTAGCTTACTCGCAGAGCTGAAGGAAAACCAGTATGCTAGCGGACAGAGGTGCCAGCAGCTGAGGTCTGAGTAAGAGTCAGGGGTGAGATCCCATGGGGTCCCGGAGGCCATTTTTAAGGAACTCAAGTGCAAAGGAAGCCACTAGAGGGTTGTGAGCAGGAGAGAGCTGATGAAGTTTAAAGCATCACTCTGGTTCTGCTGTGGAAGATCAGAGGGGACAAGAGTGGAAGCAGATGGGACCTTATCTCTCCCTCCCAGTTTTCTGGTGGAGTCCAGGTCTTATCTTGCTTTCTAGAGAGCTCCTTGAGGCCAGGGAGGGCCTCTGACAGCTCAGAGGTCACCGAGCCTAGGCTGTCTGTCCCAGGCCTGGCCACGGGGCTCCGTCTTCTGGCCTATGCTCTGTCCCTGGGGACAACCTGGGACACACTTTGCTCTCTGCTCCCTGGGGCTCTGCAGCCCCAGCACGGGTGGAATGTTTGACAGAGGAGTGCACGTGTTCTCCAAACAGACCTTGATTCATGTTTCCAGGAGAAACTTGCAAACAGACTTCTGCCGGCCGCATCCATCAGAGGAGAGATGGGCTCTGTAAACAAAGGCCCACAAGCTGTCTCCATCTTCCATGCAGACACCCCTCCCTGCAGGTCCCTGGCAGCCCCCTGCCCCACCCTGGCCATTGGGCCATGCTCTGTGCCAAGCTCCTCTCCAGAGACTCAAAGACACACTATCCCTCACTGCCCCCATTTTACAGGTGAGAAAACAGGATCAGAGACGTTAAGTCAGTTGCCCAAAGCCACACAGTCCACCCAGCACTATTACTGTATTCCCCTACTGTACTACCGTGTTTCCCCAAAAATAAGACCTAGCCAGACCATCAGCTCTTGTGTCTTTTGGAGCAAAAATTCATATAAGACCAGGTCTTATAGTAAAATAAGACTGGGTATTATATTATATTATATTATATTATATTATATTATACTATATTATACCTGGTCTTATAGTAAAATAAGACCAGATATTATATTATGTCATGTCATGTCATGTTATATTATATTATATAATACCCGGTCTCATATTATAGTAAAATCAGACCGGGTCTTATACTAATTTTTGCTCCAAAAGACGCATTAGAGCTGATTGAAAATAGCAGTAACTCACATTTCCTTACGAGTGCTCATTATGTGCCAAGTACTGTTCTAAGTGCTTTATGTAGATTAACTCATTTAATCCCCACAACAGCCCTTTGAAATAAGGGCTCTTATTTTCCCATTGTTTTCATATGGGAAGACCAAGGCACAGAGAGGGAGAGGGATGGCCTAAAATCCTGCTGAGTAAATGGGGAAGGTGGGACGTGAACCCAGAGAGGGTGAATCCAGAGCCCATGCTTTAGCAGTCATTCCGCCACACCCCATCTACTGCTCTCCCGGCCTCCTGGGAGCTAAGAGCAGGCCCATTGAGAAGTGAAGAAACTGAGGCCCAAAGAATGGAAATGACTGTGTCCCAGCCACCTGGCTTCTATGGCAGAGTGGGGCTGAAACAGAGGGTCTGTGGGCTCTCCTTTTCAGAGGCCAGGATAGGAGCTAGGAAGGCTGGTTTTACTCCCAGCAATGCCACTGTCTTGCTGTGTGTCCTGGAGCAAGTCACATCCCTGCTCTGAGCCTCAGTTTCCTCAATAGGAATGACAACTCCAGCCCTTGCCCACATCATGAGCCTGCTGTAAGACCAAGTGAGTGAAGGGGTGGGGTAACAGGATGAGCTGCCTGGCCTGGATTCCTGTCTCGTGAATGGAATGTCCAAGCAGCGCCATTCTGGGGTTGAAAGCCCAAGCAGAGGGGCTGGGCTAGGCCTCCTCCACTGTGAGACCCCCCACCTTGGGCTCCAGCCCAAATTGCCAGACACAGGCCTGAAAGGAGGGCCCCCCTCCAGGCAGGGGTGACCAGGAGCCAGCCAGCTGGCCATTTGTCCACAGATGGGTGTGCAGATAACAGGCGTCTGGAGATAAGGCAGGGCCTGCTCACAGCCTAGTGGAGAGCCAGGCCAGCCTTGGTGGAGAGGTGGGGGGCAGGGGAGGTGTGGCACTTGGGGCGACTTGGGCAGAGAGGGCTGGAGGGCTGGGCCCCACCCTGATGAGGCCAGAGAGCAAACTCTTTCTGCCTCCCCAAAGCATGGAGCTAGTGCTTGCCCCTATTCTGGGCCTGCCCCCACCTCCACAGAAACAAAGCTGACTCAAGCAAACAAATAAACACATACACTTTTATCAGAAGTGCTGCCTAAGCTGGAGAGAGCCCTGGGCTAGCACTCGGTCCCAGTCTATCCCTGCCACTGACTTACTGGGCAGCCAGCCCAGCGTGCCTTCCCCTCCATCCTCACAAATACAAAGGAATACAAATAATAATTATCAGCTAACACCGCGCCAACGCTGTGGAGGAGGTATTGTTATTATCCCCACTTTACAGATGATGACATTGAGGTATGAAGGGGTTAGGTCACACAATTAGTAAGTGGCTCAAATCTAGGCAATCCGATTCTAGTGGTGGCCTCTTCACTGCTTGAAATGTCACTGCCAATATCATTAAAGGAACAAAGCAAACTGCAATCAGTGCCCATGTCAGTTTAAACACATACACATTTACGTTTGTATATTCATAGACATTTTGGGGAAATCGTACATGCAAATATGAACAGCATTGATATCTGGAATGGGGTTTCTCAACCTCGGCACTTTTCACAGTAGAGGCTGGATCACTCTCTGCTGGGGGGGCCGCCTGTGCATGTAGGCTGGTGAGCAGCACCCCTGGACTCTAATCATTAGATCCAGTAGTAGCACTGCCTCCCCAGGCTGTGACAACCAACAATGTCTCCAGACATTCCCAAATGTCCCCTGGGAGGCACCCATCTTCCCTCCCCCTGTTGAAAACAACTGATCTAGAGGATGTGAGAAGAGGGACGTTCACTTTCTAAGCCCTACACTGAGAATCTTGCCATGTGCAAGCATGACACACTGAAATGAGAAGAAACACTACTAAAGATGAAAAAGTAAAGTCACTGGATGATGGATGGACGGATGGATGGATGGATGGATGGATGGAAAGAATAAATGAATGCTGATGGAAGGTGCTAGATGAAAATCAGAGCCTAGGTATTCTGCAGGAGCATTTTGAGACCATCCAATGAACTTCTGCATTTTATAGAGAGGAATAGAGGCCCACAGAGGGCATGGCTTGTCTGAATCCACAGAATGGGCTGGTGTAGGGTGAGATGAAAGGCTGGCTGTGTTGACTCCCAGTCCAGTGCTCTGAACCCAAGAATGTGAAAAAACAAACGAGAGAACAGCCACACCGAGAAAACTCTGCTTTTGCAGCTGGAGGCTCCTGAGGCTTGAGGCCAGAGCTGCCACCCAGCCTGATGACTTCAGATGATCACTTCTGGATGCAAGTGACTCCCTGGGGGCCCTCAGTATGGAGGGAAGATGCACACACAGCAGTCTGTGCAGAGTGCCAAAGGAGGGGGAGGAGCCTGCTCCACAGCCCAGTGTGGGGCAGCGAGAATGGGGTGGCTGGCCGGCCGACGGAGGCAGAGACAGGTTGGGGTAGCCAGAGCACCAGGCCCAGGAGATAGTGGGGAGCCCCACAGTGCTACTGAGAGTGGATGACCCAATGGGTGAGCTGTGGCTACGGTTTGGAGAAAACACACACACGCACACACACAAATACACATACACACAAATACACACACAAAGACTCACATGTGCTCACGCACACACAAATACATACACACACACACACACACACACACACACACAAACACACACACACAGACACCTCTACCTCTGTATGTACAGAACACCTCTGGGAAGATATTCAAGAAACTAGCAGTTGTCTCTGTAGAGGGAGGCTGGCAGAGACGACCATCATGACGGTGACAGTTGTTCACTGAACACTTACTATGTGCCCAGAGTCCCACAGTGTGTCCTCAGGGTAGAGGCAGCATTTACACCAGTGCCTCTCTGGCTCCAAAGCCCTTGCTCCTCACCTTGCCACTGTCCCCCAGCGGAGCACTGTGCAGCCATTAGGACACGTGCTGCAATGGCCCCAAGAGGTGTAAGCAACACAAGCATCCACCCACAGACGAACGGAGAGCAAAATGTGGCCCTCACTACAATGGAATGGTATTCAGCTTCGAAGAGGAAGGACATCCTGCCACCTGATACGACATGGATGAACTCGGAGGACGTTATGCTAAATAAAATACTGTGTTTCCCCAAAAATCAGACCTAGCTGGACCATCAACTCTAATGTGTCTTTTGGAGCAAAAAAGATAAGATCCGGTATTATATTATGTTATATAAGACCCGGTATATTATATTATATTATATTTATTATATTATATTATATTATATTATATTATATTATATTATATTAATTATATTATATTAATTACATTATATTATTATATTATATTATATTATATTATATTATGTTAAAGACTCAGTCTTATACTATATTAAAATCAATTTAATTAAAATTAAAACTATATTAAAATATAATAAAATTATATTAATTTTTGCTCCAAAAGACACCCTAGAGCTGATGGTCCGGGTAGGTCTTATTTTCGGGGAAACGCAGTAAGCCACTCACAAAACTAAGGATCCTCTATGATTCTACTCATATGAGGTACCTAGAGAAGTCAGATTGATGGACACAGAAAGCAGAACGGTGGTCGCCAGAGGTTGCAAGGAGGTGGGAATGGGGGTTAGTATTTAATGGGTACACAGTTTCAGTTTGGCAAGATGAAGAGAGTTCTGGAAATGGGTTGCATGAAAACCCATTGGGTGAATATGAACGTACAGCTCACACTAGTGACCTGTACACTTAAAAATGGCTATGATGGTAAATTTCATGTTATGTGTATCTTACCACAATTTTTTCTTTTTCTTTTCTTTTTTTTTTTTTTTTTTTTTGAAGGATGAGGCAGAGCATGGGTGATATAGTCAGGGTTCCCTCAGGGAAAACACCCGCTGTGATTTCTGGAACAAGGGCTTTGTTACAGGAATCATACCCTTACCCAATTAGGGGAGTGGGGATTCAGGAGGGGAACTGGAGGACACCAGCAGCCCAGTAATCTAAGAAACCAGCCAAGGGGCCACCCTGGAAGAGCTGTGGGAAGCTGTGCTCTGTGGCCGTGTCTCTATGGTCTGCCCTCAGCATCTGGGGTGCTGTGTTTGGGCCCCAGTTATCAGGGTCATCGAGGCCATCGGCTGGCAAGAGGAGCCAGGGGTGAAGACAGGAGGCTGAGGAGAGGCTGGAAGCTGCGGCCATCTCAGCGTCTGTCCCTCAGGGCATCTGACTGCCACAACCTTGAGAGGTTTAACCTTGAGAGAAGGACAGCTGCTGCTTCACTTCCCCCTTCCAAATCTCCCCAAGTTCCTCTTCTCACCAACTCTCACCAGAAACCCTACCCTGAAGGGCGTTTCCGGAAACAGTTCCCAGTGTAACCAAAATGACCAAGAACAAATCACCTCAGGGAGTGATGGTGGAATGATCTTCTAGACACATGGTTCATTAAAAAAGATAAAGAAAAACGTATTTCTTACGAATTGTGGTAATATACACATAAAATTCACCACTGTAACCATTTTTAAATATACAATTTAGTGGCATGAAGGACTTTCGCATTGTTGTGCAACCGTCACCATGGTCCTTCTCCAGAACTTTCTCATCACCCCAAACAGAAACTCTAAGCACGTTATTTTTTAAGGACACACACACACACACACACACACACACACACACCTCTACCTCTGTATGCGCAGAATACCTCTGGGAAGAGACTCAAGAAATTAGCAGTTGTCTGGAGAGGGAGACTGGCTGGCAGGAGTGGGAGGGAGACTTACTGTTGAAGACTTTTTACTTTTGATCCTTTGTACTGTTTGAACATGTATTTTTATTCTTTTTCCTCCCGTGGAGGTTGCCCTTATTCCTTAACGCTGATGGAGTTTAGAAGGAGGGAATCCTCCCCTTTTCCAAACAGATTAAAGCACTGTGATTGCCACCTCCCGCAGGAACACACAACTTCCGGCAGTCTGGTGTGGAATAAAGGTGGCTGGACTGTGTAACTTGTTGTGTGGCTCTAGACCAGATCCTTCGCCTCTTGGGGCCTCAGTGTCCCCTTCTGTACAAGGGGAGGCTTGCAGTTGATGGCCTCAGGGATGTCCTGATTCTAATGAGAATTCCCCTGGAGGCTGGGTCTTGGCAGTGGAGGGGGAGGCAGAGACGCAGGGAGATAGAGAGACTTGTCCAGAGTGAGCTGGGGACAGCAGTGGCGATGGGATTAGAAACGAGAGTTCCCAGTTACTCTGCTCGGAGTGAGCCAGGGGCTGGCCTGGCATACACTCAGCTTCAGGCATGGGAGCCACAACTCCCATTAGACAACCATGGGACTCCACAGGTTTCCTTCTTATCCTTGTTTCCTATCTTCTCTTATATATTAAAATCTATTCATAACTATTAAAATAACAAATGCTCACTTTGTCCTAGCCAATCGCAATCATTGTACAATGGTTGTGTCTAGGGCCCCAGAGATGGCAGGACGGGGCGTGGTTAATGCCTTTGGATTTAGGCAGATTTTCATTGGCACTCCAGCTCACCTGGCACATGGGCAATGCTACATAAGAGTTAGCCATTGCTATTATTATATACTGTAAAATGAAATTATTACATACCGTAACATGTAAAATAAAAAATGAACTTGTTTCTTGTGTTTAAAAATTAAGATGGCAAGCACATATACTTAGGCATAGAAAACCTCCAGAAAGATTCATGGGCCATTGACAACCATGGCTGCCTCTAGGAAGGGGAATGAAGCGTCTAGGGGGCTGGGAGGTGGGCAGGGAATTTGCTGTTCATTCTGTACTTTAAAAGATGGCTTGACCTTTAAACCTTACAAATGTATATAGCTTTTGAAAAATAAGTAACAGGCTGATTAACTCACTACCCAGCCCAATCATTTATAATATTCCCCACCAGTTGTATCCCACCCAGGGCCCTGAGAAATGATGCCTTTTAAGCATCTCAGAGCCAAAATTTTAGAGTGACTCCTGCTTTGTAATCCATTTCCTCCCCACCCACCCCATCCCACCCAGTCCCATGAAGGAAGGTCTCCTGGGGGACTTTGCTCCTTCCTGTCCTCTGTGTCTCTCACCTTGACAAGAACCCACCCAACCTGACCCCCTCCTGCCTCCTCCACACCTGACATTTTCCTCCTTCCATAAGGCAGTGACCTTTGTACAAATGCAGCAGTGAGCTGCACAGTTCCCCCCCCCCCCCCCCCCCCCCCCCCCCCCCCGTAAGCTCTTCAGTGGCTCCCCACCACTCTGAGGCTGAGTCCAAAGCCCTTCACAGCCTGGCTCCTGCCACCTTCACCGCACACACAGGCCCCTTGGGCTACTGAGCTCCAGCCTCACGAACATCTTTTAGGTGTTTGAACTCAAAGCCCTCTTGCTGCTGGTCTCTGCACACTCTGTGCCCACTGTCTGAAATACGTGTCCTGTTCCACTTTGTTCAGGGCTCCACTTAAGTTTGCCTGACCTCCAGTAGACTCAGTTACACGCAGGAGGCCCTTTTTGTACTGCATTAGTCTGTTTGTTTGTCCCACTACCAGGCTGAACGCGCCTTACGAATGGGGGTCTTATCCAGCACAGGGCCCAGCCAGGGCCTGCTGTACACCTAGTGTTCAATCAACAAACAGGTGGATGAATAAATGCATCCCTTCTTCCGGGCCTCAGTCATGCCATGCTTCCTGACTGCTGTCCCTCCTTCCCCCTTTCCTTCTTTCCCAGCCCTGCCCACTCAGGTCCAGTGCCAGTCCCCCACCTCCTTAGGGAAGACTTCCCTGGCGACACCAGCAGAAATGCAACTCTTTCTCTCCTGCCTCCCACGGGCACGTGGGTGGCACAGCTCTGAGAATTGGGCCCAGGTGTGTTCTGTCTCCCCCAACACTGCCAGCCACAGCTCCAGAGGCTCAGGGCTCAGGAAGGACAGAGAGAAAATGCTGAGTGCAGACAGTGCTTGGGTGACAGAGCTGAAGATACACAAGCAAGTGCATGTATCACCCCAAGGGTTCATGTGTCAAAGAGTCAGAGGGCCTTACCTTACAATCAGAATAGATCTTCAAGCTGCATATTATACCTGGTCTCCCAATAAAGGAATTCTATTAATGACTATGGAGCATTAACTATCTACCAGGCCCTGGCTGAATTCTTTATCCCAGCATCTCATTTAATGCATCACACTGCTTTAGCATTAGGTACTAATGCCCTCACTTTACATATGGATAAAGTGAGGCTCAGAGAGGTGTAGTAACCTCCTTTGGGTCACACAGCAAGCAAGCACCACAGCAGAGATTCTTAATTTCTGTTAATGACTGAGGCATGCTACCTCTACAGCATCGCCCACAGGTAAACGGTCAGCCTTCACTTCTATCCCACTGTTGTCAGATAGCTCACTACACACCAGGTCATTCTTTCATTTATTCATTCCATTGATAAATATTTATTGAGGACTACTATGTTTGTCACTAGAATGAGGAGTGCACGAGATATCTGTTCTCATGGAACTTACAATCTAGAAAGCAGGGGAAGACAGAGGCCAGTGAAAAGTAAAAATGACAGGGTTAAATTCTAAGCAGAATTAAAATAAGCCCATGTGACAGAATGACAGGATAGCGCCTTTAGACAGAGTGGGCTGGGAAGCCCTCTCTGAGGAAGTGGTATTTTAGCCAAAATGTGAGTGACAAGAAAAAGCCAAGTGGGAACCTGGGAAAAGCATTCTAGGCATTGGGAACAAAGGCTGTGAGGCAAGAAAGAGCATAGTGTGTTTGGGGAACCAAGCGAGCAGAGTTGGAATGTGGGGGTGGGTGATATAAAATGAGGCGTGAGGGGCAGGCAGGGGAGGGGGCCAGAGCCGGTCAGGCTTCCTCGGCCAGAATGACAGACTCGCCTTCTGTATGTGGAGCCTGAATCTTTACATGTGATGGCCCTTGCTTTGTCGTCAGGGTACTCACTGACAAGCCCACCCCTCCCTCGAGGGCTGGCCCCCCAAGTACCTGAAGGTGGCTCTTCAAAATGAGCCTTTCCAATGAACTGCCCTGCCAGAGGCCTATGAGTTTCCCTGGTGGGTCCCTCAGCCCTGCTTTCTGCTTGCCTCAGAGCAGTGTAGCGGGTGCCACGGAGACCCCAGCTTGGAGATCAGGACCTAGGTTCAAGCTCTGCCCCCCAGGACTGGCTGGGCAGACTGGGGAAATGGCTCCCCGAGCTGGAGCGCCAGTGGAATTGGTTTCTTTGTGAAAAGAGCACTTGTTAGGGACTCAGAGGGTACATGTTCGAGTCTGTGTGACCTTGGGTGGGTACCTCATCCTCTCTGGGCCTCATATTCCCTAACTGCAAAATGAAGGAGTTAGAACTTGCTCCCTAAGGCTTCCCCAGGTCTGAGATGCCAGTCTGTGTCTCCCCATGTAGGGGCCTGGCCCCACGCAGGACTCTGGGAGGTGGCAACAAGACGACTGGGAAAGCCACAGCTGCCCCCCACCCCTTAGTACCTCTGTGCCTGGGACAAGGAGCAAGGATGCAGGAAGGACCACAGCCCTGATGTCAGCCATGGTCCCATTTCCTGCAGGCCCTGTTTCTGGAGAACCTTTGCTCAGGGTTGCCAGTCCTCTTTCCTTCCCTTAACAGCCCGAAGCTGAAACGAAGATGGCAGAAGGTTGTGCCCCCACCTGATGGGTAACTTCAGGTGGGCCTTCACCTCGCTGGGCCTCAGTTTCCCCAGCTCTGACCTTCCTGGTGTCCAGGAAAGGCTATCTCAGTGGGCCTAAAGGCTGCAGCAGGGTTGCCATGGTGAGAGGCTGACCAGCTCCTGCTCCCAGAGGCCTCTGCAAGGGTGAGGGTGCCCACTACACATGGTGAATATTCCTTGGTGGGGCCCTTTATCGGGAGAAAGCCCGCAAGGGCAGCCTGTGGAGGGAATGTGCTTTACCCACAGGAGCAGGCTCGGGTCGGGTTGCGAGTCTGGTTAATGCCTCCATGCATTAGGCCTGTCGCCCGCTGACAGGATTTTTTGTTTAATTGGAGGCATAAGAAAACAATAACATCTGTCGGCATGAGAAAAGCTGCAAGGAGCCCAGTGGGGAGAGCTCCCAGGGAGGTGGGGCGGGGAGTCTGAAGTCTGGGCTCTGCCACGTGGGCTGGGCGACCCTGGGCAAGTCCCTTCCCTGTGGGCCTCAGTCTTGCTGTCTGGCAATGAGCAGGTTGGACTACAGCTGGCTAACTCCAAGTCTGGTTCAAAAAGCACCTGCATCAGGAATCCCCAGGGAGCCCATTCAATTCAGTTGTGCAGTTCCCGTTCAGCTCGCTGACCCAGAATCTCCAGGGGAAGGGGCCTGTGAATCACCCTGTCCTGACTTTCAGGACCCGCAGCATGGGGTTTGCACTGGGTTGGCACACAGGAAGTGTTATCTGTCCTTAGGAGCTAAAAGTCCCGAGGATGTACACCAGCATGACAATGGGTGGTATAATGCTAGTGATTTCAATAGTTTCCTTCTGTACCTTTGAGGACTTGCTGATTCTCCACAGTGAACATGTACAGCAGTGTAACTGACAAAAATAATTATGGGGGGAAACGAGATGGCGCTGCAGTTTGGATTGTGGTCAGTCTTCTTGGTAAGTGCTCCTGTCATTATATTTAACCTTTTTTCTTACTTGTATGACTTTCAGATTACAACAGGAATGCAGGTTTACGCAAACAAGTAAAACAGTAGAACACAAATGTGAACACATGAAATTATCTGACCCCTGAGATAAGCAATGTGAAAAGTCCGCGGGGGTCCATTCCGTGCTGTGCCTCTTGCTTACACACAGACTGACACCCTGCCATACGGGCTGTTTGGGACTAGCTGTTCCTTTTACTGAAATCAAATCATCATACACATGACTCTGCAACTTGCTCTTCTCTCTTGGCAATATATCACGGACATCCTTAGGAGAGAAAACTAGCTTGAATTCATTTCTTTTTAGATTTATAAATATTTAATTTTCTTTCTTGCCTCTCCAAAAGGAAATAAATGAAAATATAAGTGACTCTGAAACTTCAGGGTTTCAGTTTTGAGCTTTGAGCGGAACCATTCCATACTCATCCTCCTCCAACACACATATACACGTATACACAGGCGTGTGCACACTCATGCATGCACACACAGATCTCTGCCTTCTCTCCTCTCGCTGCATTGTTGGCGAACGTGAAATCTCACGCCAGGAACCCTCACCTCCTTCAAGAGCAGGGAGTAGACCTTAGTCATTTCAGTTCGACTCACAGTGAAGTCTAATTCTTCTAAATGAGCGTCTAAAACCGGTAACAGCCAAAGGCAGCGGTTGCCCCCCAGAACCAGCCCCATCTTCAGGCTCTAGAGATGGATTCTGCCGATTTGGGGGAAGGGAGGCTTTTGCTTTCACACAACCATCGACCAAAGCCTTTAACCCAGAGTTGTGAACTAAGGCCACATCCAGCCACAGATGGGTTTCGTTTGGCCCAATCAGCATTAAAAATGTGTTTTAAGTTAAAATATTTAAAACTTGGGAAATTTCATATAATAACCTAGATTTCCCTGCTTGTCTTTGAAAACTCCAGGATTTGGCCACTCTGGGCCCAAATTCCCCAATGGCTACAACTGGCTGGCATCAAGCACTGCTGGGCAATGCCCTCCAGCTTGACGCTGCCCCTCCCTAGGCCACTCCAGGTTACCTGCCTGGCCTCCACAGGCCTGTAAAGCTCTGTCGACCCTTGGGAGGATCCCTCACAGGTCCATTTGGGGTAAGGACAGAAGGCCCGAGAGAACCCTGGGAGCCCAGGGCTTCCTTTGGCCCTTGATTGGCTGAAATATGTTCCAAGTCACCCCTTGGGGACAAATTCTACAGGGAGATGCACAAGGCAGAAGACAGAGAAGCCAAATATGTTCCCTTCCCAACTACAGACTCATATAGACTGGTGACAAACCCAAGCTGGGGGTGGGGTCCGCAAGGAAAAGGCTCAGTTTCAGTCCAGTTTGAAGGTGTGGCGATTTAGGAGATGAAACTGAGACTATACTTAGTGACTAGAAATGATTGCAGGACTTTACTACCTGAAGTGACCAGGGATCTCATAGCTCTGCCCCAGTTTTCATACAAGGGACAGGATAACTAGCTTCCCAGAATAAACAAAAAGGGACGGAGGGTGCAAAATTCAAGTTCCTTCCATGTTAAAATCTGTATGTTCTGTGTGTTCCAATAATAGCTGCTTGAGCATAGGCACTGGAAATGACATTTGAAATATGTGGCCATGGCAGATTGGGGCCTGAATGTTAGGCCTGAAGATCCCTTAGGAAACCCAGACCCCATCACTCTGGGGTTCGGTGAGTCTGAGCCCAAGGTCACCCTGCCTTATGAGATTTGGGTTCCAACCTGGGCTAAACAGACCCAAATCTGCATAATCCAAAGGGTTCAGTACTTTTGATGCATGCCACACCCCCCAGGTGAGAGGAGGGCAGGTGTCTGAGCAGGACGTGATCCACGTCAGCCTATGTCCAGGCTGGGTGGAAGAGGTTTCTGGCTCTGTAGGCGCCTGACCCGGGATCCTCAGATTCCAGCAATGACATTATGGCTCCCAGGGGGGCTACTCTGACATAATAGGCTATAAGTAAGGTCTGAGGTTTGGCATGTGGGGTGGGGAGCTGGGGGTGACACACAGGGCTTCCCAGGGATGGATACAAAGTGTGCCGAAATGAAGTGAGAAGCCAAGACAGTGACCTTCCAGGTCTCATTCGGAAACCAGGGAACCTTCCAGAGCTGGAAGCGCCTTGGAGACCATCTAGTCCACCCGGCACATTTTACAGACCAGGAAACTGAGGCCCACATAGGCCAGGGACTTCAAGGGGCTCTCAGTCTGAGCTCAGGCATGAGTAGACTTGAGCCCTGGACCTTCCTCGGCAGGACACCAGGAGGAGATGCATTTGGGGTGGAGGGAAAAACTACTATTACAGACAAATGTTTAAAAATCCTTTCATTTAAAAATGTAGACGGAAGAGTATCAACTTACGGCCAACCTTGTTTTAACTCCACTCCCACCCAGTTCCCCCTCCCGTATTATTCTAAAGGGAACCTCAGAAACTGCTCAGAATGTACCTCTAACAGGACTCTTTTAACACGTTGCATACGGATCACGAGAATCTTCGTTTTTTTCTGAGCCATGCGTTAAGGACGGATAACGAGAATTCTCATTTTTACTGTTGACTCTTTTTACTTTGTATATTTTATTGAATTATTTGTAGAATAATTATTTATAGAATAATTTATAGAATAATTTATTTGTAGAATCTATTATGTATAGAAAAATAATAAATGACATAGAAGCATTTACGCTTTAAAGAGAAGAGTGCATTTTAAAGTAGTTTCTTTTAAAAACCTGCCGGAACACAGGGGTATGAGGGATTTAAACCCCGCCGTACGCAACGTGTTAAAAAAGAATAGGTACAATGTCACTGTCACACCTAAAATTTTGAAAACTAACAATAATTCCTCATCAAACATCTAGGTAATGTAAATAATATTCATTAACAACAACAACAAAGTGTTCACAATCCATGGCGAAGTGAGAAAAGTGAAACAGGATAGACTCTCTGACCCCACTTTGGAAAACATACGTGTCATGACGGTAACACAGTTATGGGTGTAGGATTATAAGTGTTTTCTTTTCTTCCCTAAGTTCTCTATAGTATTACTTTTTGCATTAAAAAATAATATAAAAGGGAAAACAAGGGCAGACTTATTTTTAAGTCTAAATCTTCTGATTCATCATCCAAGTTTCAAGAGTTTATCTTGTTCCATCTTGAGATGGAGAAGACCCAGACACCCAGAGAAGCGGGGGGTCTTGGCCACAACACCCAGGGAGGGGAGGCTGTGAAGGTTGATATGAAGGTCCTAGTGGCTGTCCCAGCCTCAAGAGGAAACGTAAAAGCAGAAATTCTGGGACATCTCTCGAGCTCTGGTCCCTGATGTCCAGCCACCTCCACCCTCTTACCTTCCCACCTTTATCAAGCCTCACACGTTTGAGGCACTTTGCTGCTGGAGTTGACAGACCAAACGAAACAGAGGCAGGCGGCAGATAACCAGAGTCCTTTCTGGCCACACGTAGGCCTGTTGGCTTGTTGGGCCTGGAAGGGAAGGCGTCTTGTTTCCCCAACACATTCCAGAGTCATGTCCCCCAGGCTGCGTGGCCTCTTGGCCGGATTCTCCTCTAGCCTCCCAGGTCTTTCATGTTGGCACAAAAAAGGGAGTGAAAGATCTGACATTGTTAAGTTCCTCTTTCCTAACAGGCATAAGTCTCAGGGTTGCTGTGTGACCTTGGGGAAATCCCTCCCCTCTCTGGGCCTATGTTTCTGGTGATTGGACAGCAAGATAGACAATTTCTGAGATATCCAGTCCCCCTCCCACCCACCCAACTCTGATTTCTTTCAGAGTTCCTACATTTATCAGAAACAGGAAGTAGATCCACCACACCTCTAAATGTCAGCCTGGAATTTCATGGCTGCCTCAGGCCACGGTGTGAAGGCCAGTTGCTAAAACTTTTTTTGGCAGTGAAAACATAAGACATTGTACCTCAAGACCCACTACACACACACACACACACACACACACACACACACACACACACTTGAAATAACATCTTTCATGCAGTAATGCCCTTCCTTTATTAGATGCACTCTGATATTGTCTATGCATTTAAAAAAATTTTTCTGATTGCAATCCATTATGGTGTTTTCCCAGTCCTTGAAACAGGCATCACTTACACTTTGAAAAACACTGATTCATGCAGCTCCACCCAATTCCTAACAAAGTAGTACCAGCCCAGATAAACACAAATGGATTCTCTTTTTTTTTTTTTTCAAATAGATGCTATGTTAACTATCTTCCATTACTGGGGTTCCCAAACTTGCATGTGCATACGAATCCCTTGGAATGTTTTTAAAATGCAGATTCTGATTCAGCAGGTCTGAGATGGAGCCAAGATTCTGCATTTCTAATTAGCTCCCAGGTGAATCCCACTCTAGGTTAGACAACAGGGAGCTCAGACATTCCATTTCTTTGGTCCAACTAATCTTACTGATGGGACAATTTTTTCCTCCTGTCTTTCCTTCCTCTCTTTTTCTCATCCTTACACAAATGTGTTTGGAGAATCAACGGGCTCAAGTCACAGCTGTCTTTCTCACCAGCTGGGGAAACTTGGACAAGTTACTTACATCTCTGTGCCTTAGTTGGAAATAACACTGCCCTTTTCTGATGAAGTACTTTTGAGATGAATGAGATAATCCATGCAAAGTAGGTAATATATCGCCTACCGCATTATGAGTGCCAAATATTGTTGTTATTATTGTTATTGCCAAAGTTGGCAAAAATGTCATCCATAACCCCACCAATAACTCCACCAATAATGATTGTTTTGGTATGTCTTCTGCCTGTTTGATGGTGTTGATTTTTAGTTGACACCTGAGTGCAGCTTTTAGAAAAACCAGTGAAACCTCTCACTTGCATTTGGGTGTGGGTTCATGCTATTGTTTTGTCTTAAAAATAAAGACTTCCTTATTTTGGGGGGAAAAAAAAAAAAGCCCAGTATGTTTAATTTTATGTCCTGCTTTTTTCACTCAATCTAAGGTCATATTTACTTTTTCCCTAGAAATTTATTCTAATAGCATAAATGGGAGGAGGTACAAAGTATGGCTTCTGGAATCAAGGACTGAACGCAAACCTCAAATAATCAGATGAACTTGGCTGAGGTCTGACTCCGTGCCAGGTGCAGTCTAGCCCTGGCACTGGATACATGACTTAGGGCCTTACAGACACACAGACCTTTGGGACTGGATTGTCCTTAGGGAAGAGCTGGGGCCAAGGGTCACGTAATGACAGGGCATGGAGCTGAGATCAGAAACCACAGCCTTCCTAATGAAGGAGGCAGCAAGGGACTTAACTAAGGTGAAGAATCTATTTTAGTTTCATTTCACTAATCTGGGTGAGACTTTATTTTAAAAAGTCCATGTGCCATCTTTCCTCCTAAAAGATTGTTCCTTAAAACCATGTCTCCTGGGCTGGCCCAGTGGCTCGGGCTGTTGGAGCTCCATGCTCCTAACTCCAAAAGCTGCCGGTTCGATTCCCACATGGGCTAGTGGGCTCTCAAGGACAAGGTTGCCGGTTCAACTCCTCAAATCCCGCAAGGGATGGTGGGCTGCGCCCCCTGTAACTAACAACAGCAACTGGACCTGGAGCTGAGCTGCGCCCTCCATAACTAAGGTTGAAAGGACAACAACTTGACTTGGAAAAAAGTCCTGGAAGTACACACTGTTCCCCAATAAAGCCCTGTTCCCCTTTCCCAATAAAATCTTTATAAAACAACAACAACAAAACAAAACAAGAAAACACCATGTCTCTGAAGCAGCCCCCATGTGGTGGGGCTGTACTGTATGATTAACTTTTGGGTGATAGTATCGCCAGAGGCATCTCCTCTGCATTGTCTGTACTGAGCAAGTTATGATTCATTCATTCATTCATTCAACAAATATTTACTGAGTAAAAAACTTTTTGGAGTCATGAAGATCTGCGTTTGACTCCTACTTCTCCAATGTCCTAGCTGAGTGACGTTGGGCACGAACCCTGTATGTATAAAATGGAGTTGACAGTGTCACTGTGAGGATTAAATGAGAGATGTGTGTATAGCTTAGTGACAACTGTCCTTGATAGTATGCTGTGACAGAAGGGGTGGGGGTCTGCCTCATAGTTTCAGGAAAGAATTGCACATTTGTGAACGGCAAACACCCCACTATCCTGTTTCTGGGGCTGTCTGTGAAATCTTGCCGGAGTCTTTAAAAATCTACTCTGACTATTCTGTTTGGCAAGGTAGGACTGCCCCACTCAATTCCAGCTCACAGTGATGGCTGGGCTGCCTGAGGCAAGGACAACCCTAAACTAATATCAGATAGAGCAAGCAGAAAGCTGTCAGATCAAGTGACAAGACATGGAGAAGAAACATACACATGTTTAAATGTCAAGGGTCCCAGTGACAAATATATCTGAGTTTATGCAATTACATTTTTTCCCTAGGGCAGAGAATGAAAAATGGATTGTTAGGGTTAGAAGTGACTTTAGAGATCAGCTAATCTCACAGCTTCATTTAGCCAATGATTTCTTTCAGAAACTAATTTTTGGAGGGTCTACTATGTGTCAGATGTGTGCTAGGTGCTAAGGGTAGGACGGGTGGGAACAAGAGCCTTGTCTCCTTTTGGAGTCTATAGGATTTGGTGGAAAAGCTACAGCCCAGAGAACCTAAACAGCTTGTTAGGATCAAAGAAATTTTGATTTTCTTCCTATGTTTTTCTGTGTTTTTCTGAATTTCCCACAGTAGACATGTATCACATGTAACTGTGTACGTATATTTACTAGAGTTACATAGCTAACAAGACTTTATGTTGGTTGGTAAATGGGTTACTCTGGAGTCCCTCCTATATCTATATAAGTTGGATTCTCAAAGCACGGTTGGTTCCTGCATCCAAATCTGCTAATGAGCTTTATGAAAATGCAGGCCCCATGTCCACCCCTCTCTAACAGGGCTCTCCGCATGGAAACGTGTTCAACAAGGGGGCTGTGATAGCCACTGAACTTTGAGAATGAATGCCTATTACAATGATTCCCACATAGCAAAGAAAGCAGCAACGTTAAAAAAAAATGGCCCCAGAAATTTAAATTAATGCACTAAGTTCATGAAAACAAACACATTAATCTTTTATTGGAATAAAGTCAACTCCTCCCTTTTTTCCTCTAGTGCCACAGCTAATTGCATCCATTATGTGTTTTTAACAGGTGCTATAAATCAGTGTGCCTGTGAGAGTGAGTGTGCTATGAAGAGAGTGGGGAGAGAGGTGCGAGGGAGGGGGCATTCTCCAGCTCACAAAATGCAATGCAAACCAAGTGGCACATTTCCTTAGAGCAAGCAGCCCAGAGCTCTCGGTTCTGAGCGAGCGCTTCTCCAGGCCGCAGGCTAGTCCCCTCTCCCAGCCGGCCTGCCGGCCTGCCGGGGGAGTTGCATAACAGCCTTTTCCGGGCGCTACAAATCACAGCCCTGTCCCAGTTCTTCAACAGGCACCCTTTACACTGCCCAGCCTCACAGCCCTCAGCATTTGTAACCTCTCTCTTTTCCAGGTTATCATCATCTGTCAGATCTGAAGTTAAACAACAAGAAACATGTCAGGTGAGTGGCTGGGAGAGACACTTGGCTGTTTATGAGAAATATTCCATTACAATCTGATACCAAATGTTAGGATGCATCTGCCAGCGCCCAGCTCAGGAAGGTTCCCCTTCTCCACAAGCAAGCTGATTAGTGTGTGGTTCCAACCGATGTTTATCCTTTCTGGCTCCGTGGCAAACGCCCTTGGAAAAACCCGGCTCAGTTGATGCCTGGCTGCCTGGTACATTCAGAGTCATTCAATTAGGATACCCAGTTTGATACCTAATGGGGTTGGGCGCTCTCAATAGACTGATTGGTTTTTATACACATGCACAGAAAGATTTGATTTCCTCTGTGGAATTTATGGCAGGGGAGAAGAGGTAATTACGTTAATTTCTGCTCTGGTTTCTAGGCTTTCCTTTTCTGTTCTCTCTTCGGCCACCTTTGTTATTCTTCTTTTTACAGACTTTTGGGGAATCTTGCTCGCATGGAGAAAAATGAGTTTAATAATTGCTTGCAGTTGGTTTGAGTTTGGGGCTGGGTTCCACTGTGACTTCTGTTTTGTTTTTTTCTTTTTCTTCATGCTCTGGATGATTTGGAGAAGAGAATGTGAAAAATCTCGCATCCTGTGAGGTGATGGGGTGCCCGTGTGGCGAGGGGCGATGTTCACACAAGGAACATCGTCAAACTCAGGTTTTCTGTAAGGGAACCTGCTCTAATATTTGATAACAAAGTAAAACCAAAGTGTACTTTCCCCTTCTCCAGTCACCATTCAGGCCCCTCACCTTTCTTTTCTGATTTTTCTTTTCTCCAATGTTCACTTGTCTTCTCTTCGTCCCCCTCCAGAGCAAAATTCTGCTGCAGCAAGGGGAACGGCAGGACAGAAAGGAGCTGACACTGAGAAAGGTGCTGGTAAGAAGGTTGAAGTGACAATGAAAAGGACTCTTCAAGTTTGCAGTGCTGCCAAGTTTGCAGTGTTCCTACTCCATTGCTTCTCCTTCCCGGAGCCAGGGCCCTTTTATCCATCTCTGACTTTTTAAAGAAGGCCTTCCCTCGTTAAAGTAGAGACAAAGACCCCTGAGAGATTTAGAAATTCAATGGAAAAAGCAAAAAACACGGAGCACTTAACTTCTCTCCCAAAGGACAGGAGAGCCTGCCAATTCCCCAGCAATGCCAGAGCTAAGCATTTTCACAGTGTCGACATTAAATACCTTTTTTGTTTTTCTCTTTTAAAGTGTGTTTACAGTTGACCATTATGGGAAAGATGACGGATGTAACCTGGCCCGGTTTAAAATATTAAGACTGATCATAATACCGTTTTTTTACCCACAGAACCAGTTTCTGAATGCCTATGGGCATAAAGGAAGAGTTGAGGAGCCCAGAATATTCACCAGTAAACCTAGCCAGCGGTGGATCTATCCCCCAACCCAGGGACTGAACACTTAGGTTCCTGCGGGCTTCTCCTCAGACAAGCACAGATGTCCTAAGATTAATATCTCCGCCTACAAGCAACTTTAAAAGTTCATATCTTGCTCTGCTCCTGTCACCAGCACCCAAGAACGGGTCCCATGGTCCATCAGAGCGAGGTCAGTTTAAATCTAAATTGGGAGAACTGAGGCCCAAGGAAGGAGGGGCTCTCCATCCTCCACCCCCAGCCCCAAGTTTTAAGGGAGGACAACGGAAGAGGAGCCGTCTGCCCCCCTCACCGGTTCTGATCCATTCTACCTCACACGAGTTCTTAATCTCCCAGACGAGGTTGATCCAACTGGGTTTTCTCTACCAACATAGTCTTTCTTTGAACCAAACGCTACTGCATATGCTCACTCCAGGCAGGTAGTGGCTGAGGGCTCCGCTCAGCGGATGGGCTTGCGGCAGGCGGCCCGGACATAGACAGACAGGTTGGGATGTGCTGCGGCACAAAGTCGGATTCCCGCACAACCTTGGATTCCCACCCACTTTGGATGCCCGCATTACCTTACCACCATTTTTACACAGAACCTCGTCGCCCCAGTGCGGTCTTTTGCCTACCCTGGAAAAAGGAGCACAAAAGTTTTAAGTGAATCCTCAAACCCTCTTCCTGAGATAACGCTTAGCCAGACAAGACTGGAGCAGACAGCTTGCCGTTGTTCCCTTTGGGGACGCTGCCAGAGAAGTGTATGATCCTTACTAAAAACTGCGGAGACATGGGGCTCAGCCCTGAATTTCCCGGAGAAAGCAGATTCGTGAAGGCTCCGTGCGTCCAGCTCTGCATGTACGACAGGGCTCCCCAGCCTATGGGGCAGGTGGTGTACGTCCTTGAGGACGCAGCCAGTCCTCAGCTGGGGTCAGATAACAGCAGGATCCAGGAGATAGGGTAGTGGGTTGATTCCGTCCTCCTGCGGAACTCAGACTGCACTGAGAAAGGAAAAAATATCCAAAATATCCCTGACTTGGGAAGCAACAGTCAGGCGATGAAACTGACCTTTATGACACTGACCAGAGATAAACCTCTTGGCATAAAACAGCCCGGCACACAATTGATCAGTCGGCTGGGGACCAGCTACAAGTGACCCTGCGGAGCAAACGAGCGCCACGAAACTAGCCAGTGTGCAGTGAACGAAAAAACCAGATATGTCTAAAACAGACTGGTGCCCAATAGAACGCCGTTCACTGACCACCTGAAGCTGATCGCTGTGAGGCTGACCAGAATGAAATTGCTCGGAAAGGAACGGGACTGGGTAAAAGGAGCCAGGATAAAATCCACCTGCCTGCTAGCACGAAACTAACCAGTGCCAGGGGTTGGAGCAGCGAAGGCTGCAGAGGGCCACATGGTGGACCGGGGAAGGGGCTTGTCGCCTGGTGCTCCGGAGACTCTGACTGGAGCTGCTGTGGGGACGTGGCGGAGGCGGGTGGTGTCCAGTGCTTTTTGATTTACAACCGCCGCGCCCCAAGCGATCCCATAAATTTGGGGGCCGTTTTCACCAAAACTGTGAGTTACGATTTTTCAAATAAATACATTTTCCAATCAGACGGGGTTCTGTTTAGGTTGAACGCGTCCCGGAGCAGACATCTCTCTACGCGGAAAATACACAGAGGAGGAAACGGAGCCGGGACGAAGCTCAGACAACATAAAAACTTGTGTAAACACGTTGTCATTTACGGACTTCGGAAGAGAAAGGGAATGGGGGAGGGAGATGGTTCATTCTCCCTTGAATCCTCAGATCCCAACCCCGAGAAAAGGCACGGAAAATTTAATACTCTTTTTTCAATAAGCTTGATTTGTGCTACTCATTACACAACGGGCAGCATGAGGTTTACCTTAAATAGATTTCGTACTTTTGAGGCTGTTACAAATCTAAGAATGTAAAGGGTTGCCCCACTCTTCGTTTTTCTTTAGGAAACGGTGTCAGGGAGATAAACCAGAATAGATTATTTCAGCAGTGGAAGGTCTTCGAGTTTTAGCTATGCGCCCATGCTCTGGGCCTGTGTTTTGCCACCTGCAAACCAAAAACAGACTAGGTATCAGAGGCCCCTGTTGCACACAAGCGCATTCACACATAACTCTGTGCACAACTGCAGGGAGCTCAGGAACCCCGGAAGCTAAAGGGCAGAGAATGTCAGCTTGTTTGTGGCTTGGATCTTTACCCTCATCCCAGGAAAGGCGGCTACCATCGAAACCAAGCCTCCCCTAGAGGTCTGGTCTCTAGCCTGTCTCTGCCACTCATTGGCTGTGCGCCCTTTAAAAAGCTCCTTCCCCTCTCTGGACCGGTTTCCCTGTTGGTACTAACACGATCTTTCAGTAGACTTGCTACTTTCCCACACCGGCCAAGGCAACGAGGCCTCACCCTACGAACTTCTAAGAGAAGAAATTGAGCCTTTCTATGTCTTCGCTGCCATGGACTGTACCCCGGCCCCATGGAGCAGACTGGGTCAGATTGGAAAGTCCTAGACACTCTTTAGGTGCGGCAGAGAAATGTTTAAGGGATTTGCGCGCTCAAGCTGCGGGGTAAATGGCCCGCGGGCTGATTTATGGCGCGTTACTGTGCGACGCGATTCCCCAAGACAGCGAGAATATTTTACACCGTGCTAATATAAACAGGCGGCCGGCCGGGTCCTTTTTATGGAGTTCCTGTAATTACCCGCTCCCTGACAGGTCCTTGATTTACGGCCCTATTTAGATAAGGGGTCCGGTGCGGGGATTGCCGGTGGCGTCAAGGTCACGGGACGAGGCGGAGGAAGGTTTGCGGTAGGCGCCGCGGCGCGGGCTTTCGGAGGCTTGCCAGTCCCGGGGGTGGGAGTGAGGGAAGGAGTCGCGCAAGGGCGGGAGAGGGGCCCCGAGGCTGAGGCCGCCTCACTCCGGAGGTCCGACGCTTGAGTCAAGTCGGTCCATTCTACAGCTGGGGGAACTGAGTCCTGGAGGAGGCAGGAAATACACTCCACCCCCCAAAAACACCCAACAGCGAATGAAATGAGAGTGGGTTGGAGCTGAAACCGGAATTCAGGTCTCTGGCAACGTCATCCGCACACCTGGCGATGCTTGGTCTCCCCCATCTCCAGCCTTATGACAGTCGGATTTTTGGGGGTCAGCGGGGAAATAGGACTCAATGCTGTCAAAAAAAACAGGCAGGTCAGATTGGAACTGAGCACTGCCCCGGGAGACCAGTGGTCGGGACTCTGTCCTTATCCAGGGCGATGGAGTCGTGTGGGTGTGTAACTCCATTTCTTCCCCTGTGAAATTAATATTCCTACAAACAGAGTCACCATTTATCCAGATTTACTGATGCTGTGCTAAGAGCTTCACCTATGTCATTTCCCTTCATCTTAAACCAGCCCTCTGGGCGGTATTACCCCACCCCCAAAACAGAGGAGGAAACTAAGGATCAGAAGTTCACACCGGGGAATGGCAATTCGGCGTTTCAACCCAGGTGGGCACGATTCCACCCAGAGGCTCTCTTAAGCACTCCTTGAATACAACTTTCGACCTTTATGTGCTTAAGCTCTCTACCTTGTCAAATGGGGTTAGAGTTCTGGTCCCACCTCACCAGTACAATTGGAGGAGGAAGTATGTATTTGAAAATGCTCTGAAGGCCAGACCTTCTGAAAGCGCTATCTGGGTGAGCATGGCAGGGTTCCCCAGGGGAGGCGGGGCAGGGCAGTGAGACTGGCGGGCAGAGCCCCGGGAGTCCCCTGGCTCCTGGTCCTTGGTCTGTAGCTGTGGACCCAGGGAGACTGGAGTCCTCACCTGAGCCACGCGCTAAATCCGTGTGAGGTGAGAGGGGAACCCAGGCAGGGAATTACAGAACTCCATATTATCAACCCTGTATCCCCTTCTAAAAACGGAGAAACTGAGGCTCTGCGAGGGAAAGGAACTCAGTAAGGGGTTAGGCAGAGCCAGAACTCTCTTGCCTCCCAGCCTAAAGCAATCTGGGTGGACCAAACTTCTGGGTCCCAGACCTCCCCCCACACCATGTTGTTTGGGGCAGAGAGAACACCCTCATCAGGTCCCCACTGACCCGTTCTGCTGCACTCCAAACCCACCTGAGCCAGGGTGGAGTTGCAAGCGCCGTGGGGGTCTCCCAGAAGGCTAGGTCTGGAGCCTAGATGCCTTGTCGTCTATGCAGATGACCTCCCTGGTGTCCACCCCACTGGAGACTGCCCATCCTGGAGTCCCAGCGGTCCCCTAAAGCCATGCTACACTGAGACTTTGAATCCTTCCCAATCTGTGTGTGTGGGAGGGGTGGGGGGGAGCAGCACTTTCCACTTCCCAGGAGGCTGGGAGCAGAACCCCGTTCTTTAACCACCCATGGGGTGGGGGTGGGGGCAGCCGGGCAATCTCAAAAGGTCTGATGGGACTGAGATTCATCATCCAGTAATGATAATATATTCCCCACCACACCAAGCAGGCTGGATATTTGCGGGGTGTCAACCACCCTGAGTGATGGTAACCACAGGAAACCGATTTGGACATATAGGTGGGGGCTGGAGCATGAATTTGTGAGTATGTGGGTAATTGCATGTACCTATGTAAGTGCTCCTCATGCATGTGGGTGCTGTGATAACGTGCATACTCTAGTTCACCTCATTTCATAACCATGTGAATGTGACTATATGAGTACAACAGAATATATGTCCAACTGTCTGAGTGTTTATGTGCCAGTGTGTACTGTGTGAACATGTGACAACATCTATTTCTGAGCACCTGTGCATATATAGTAGCCATCGTGGCTATGCATTTGCATGTTTGTGGGACTGAAGGTTTAGTTGTGACACTGAGAATACACAAAATGTACGAAGTGGTTTTCAGACATTTGTGCTGTAAACAACACGGTGGGGAATTTTCAGGAAATGCAAACTGGCTGCACCCATGCACAATTGTGACATAAGACGATGTGTCAGAACGCTGCGTTGGTGTAATATTTATGCAGAATGCATGTGCCTCTGCTGGATGACGGTATCTTATACATGCAGGCATGTGGGCTTGGGAGGCTCAGCTGTAACACATCTGCAGTGGGAAGTGTGCTGATAGAGAGATAATGTGTACAATCCTAGGAATGCATGAATATTGAAATGCTGTGTTGTGTGGGTGTACATGTACGTGAGAATACACATGCTTTTGGGCGTATGAATATATGGACTTTTGTGCACGCGGGTGAGTTTGTGTGAGTCCTTATGTATGTGTGCACGTGCAATCGTGGGCCGAGTGTGCCACTATGAGAGCCTGCGAATGAAGATCGATCCCGGATTAGGACAAAGGCTAGGTGTGTGTTGAGGACTGAGGGCCTTCGCCACACAGTAATTACTCTCCGTCCCCGCACATTCACTCAAGAGCGCCTCTAGGCCAGGAAAGCTCGGGACCCCGCGGAGCCCCGGCGGAACTGGGCGCCCGGCGCTCCCTCCCCTCGAGCCTCCGGCTCCATGCTCGGCCCAACCCCAGCGCTGCTGGCGCCAGGCGCCCGGAGAGCGGCGGGTTTCCAGCTTGCCTCAGGCAGGAAACCAGGGCCTCCCTCCCCCCACGCACCTCTAGGGCCCACAGCCCTGCCCAGCACCCCCGAGGGGAACAGGCTGGCTCACGACTAGGCGTTTGTCCCCTTCTCTCCAGTAGTGCCCCCCCCCCCCCTCCATTTACTTCCTTGTACAGGAGAGGACTACCGCAGTATCCACTCGCTACAGGACCCAAGGAAAATCGTTCGTCTTCTCTGGGCCCCACTTTCCCTTTCTGTACCAGGAAAGAGTTGGCTTTCTCCCGCTGCCTTTGAACTAAGTATGCCAGGCACATAGTGGGCGGCAATAAATAATTAAATGAATGGGTAAAGGGATGAATTTGCCCTCTAAAAAGAGCAGCCACATATTGACCTTCCCCTTTCACCCTCACCTCCACATTGCTTTTGAGAGAAGGGCACACTCCCTCTATCCCACCTAGGGAAGGAAGGCTGGGAAAGGTTCGTGAGATGGAGGGAGCCAGGTATAAGGACATCAGCTGGGAGACTACTGGAACAGGAGGTAGGACAGAGAACACCAGCCGGAAGCACCGCCACCCTGGGAATTCCAGGTCCCAGCGTAAGCCCAGGGAAAGCTCCCTGTGGAGAGACTGGTACCGCCAGGAAGGGCCCTGGCCCGGAGGGAGGGGAAATAGCGGAGGTCCGCGCAGCCAGGGTTATTTCTCTGCGCTGGTGAGATGCCCCGCGGTGCATTTCTCCCGCTACGTGAGCTTGGCGGATAGAGTGGAAGTCATGGTCTCCTTTGTATGTGTTTAATGCCAAATGCAGATTTCTCGCGGTGTGAGCTTTGGCACTGGTGTCTTTATAGAATCATTCTCAAGCGGTTATGACCTGGGTGAAGTAGTCCAACGTGAGCCGCGCTCCGGGGCCATTGTCTGAGGAGCGCGGCGCGGAGGCTGCCTCAGCATCTGACCGCTAGTATACACGCCGTCGCCAGCGTTGACCGGTGCTCCCACTCGGGTGGGATGGGGCGCATGTCTAAGGGCTGGGGGTGCTTAGGGAGGAACGTCAGGGGCCTATTCGGCCTCCAGCAGCACCCTGTCATCGTCTGACTGACGCCAAGCGGAGCAATGGAGCTCGGGACTGGGGACCACTGGAATTTCTTTTTTGAATTCTGGAAGGTCTAGAACAAGGACCTTTCTTTCGCTGGGCCTCAGTTTCCCTATGTGTAAAATTAAGGGGTGGGTTCTAGATGTAGGCTTTCTTTTCGCTGGAGGATTCTATATTTCTTTCCGTGGGGGGCGGAGGGGGAGGGTAGCAGCCACCTTCCAGGGCGTTGACAGGCCTGTGCCTCAAGTCCTGAAGTGCGTAGTCTCCTCCACCCCTACCTCACCCCCACCAAGCTGCAACTGGGGGGGAGGGGCGGGGGCGGGGCAGCCTCCCTGTCCCCGCGGGCAGCCTAGAGGCGAGTGGCGCAAGCTGAGCTTTAAACCAGGGACGGCCACCCCCTCCTTTCTCCTCCCCACCCCCCTGCCATTGGCTCCAGGGAGAGGTTGACATCAAAGCCGTGGACTTATATAAGCCAGACCCTGAAGGAGAGGCTGCAGAAGGGTTAAACAGGTCTCTCAACTCCGGTATCCTCGCCCGCGACCGAAGGCAGCCCGCTGTGCACCTCTTTGCTGCGGACGCTCTCAAAGCCCGCATCCACCGGAGCGCCGCCCGAGCCCACGGGTGGCCCTGTCAGTCTTTGGGGTGCATGGGGCAGC
Source organism: Rhinolophus sinicus (assembly GCF_057876585.1). NCBI lineage: Eukaryota > Metazoa > Chordata > Mammalia > Chiroptera > Rhinolophidae > Rhinolophus > Rhinolophus sinicus. The sequence continues at coordinate 92,768,765 of NC_142505.1, read as the reverse complement.
ACTAATTGGGCTGGCGGCGCAAGCCAGGGACCGCTCCAAAATGAACCTCGTGGGCAGCTACGCACACCATCACCACCATCACCACCATCACCACCCGCACCCCGCGCACCCCATGCTCCACGAGCCCTTTCTCTTCGGCCCAGCCTCGCGCTGTCACCAGGAGCGGCCCTACTTCCAGAGCTGGCTGCTGAGCCCTGCTGACGCTGCCCGGGACTTCCCCGCCGGCGGGCCACCGCCCACAGCCGCGGCGCCTTCTGCCGCTTACTGTCCGGATGCCAGGTCCGGCCAGAGCCCGGGGCGCCTGGAGGCCCTCGGAGGTCGCCTGGGCCGGCGGAAAGGCTCGGGACCCAAGAAGGAGCGGAAGCGCACTGAGAGCATTAACAGCGCGTTTGCAGAGCTGCGCGAGTGCATCCCCAACGTGCCCGCCGACACCAAGCTCTCCAAGATCAAGACCCTGCGGCTGGCCACCAGCTACATCGCCTACCTGATGGACGTCCTAGCCAAGGATGCCCAGGCTGGCGACCCCGAGGCCTTCAAGGCCGAACTCAAGAAGGTGGATGGCGGCCGCGAGAGTAAGAGGAAAAGGGAGCTGGTAAGTTCGGGGGCCTGTACGCTCCAGCCAAGTGCGGGGGCGGCCGGTGAGCACCCGCAGGCCGGCGCATAGGGGAAGGAGTCTGCACTGCCGTGCGCGAGATTTTGAGACGCTGCGGGAAGTTCTGAGATGGTCGAAATGTGGGATTGTTAGCCTGAGGGAGAAAGATGCCTATTTGAACTTCACTTGTAACGCGGAATGGTGTTTGTAAGGCTGTGAATGAAGCCAGGATCTTAACCATTTTGAAGGGGATCACAGGGTCCCTTTTAAGAATCTATTGGAAGCTTGAGACCCCGGGAAAATGCACACATCATATATTTCGCTTCCAATCCCGAGGGATCCTGAACCACCCCTGGGCTCTCCTGGAAGCCAGGTTAAGAATGCTGTAAGAGTTCGTTACTCTAATTTGCCTGAGTGTGAATTCATGCATATGGGTTCAGTTACTGCTTTCAAAGGACCTTTGCGGGAGAGGCTAGTTTACTTCCATCATCAAACAGCTAGGGAAACTGAGGCCCAGAGTGGGACGGGTCCTGAAAGCCACCTACCCAAGGAGTCAAGAGGTATAGCTGGGGTAAAACAAGTCAGGTCTTCCACTTCCAGTCCAGAGCACCTTCCACCGCGCAACCTCCCACGGCTGGTTCCAAGGGGACACTTGATGGGTTTGTGTGTCAACAACAAGAAGCAAGAACTCTCTTCTCCCACTTCTTTTGGCATTGGAGATCACAGTTTCTACTCCACCTTACTGGATCCTCTCCAGCAAGAGCGACACTTTCTGCAGCTCGGTTCCCCTGGCCCAGGGCTGTGGAACCTCAGAGAACAGATTTCCAGACTAGAGAACTCAGGCCCGCTACCTGTGGAAGCTGACTAGGGAGCCCCACCGGGTTTGACCTGACCCGCAGGGACTCTGGTCAACTAGGGAAAGCTCACCTGGGCAGACTGGGAAAGACAGCTAGGTACTGAGTCTCTAAACCGCAGCCCTGGGCTAGAGGAGATGCAGGCCCGGGTGATGCCTCGGTGGCAGTAGTTATTGGTACGGGGTGTATCCCCACCTCCTGCAAGTCGTGCCTCCTTCAAGTAGCACCACTTGGTTTCTGCTAAGAGAGCAGGGAAGGAGATGCTAAGCCAGGCTGACTGCACCTTTTTCGGCCAGCTGTCTAAGGCTTCCCAGCACTGGCTGGAGGGGACCCAACCCAGTATCGAAGCCCATGCGCTAAACCTGATTGGAAAGCCAGTGGGATGTGTGTCCCAGAGCGGAAAACTGTTGATTCCCACCCCTTCCATTCCAACTCCTGCAGTCTCTCTTGGGCACCATTAAGGCAAACCAAGGTGCATCAATTTCACTAGACGCAGAAAATTTTCATTACCACACCTCCAGCAGCTGCCCAGCCCATCCTGCCCCCGGGAACTCTGTGCATAAAGGCAAATTTATGAGCCTGTTTGCTTATTTCACAAACAGAAATCTGTCACTTATTTAAAAGCTCTCAGTTACTGCTCCCAACACCTTTTCCTTCCCACCCCACTCTACACTGGGCGACGGGAGCAGAAAATTTTAAACCTGTCTCTCTCGCCTCTTTTCTTCTGTGTGTCCTCCGGCAGCAACAGCACGAAGGCTTTCCTCCTGCCCTGGGCCCAGGCGAGAAGAGGATTAAAGGGCGCACAGGCTGGCCGCAGCAAGTCTGGGCGCTGGAGCTAAATCAGTGAGCTGAGGCCCGCGCCGAGGACCCCGCCACCACGGCTGGACCCCTGAGCCCCGGGAGGAGAGGAAGGTGGCAGCGAGTGCCAGGCTCTGGGTGCCAGGGGTTTATGGGGGCGCATCCTGCCAAGCCTCTGCTGCATGCTGGCAGGTCGCTCGCTGCAACACACTTGGATCACACGTGCAATGTCATTTGAAATTGTTTTTAATACATTAAGAGAAAGAGAAATATATATATATATATATCCACCCCCCCAAAACAGAGAGAGTGGCTCTTGGCAGCACTATGTGGGAGGGAAGGACTGTGAGACATGAGCGGGCTAAGACGCACCCTTCCAACCCTTCTGGGCCGAATTTGGAACCCCCAGCGCCTTCCCCACGATGCTACCTGGCTCTCTTTCTCACCTCCCCCTTCGGCTTGCAGTCAAAACCCTCCGGTGCTCCCTTCCCTAATTAAAATGCAATGAGAGGAATCAGGAGTTTTCTGCCAAGAACAGAGAATCAGACCAGGAAGATGGAGGGCTGCCTTTTGTTGTTTATCTCCCTCAAACAGTGGTGTTTTTATTTTATTTTTTGTTGCTGCACTTCCTACTTAGTTCCAAGGGAAATGCTTCCCCCCTTCCTTCCTTTCTTTTTTCCCCCTTCTTTCCTTCCTTCCTTCCTTCTTTCCTTCCTTCCTTAGTAAAAGCTTTTCCCTATGTTGAAAAGTTTTTATGTATTTAAACTACCTATGGTGCCTGCTGCGTTCAGGTGTTTGTTTATTCCCCATCCCTATCCTTTTTCTACCTCAAATCTATATGACCACTCACCGCCCCCTCCCTTTGCCAAAGCAGTATCTATGCTCTTGACTAATAAAACATTTTCCGAAATCGGAGGAAGCCTGTGTGATGTCTTGGAGGGTATTCCCGGCTTCATCGTTTCTGCTGGGTGGAGAGTCTCTGGTTCCTACTTCCTTTCCATAAATGCTCAAACTGCAAATTAAGTCAAGGGGAGGAGGCAGATAAAGGACTTATTCCTGGAACAAAGAACAAAGTTCTCCCTACAATATCACTGTGGGACAGGATAACCTTAGTGAGCCCACAGAAAGGAAAACTGGAAAGGAATTAGATCGAGAGACAGGCCAGGATTTAGGTAGGTCAGCATTCCAGCTGGTCTAACACCAGGCTGGTACACACATAGGTAGTTGTCTGCAGGCAGTGGTTTGGGGTTATCATCCCCAAGGCAGCGTTGCTGGGAAAAGGGGGGTGTGCTCAGCAATACTACCTTCACGTAATGAAGGAATTCTGAACCTATAGTTGTGTGTATGGTGGCTCAGGAACTCAGCGAGCCGGGTGCCTGCGCCGGGAACCAAGGAGGGTCTGCTTAGCACAGCTCCTATAGCAGCAGTAAGGACTCCATGAGCCTGGCAGCTATTTTATACGTGAGTCAAATAAGCTTGTGAGTTCTTATGATTAAATTGAGACAGTTAGGTTTTTTCTCCAGCCACAATGCACTCAATAAATAATTGTGAGAACTCAGGATTTGTGCACAGGGAAGCGGGTATGTGCATGCTATTTCGGGCACTCGTTCAGGAGAGCCATCTTTGTGCCCCCACATGTGCACTCGTGGCTGCGCATGGGGGTCAACAGAAGTGGGTGCATTTGCCAAGACGCGGGCGCGAGCTGGGCTAAACTGGGGCGGGCAAACGCAGACGTTTACACGCCCCTGAATAATAGCAGACAACTAGTTTTGTTTGTGTGCAACTGTGTGCTAGGCACTAGCTAAGCGCTTTTAGGCTTCTGAACCGCTCCCACGATTGCCCGAGCGTGGAAAGGTCTGCGGCGCTTGCACGGGTGAGTCTCCGGCGCTACCTGCGAGGGAAGCGCGAGGACACGCGCACCGGTCCCCTAGCGCTTACTTGCTCCACACCCGGAGCTGGGGGCCGAGAAAGGAGACCTTGGGCAGCTCCAGGGCCAGGCGTGTCCAGGCGCCTCGTCCCGGCATCGGGTGAATATGGGGCCCCATTAGTCTTGGCTGTAAACACCGTGGCAGGGGCCGAGCGGCCACGCGGGCCTTTCCAGACACGAAAGAGTTAATAAAAGGTGTTTTATGGATGCGAGGAAACGGTGGGGGGAGGTGTGAGCTTCTCTCCACTCTTACCCCCTACTTTTTTCTTTTTTCCCTCTCGCCACCCGCCGCCAGATCAAACAGGCCGGTGATTTAACTAGGGCAACACCTCGCTGTAATGAGCCGTCCTGGCACACCCCTCCCCCGGCCTCGGTTCCCGGCCCCAGGCCCCAAGGCCCCTCCGGCAGGAGAAGAAAAGAAAAATCTAGGGTCTTTTCTTTTTCCTTCCAAGAGCTGGGAAACCCCTCAGAAATCCTGGAGTGCATGGGGACACTGAGCCTCAGGTAGCAAGCTGACCGAGGTGCCCCAGGACGGAGGGGGCCTTATCTGGATTTGAACCCAGGACTCCAGCTTAGTTTACAGACCATCCTCTGGCTAAACGCAGAGCGCTGCTCCGGCGACTATTTTTAGCACCCGAAGTATCCTAAGCACGGGAAGAATGCGCGCTCTGGTCCTGCTTTCTCGTAGCCCGGATCAGTGAAAGGAGAGAGGGTACCGAGGGGTACCGCCCGCGCAGCCAGAACCCCATTTGGCAGAACCAGTCCCGCTCAGGAAACCCCATCGGGCCTGGCCCAAGCCCCCTTTGAGGGGTGGAGCTTCAAACTCAGCCGCAGTCACCTACGGTCCCAATCTCACAGCTAGGACCTGGGAGCTGAGACAGGGGACCAGTGCCGGTGAGGGGGTCACCGGGATGTCCTCGCACTTTCTCCAAGCCTTACTCCAGGGCCTTAGGACGTGCAGGCTACATTCCCAGCCCTCACTCTCCGGCTGGAAAAGCGGAGCCCCCAGACAGGAACGGAGTTGCCCCAGGTTTCACAAACCAGTCTGCGTGGGGGTCTCCAGACTCCGCCCGTCTCTTCTCACCGCCTCTGGCTCGCAAGCCTCTCAACCTTCTTCAATCCTCCCCTCCTGTGAAATGGCTTTAGAGCCTGGTATTTGCTGTCTTATTCTCTCCCAGGGTTCAACACGGTTTGTCAGAAACCTACCTCAACCCGGTTGTAGCAGGGCGGTGTCCTTATTGTTATAAAAGTAAGGGCATCACCTTTTTTTTAAAAAAAAAAAAAATCTGGGGGTGGGGAATGGAATGGTCCCGAACGTAAAAGTAAATTCCAGGAATTTCTCGAAAGGAAATACTCACTGATGTTACAAACCTTTAAGTGCAGGGCTAGTGTACTAAGGAGTGAAAACTCGGAAAGGACGCAGATGTGCTACAATTACAGAATCATAACTGGTTAAATAAATCCATCAGGACAGCCCGTGACTACTTAGCCACTAGAAAAAAATGTGAGATTTGACATGGAGATTGTTCATGATATATTAAGTGGGGGCGGAAAAAAACCCCCTCCCAGGTTACTGAAGACTGTCCATCTTGAGCTGCTTTAAGTAAAAATGAATGAATGAATGAATATAAGTCACGGGAAAAAAGTTGAAGAATATACATCAGCACATTTACCTCTACTTCTGAGCTGTGGGAATGAGGATTCCTCCTACTTAGCTATATTTTTCTACATTTTTTACAATGAATAAGCATTACTTTTGAGATTAAAAAATATTACACTGCAATTTCCTTCGACGTTCTCCTGTGGCCAGCGTTCTCTCAGTGGCACACTGTTTAGTCAACATTCATTAATTGAGCGCCCATTTGTGCTAAGCCCTGTGGGTATAAATATAATGGGCAAGAAAGAACCCATAGAATCACCACAGAACATACAATAGTAAATAGTTGTCTTGAAGAGTTGATTATTCCTTCTACACAGTAAATCCAGTCTTTTTCTTAACATCTAAAACCTATTAATGCATGACATATTAACAACAGCTATAATTTGTTAAGGAAATTATTTAAGCCCTTGGCATGTATTATTTCATTTAAGCTTAATGAGGGTTATTTCATTTAAGCCTCATGAGGGTTGTACGAGGTTAATACTGAAGCGGCTGAGGCTCAGAGAGCTGAAGGGCTTTGTTCAAGGTCACATAGCCAGTAAAGGCAGGTCTGGCTGTCTCCAGAGACCTGGCTTTTCCACCATATCTCAGAGCACCTCCAGGATTGTGTGTGTGTGTGTGTGTGTGTGTGTGTGTGTACACGCAGCGTGCGCGCACAAATACAGCCTCTTCCTTGGTCCCCAAAAATAAGGTAGAAAAGAAAGAAGGGGGTTTGTGAAGGCATCTGGGATTCTAACTCCAGCCTGTACCTGGAATCCTCTTCCTCTGTCAGCATTCAGAGTGGATCCCATCTATAAAACGAGGAGAGGGTGGGCTCCTCCACCTCTAAGTTCTTTCCTGACTGTAACGCTGATTCTAGAAATTGACTTTCTGATGGTGAAAAGCTCAGCACATTATTCTTTGTACTAGTCTCTGATGTTTGTATAGTGCATTCACCTTTCCTTGGTACTTTCACTTTTCTAAGCACATTCTCCCTCTCCCCGCCCCCCTCCCCCAAGAAACTAAAAAGGAGCAGGGCAGGGATTATGCTCCTCATGACAAAAAGAGAAAGGAACACCCAGAGAGGTGAAGTAACCAGTTCGGGGTCACACAGCCAGTCAAGGGATTAGAAGGCAGTCTGCAGACGTGAGGTCCAGGGCTCTCTTGGAAAAAAGACTGTGGATCCTTTCTCTTCATGCAACCAGCAGTTAAGCTTATGGTCTTGCTAAATCCTCATAAAAGAAACGAAACTAAGAAATCAGCCAATCTCATTTTTAAATGAAAAGTGACTGGGAAGAAAAAATATGCAGGCTCTAAAGTGTCTGAAACCAGCCTCCTGATTTAAACCTAATTTGTTTGAAAAAAATTTTTTTTCAGCGGAGAGAGTTTTTACAGCTGAGCTCTCCCAAACCCATAAAAAACAAGGTTTATATGGGAAATAGTGAAAGACTCTTAACTATAATACACAGCGTCTAATGTAAGCAGACATAGACACTATATAAAGCTCCTACAAATGTTATTAAAACAAACAGAAATACACATTTATCCCCACAGAATGGACAACGGAAGGCATCGGACTTTCAAGGAGTTCCAGAAGTCTTACGTTCACTGAAACGTTCGAAGCACCCCATAACACTGATCCTTACTCACCATCCAAACATTCCCTTCATTTTACAGCAGGGTAAACTGAGGCCCAAAGAGGCGAGGGCCTTGCCCGAGGTCATACGGGGAGTTGTATTCTTTTTTCCCCCTTTGTTTACTTAATACCTTCGACTTCTAGTGCAGGGTAAAGAACTTACTGAGCCTCAATTTTCTCATCTACAAAATGGGAGAGATCATTGCCTCAGCTTCCTGGGGTTGGTGAGGATTGCATGAGATAATAAAGTGTGCAAAGTACTTAGCATGTTGTTCACCACAGAGCTACTTTTATTACTTTATTTAATCCTCACAATAACTTGGTGAAGTATTAAGGACTTCTTTTTTTCTTTTTTTTTTGGTTTGTTTGCTTGTTTTGGAAAGGTAGGACGTATTTCTGACAGGCACATAAGGTTGCAGTGACTTGCCCAAGGGCACACAGCCAGTGAGTGGTTTCCTGGTCCAAAGCCCTGACATTCCACATCATTAAGGTAAACTGAGGGGCAGACAGGGTGTAGTAGTTGAATTTCTGAAACTATCTAAGGCAGCACTATACAGTAGAAATATAATGCAAGCCATAAGCATCAGCATGTATGGAATTACAAGTTTTTTAGTAGCCACATTAAAAAAGTAAAGGGAAACAGGTGAAATTAGGTTTAATAATATACTTTATGATATTATTTATATATATTTCATTACGTATAAATATAATTGCAACATGTAATCAATATAAAATTATTAATGAGATAGTTTACTTTTTTTTATCGTAAGCCTTCAAAATTGTGGGTGTGTTTTATACTTAAAGCACCATCTCAGTTTGGACCACATTTCAAGCATTCAACAGCCACATGTGGCTAATGGCTGCCATATTGAGCAATGCAGCTCTTAAGGCTCATGTAGTGATATAGCTTTAGTTAATCATATAAGTAAATAGCCACCATTTACTGAACAACTTACTGTGTACCAGGCAGCAGTGCTCATATATATGGGCTTATTTACCCCCCCTAACAACTACAGAGGGTAATTTATTCATGGTCACATAACTACTAAGCGGCAGGTCTGGCATGTAGACCCACATCCATCTGTCTCCCAAACCTGCCATTTTAGCTGCAGAGTTCCATGACTTCCAGAGACATCTCAGGGCTGTAGTTGGGCAGTGAGATATGGAGAGTGCTTTCGAGGTGCCACCCAGTGCGTGGAGCCCTGAGTTCCAGATCACATGAGTCAGGTGACCTTGGGCCAATCGTCCTCTTGGGCCCCCGTTTTCTAATCTCTAAGGTGGGCTAACAATACCTTTCCTCAACCCACAGAACTCTTGTCAGGCTAAAATGAGAAAAACTCTTTGAAAGTGTTTTGAAACATAGAGAATGTAGCACAAGAGAAGGGGCCAAGGTCAACAGGGAGGTCTCGACTGGCAGCCAGCTGAACTGGTTAGATGAGCTGTGTGGCATTTGGCAGGTTTATTAAACTCTCTGAGCCCCAGCTCTCTTCTGTAAAAGGGGAGGCAGAATAGCTCACCGAAATGTGAAGATTCACTTAGCCTGGCCCAGAACAGACAGTGGTAAAGGAGCTATTACTGCTGCTCTTGTAGTTGGGGCTAGGCTGCAGGGTCTGATTTGGAAGCAACAGGGAATGGCAGGGAAGGGGAAGGGAGCATGACCTTCCCCAGCCCCCTGAGACCTAGCTCTTGGCTCAGGGTAGTATTCTGGCAGTCCAGTGGTGGGGTATGGGAGGTATTCGTGGGAGTGTGAGAACAGTTCGCATGGTGAAAAAAAGCACTAGATCCAGAGGTCAAGAGAAGGGGGTTCAGCCTGTTGTGTGACCTTGGGCATTTCCTTACCCCCACTGGACGTTGGTGTCATGTGTAAAACGAGAAGGTAGGACCGGATATCTAAGTCCCCTTCTGCATTGAATGTTTAGATTTTTACAACGGTATGAATCAAAGCATTCATCAAACACAGCATCTGTGAAGAGGGCGGAAAATGCCCCGGAGCCTTCCCAGGTGGCCTGGGGCTACCACAGACTAAGGGGAGGGCGCCACCTGGTGGCCACACTCTCTCCTCTGTGTTCCGTGTAGAGAAACCAGTGAGGACTCAAGAGCCCCAGAACACACTTTATATAACTTCCTTTGGCAGTTCGGGGGAACAGAGAGGGAGACCAGAAACTTCACAGAGCCAGGAGTCCTGGTTAGGAGGCTAACTCCTGACGGAAGTTGAGGTTTTACAATCCAAGGTCTTTCTGAGGCTTTCTTCCCTAAAGGCACCTGGGGGCAGGGGGCTGTGTTTCCCTATTATGTAAAGTCTAAAATGCACCACACATTTTCTTCTGTTTCTTTGGATAGAAGCCATTGAACAAAACATAATGTTCTCTTGGTAACTCAAAATCCTTTTGCCATTATTGCTCGGGGTTAATGGAATGCAGAGGGCTGATTCCCCTACACTGAATGCCCCAGACTGCTGGCATCCTGAGTTCTTCTAAGGGTTTTTACTACCCTGTCACTTCCCACACTATCATTATTTTACTTCTCTCTGTGGTAGAGGCTGCATGGTACACGGAGGAGGCAGACTGACAGGGGTTCAAATTCTGCCTCGCCATAATACCCTTAGTAAGCCATCTAACCTCTCTGAGCCTCAGTTTTCCCATCTGAAAATTAGGGATAATAGCTTCTTTGCAGGTTTGTGTGAGATTTATGACCGAAACAGTAATAGAATAGAATTAATATTCTAGCAGTTTGTCTAGCACCTAGTAGGTGTTTAACAAATAATAGCTTTTAGTTCTGCAGGTATGTCATTCTGACCACTTTTCATATTCAGCTTTTGCCGATATTCCTAGATCGAAACATGAATAAAGTGCATCTGAAATAGCATTGGCAACAACAAAGAAAACACCCTTACCGTTGAAGATGGTGGAGCCTCCTTGGAACTGCTAAGATTGGTTCAGCCAAGTTCAACTTCATCTAGTTGAGATAAACCTCATTGGCAGGCTGGGGTCTTGTCAGTAAGTGCTTCTCTCAGTCCTCGTTCTCCCGGCTTGGCTAAGCTTCATCAGATACAATTGCACCTTCAGGCAGTTGCTTGTTGACACGTCTGAGTCTGACCCCTGCCCGGCTGACTGCCCTGCTCTCCCTGAAGCCCGGTCCACTCGGCCATGCCACCATCTCCTAAGCAGGCTCCTCAGAAGGGTCTGGCTGGGCACAGGTGTCCTCCCACTGGTCACTTAGCACAGTCTGATTTCGCTGGTGGCCCGGAGCCCTCATGAAGTCCCCTTAGCCGCTGTAGCTTAATTAAGCTCATCACATTTGCTAAGCCTCATTGGCTTCTCTAAGACGGCAAGAGACTTTTATGCACGCACGCATGCACGCACCCACCCACCCACGCACGCACGACTCCTCCGTCAGAAGTGGGGCTGGCGCAGGACTCCCAGGCTTCCTCGCCGGTCCTAGAAGGTTAACAGTGGCCGGGCTACTTTCCACCACTGTGTGGGTATTAACTCCTCTGAAATTCCCGGCTCCTGGAGGACAGATTCCCTCAGGCACCTACCTAGCACACAGCAGACATTCAAACATTTTCTTGACCACATTTCATTGTTTGGTTTTTTTAATGATCGGTTTGGTGACTCCCAAGTCCAAGTTCCTCACTCTGGCACCTGAGGCTTTCTGCTCCGAACTGGACTTCCCCTAACCCTCAGTCTCCTGCCAAACCTTCCATTTCCTTCAAGGGTATGCTTAGGAGCCTCTTTTTCCACGAAGCTCCCTTGATTTTCAGAAAGCCTTTTCCTTTCTATTTGACCTTTACTCTGATTCCTATAGATACGTGTAGTATGGCCGTACACGGGAGTTGGTAAATAAATAGATGCTTTGATATGTCTACCGATATGGCCATAGTCACAGATACAGGTGTGTGTGTGTGTATACATATATACACACGTATATAGTGCATATATGATATATAACTATGCATATCCGTATCGTATATACTCATTCATATATGTATACATATAAACATATACAGTATGTCTAAACTGATATAAATGCTCTGTCATTATTTTACAATTTGGACATATATAACTGTATATGTTTATTACATGATTTATAGATAATTATAATTATATAAAAGTATAATGCTTTTAAAGCCAGTCCCCTATTATTTGATATATAGGTTGTTTCCAGTTCCTCACTGTTCTGAACAACACTCCTATGAGATACTAGCTCATCCTATTAGAAGGCAGAGGGCACAGTGGACTCCGGGGTCAGACAGACCTGTGTTTTGCCTTCATCCCCACCACTTTCTGGTGACTCTGCACAAGCCACTTCACCTTCGAAATTTCTCTTTCCTTGTCTATAACATATAGAGAGTAACTGTACTCATCTCCTAGGGTCATAAGGCATGTGAAGTGTTTAACATTGGACCTATCACACAGTAAGCGCTCAGTGAAAAAAACAGCATCAATCTGGGAAGCAGAAAATGAGGCTTTTCTTTGGCCTTCCTATTGACAAGTGTTACCATTATATCATTATTTCGTAGTGTGTGACAACACATGGAGATAATGGGCGATGGCCCACGGAGATAGTAAATGCTGTCCAAACTTAAGATTTTAGTATTGTTTTTCCTTCTCTTACAGTTTTCTACAGGTTTTACGAATATGTAACTTAAACCATGCCAGTGGAGAGTATGCGCTTTGAGGGCACTTGAAAAAAAATTGCTTTGCTGTTTTACAGATTTGGTGAAAATGGTTCAGGTCCATTATAAACAATTTAGACAATATCAAAAAAGCAGAGAGGAGAAAGTAAAACTCCAAATCCCACCAGCCAGGATTGACCGGGGTTGGCACATTGATGGTGGCCTTCTCTTATTCACTACCTTTTGTGGTGCCCAGGGCGGGACAGTGCAGGTTTCAGCTATTTAATAAATGTCTGTTGACCTCAACCAGATTGACTCATTAACAGGGGCACGCTCCAGCTCTGTCCCTCTCGGCCAACCTCTGACAGTTTCATTAACCCCATTAAATCACGCAGGTGCCTTTACACCTCCTGGGCTTGTTAACCTCTGCTCAGCTCTGCTAAGTTAAAACCTGGCTGGAAAGTTGGATGTGCCTTGTTAACCTCCAATAAACCCTATTAAATTTCCTACCTAGAGCCTTAGTGACTTCTAGGAATCCCTCATTAAAGTTCAGTAAATCCAGTTGATGGGGACAAGGGTAACTGTTGTGGCTGTACCACTTCAAAGCGTGACATTCCTGAATTCTTTGACAGAGGGGTTGACAAGTGTCCCTGGGACCAGATGACCCGATCCTGGCAGTGCCTCAGGCTCTCATTATTGGGCAAGTTTCTCAGCCTTTCTGCATTTACACCTCTGTAAGATGGAGTTCATAATAGTTCCTACTTTATGATTGTAGTAAGAAGCAAAAATGGAACACTAGTAGCATGTTGTCTGGCATGCATGCTGCAATTATAGCTATTATTATTTCTGGATATGAAAGATCCTTATAAACTAAGTAACTGTTAAGTAAACGGAAGCTTTAATTCAGACATGAAATGTGTCCTCCTACACACCAGGCAGGGTGCTAGGAACTGGAGATTATTTTCATCCTGGTTTCATGCAGACTGAAGACCGTCCATTTGAACGATGTGACTGAATAGGATCGCTGTCAGTGCCTGTCACTATGTTTGCTCAGGCTGTAATACTTCTGAGCTGTTTGAGGTTGAACAGAGCTCTTCTCCTTCCCTGGGTCTTGGTGGCTTGGACTCATCGCCCCTACACTTGGATGTCCATACAGATTCCCCAGGAGATTTTGTACAAATAGTTTCCTGAGACCCCCTTGAGATTCTCATGTAGCTGGTTTCACGGGGAACTTTTAACCAGTATCCAGATGAGGTTGAAGCTGTTGGATTGGGAAACCTCTGGACCAAATTAGTGCTTCTCAACTTTTTGGGCTTGAGTCTTACCCAGGGAAATTCAATTTGCATTGCTGGAATTCAGCCTCTGAGCTTTTCTTTCTGAGACTCTGGGATGGGAGCCCAGCAAGTGGCATTGTAACCGAGTTCTTAGGAGATTCTGATGGGGGTGGGGGTAGCAAGTGCCACACTCTCAAAAATGCTGGACCTCAGATGACTTGACAGTCAATATTCTAAAGGTCTATTTTGAAGAAAGGGTGTCTGGTTCCCAGTGAAACTTCTCTTCCAATGGTACGTTAAGATGTGGGTTCATTGTTTCAGCACAATCGATGCCTGTGGATCCTTAAAGGTCGACTTCAGCAGTGGACAGCAGCCAGTTTGGGAGAAGCCTGGGGACGAAGCACCTCTGAGGCTCAGTGTGAGGGGTTAGAGGACAGCAGGTAGCCCTCGGCTGTTAGATATAAAAGAATGAGGGCAGCAGGCAGAGGAGTGGAAGGAACTACTTAGGGTATACCTCAAACGAAAAGGCAACATGCTATGAAAACTGGAACTCCCTCTGCTTTCTGAAGGAAGCCAACCCAGGGCTCCTCCATATGATGGCACCCTCCAGAAACAATCCATCATTAACCCCAGGGAAAGCCCTGTCCTCCTTGCCCCCAAGTGCCCCTGAAAAGTCACCCTCCACCCTATTGACAAGGGAGTGGAATGGCAGAGGGTGAGGGTGGGGAGGAGGAAGGGCACTGTACATTGTAGTGCTGTTTATAGTTTTAGAGCTAGCATACATGAATTCTAGTTAATATGATACAAAAAAATATGGATTGTATTTCTTACCTTTCATTCTGCTTTGTACTAAAGTGGCACTTAGTGACTGATTTGAAGTAAAAGACCTGAGTCGGAGGCTTGGCTGGGCAAGGGGCTTCATCCCAGGGGGCCTCTCGGACTTCCACAATAAACTGAGTAACAGGGGCTGGGAGACTGCGAATCATCTTGTCTGGGGACTTTGTTAAAATGTAGATTCTGATTCAGTAGATGGAAGGGCAGGTGAGGGGCCAGATTTCTAGTAAGAACTCAGCTGATGGACCAACTTGAAATAGCAAGCTTCTATGTAGTTGAAGAAACACCAGTCCCACCCTGTTAAAAATAAATTGTTGAGACATTTAAACATTGGGATATTTACATAAAGGTCCCTATTTCCAGCTCCTCTTGTTGAATTGCAAGAACTGGTCACACAGAGCTGGCATTCCCACATGGCAGCAACAGGCTGGAGCTGAGTAGCGGCTGCTCTTAGAAGGGACCTGAATTTTCCAGTTTGCAGCACGCCCACTGAAATCATTTCAATGTGCAATTCTCCATCTGTTTTACTTACGGCTCTCATTTTATAGATAGATAACTGAAGACCCAGAGTGAAGCGATTTCCCCAGGGTGTCTGCTATGCTATACAGCATGCAGGCTCCAGACTGAGGCCATCGGACTCCAGTCTGTCTCTTTCCATGTGAGTGAGTGGGAGCGGAACTAGAACCAGGGCCCAGACTTCTGTGACCTAAACTCACTCGGTGTGCACTGGGATTGAACGGGCAGGGAAGGAGCTAGTTCAAGGGCTTGGAGCCAGGAGGAAAGATCGGGGTCATCAGTCGCTGTAGTACACACCCAGAGGCCAAATGAGAAAGTGAAAGCACCCCAATTCCACGTGGACATTCAAAGAGAACAACAGTGTCTTGTTACTCATTCAGATCATTTATTAAGAGCGAAAGTCGGGCCATCTCATCTGTGTGATATTGCAACATGAAAAGTCACATACATTACTAAGGAGACCCCACAGAATTGAGAGCCTTTCAACAGTACAGAGCCATAGATTACAAAATTAAAATACAAATGATCCCCCAAGTTTGGCAGGAAACATGTACACTATGAGGAGGCCTGGAATGGAAGGGCACTTGCTTTTCAATAAGGCAGTTACAAAATGGAAAAAAAAAAAAAGAAATCCACCCCCCCGCCAAACACTCTGATGGGCATAACAGGTAATAGAAATATGAGACAGGGGTCCTGTACAACCCTGTCATTGGCAAAGATGTGTTCATTCAGTGACAGCAACCAAAGGGTTTGTGTTTTAAGATGCAGGCTAGATGAAGCAACTGATTGTAGACATTTCTACCTTAAGAAAAGGTCCCACCTTGCCCCAGTTTGGATCCCACCTGAAAACATCAGATCACCTTTATTCTTCCTAACCATAAACTTGGAAACAGTCTGTAATGAAACAAAAGGAATAAAAAGGCACCCCTACAGCACCATGCTTCCCAGGGCATGACTGAGAGCTCACCTGTCCTGCAGGTCAACTGCCTAGCTCAGTAACAGGGGCTGGGAGACTGCGAATCACAAGGCCACAGAACTAACTGTCTATCCGAGTCAGGGCCAACTGAATCACACACGCTCCAAGGACCACCTGAAAGGCAGGAGTCTGACCAACAGATCACAGAGCAAGGCCATTTCAAGAGACTTTAGATTCTAGGAGAACACTACATCTTCCTCTAGGACTTTGAACCCTGGTCTTAAATTATAGGCTAGTTCTGTTCACCCCTCCCATTCATTTTGCACAACTCAAATGACTGCTTTTCTAATCATTCATTCAACCTTGAGTTCTGCAGGTTGGTCTTGGGATCCTTTGCTCAGTTGCAAGGTCTTAAGAATCTGAGGGCAACTCACTTTACACTGGATTAGAGTCGTGCAAGTCAGAAAGGGAGAGGAGCACGGGACAGGTCCCAAAGGTGACAGGTTAGGCCAGGTAAGGCCTGGACCCGGGTAAGTCTTTTTTGAATTTGTTTCCCCATCTCATTCCCCTAAGAATGAATTGGACAATAGTAACTTTATAGCTTGAAAATATGGCACTTGTCTGACACTGAGAGATGTGGTTCCCCCACGTTCCTAAGCTCTGTTTTCTCAGTAAAAACAACATGTGAAGTACTTGCAGGAATCTTAATGTATAAGCCTTCAGCAGCTACGGAAACTTTAAACTCCACACAGAGCAATATTCTAAAATTTTCTAGCTAAAGTGTTTCCTAAGTGATGTGAGCATTAGCTTTTGTGGAACAAGCATGGAACTAAGGCCTCCTCTGTCTTATGTCTTGTTTGTTTGTTTGTTTTTAGCCAATAGCATCCCTGCCTCCCGACTCTCTCCATCAGCTTCAGCAAGGACCAGGCTGATGGGGTTTCCTCAGTATTCTCCAACACGGAACTGAATGCACCAATACTCAGGGGGGTGGGCAATCAGGACGCCAACATGTCTACTTGCTAGCTGCTCCTTTTCAAACAATTGCTATGCCGCAGGACAGCGCCAGTAATTGGGTCCTTGGCCAAGATGAGCAACTTGTTCCATGTGGGCAGAGACTCGGATGGAAGTTACAGAGAACGCAGAAAAAGCCAGAAGTCTACAAAGATAGAACCAGATACCCCCAGGAGGTAGTGAGTTCTCTGTCCTCAGAGGTGTTTAAGCCCAGACTGCTCAAACCCTTGGGGGATGGTTGGAGGCAGAATGTCAGCACCTATGGGGAGACTGGACTGGATGAGTTAAAAGGCCCTTTACCAACTTCTGAAGCTTGTCATTATAATGACTGAGAGCCTTCAGATGATTTCCATGAAGCAATCACTCTGGGTCGGGATAGCTTATTTCAATAGGCGAGGCCCCCAGAGTAAGCTTCCTCTCCTGACTTCTCCCTTCCTCCAGGCACTTGTCCTGTAGGATATTAACCAAAAATGCCCACATAATAAACAGCTGAAATGCCAGGGTAGGATGCAACATTCCAGCTGCAAACAATTATTAGTATCTGTTCTCTGGAAAGCTAGCAGTGAATATTTAGCTTTGACAGGAACATCCAACAGCTTAGTGACTATAACACATAAGTGAAATTCCTCCTCATTTTACAACACTGGTCTTGAATCCTTTGGTTTCAATCTTTCATAGGATTCAGTTATGATCTTTTTCATGTGCTGTTGCCAACCTAAGAGTTTGTTCGTTGAAATAAGAAGTTTGTCCATTTGTTTTTTATAAACCTTAAAATGGAGCAACATGAATGGCAGGATATTGACATTTCCATGTGATATCCTTCAGGGCATATGAGAAAACCATACCAGGCCCGAACTGAGGCAGGAACCATGCTCTTTAAGAAGGCAGTGCCAGTTCTATTTCAAATTCCAGTTATGCCCAGGAGCACCGAGAGGAAAGAAGGCAATGCTGCAATGTTACAGGTGGAGAGAAACGAAGAGTCCTTGGCAGGCGGCGTAAAAATGCAGGCAGTCAAGATGAACACTGCTTGCCCCAAACCCCACTGCTCCCTGAAGCCAGACCTAGTTGCTTTGGAGGGCCCGGCCATTTCTAACAGGCAGGCAGAAGTCTCCTGCCCACAGATCAAGCCATGGGAAACTGCAGAAGAGACTAAGGCAAGTGGTTTAGTGGTTTGATGAAAGAACAGATTTCTGCACACAAGAGAAATGTAAGTTCAGATAGCTTTGTCTTTTCTCTCACCTGATGTGTTTTCAAAGGTGGAAAAGAGACCCACAACCTCCACTTTCCAAAGGTGACTCCCTTTAGAGGAAAGACGATGTCATGGGAGTCAAGTGCGCACAGCACCTGGCTGGAGGTGGAAAGTTTCCCCAGGCTCCTCTTTGGAACAAAAGCATTCTTACAGACAGACTTGAACAGATGGATCCTAACACCATATTCTTGTATAGAATATATCTTGTACTGCTGTCTCTCTCAACTGGGAAAACAGATTTACTGTTAGAAAAATAGTGACATGACGTACACATCCATAATTTTGGTTTAAGCATCAGAAAAATACACCCTCTAACTCAGTAACATAGGGACATTTCCAGAAAGCAGGTTACCAATGAATCCCTTAACCTACAGGCCCCAGTTGCCCCCAAACTCCAGCCTGATGAGAAAACACACCCCCCTGACAAAGGGAACTTCGTGTCTGATGCCTTCAAAGCCTTTCTATTTTCTAATTCAGCTTCTCAGGGAAAAAAACTAGATAATCCACACACCTTTGAGCCGTCTTGCTGCTTACATATACATCAACATCAGCTATAAGTAGTGAGAAACCTTTAAATACATCAGGATCTGAATGACTAAACATTCAGCACCCTGACATGCCATCCACAGCCAGGTGTATTAAAATAAGACCCCCTCGTAGCCTAGAGTATGTTCTATGTACATTCATCTACACATGTGTAAAAAAGATGCAATCTGCTAGACATGCATTTTGAACACCGGCGAAAGCTGTGTTGCAATGGAACACACTGCGTTTTAGTGAGAGTGGTGACCCTGTCCCCAAGCCACAGAAAGCAGGGCACTCTGCTCCACAGACATGAATCCACCACCTTGCTCAGTGCAGATTTTCGTTCTGACTTCTCTGTGTTGATGCTCAGATTAAGCCATGTAGGAGACATTAAAACTCTGCCCAAGGCCAGGCTGTCCACGGCTCCTTTTAGTATTTAAGGCTTAAGAACTCAGAATTAAAACTGAGTAAGAAAATGATACTTTTGACCACAGTATATGTCAAGAGGGTCAGAAATTAGCATTCCAAATCCTTTCCTTCTCTTTTTCTCCCATTTCTTACCCAACACCCTCTGCCCCCGAACACATTGATTAGAAAAATTTGGAAAAGTAGACTTTTGGATATAAAGCTTTGTTTTCAAAGGATGCTTTGGCTGTGATATAATTAGATCGAGGAAACGGAGTTTTTGAATGTAAAAATATCAGGTAATTATTAATACTTAAAAAGAAAATCACGTTAGCAATCTTTCCCCCTAAAAAGGAGGCAAATTGCTCTCAAAAACGAGCATCAGATGGCACTGACCTTTGTTGCTCAAAACCATGATTTGCTGCTGATCTTGGAGCCCAGGGTATCAAGGCCCATCACACTTTCTACCCCAGAGCTGGACTGCTGAGCAGGAGTCACATGGCCCTTGGCAGCTTCCTTGGTGGTTGTGAACTATGGATTAGTACTTCTGAAAACATGAGCTCCAAACCACTGAGTATCTCTGTTTGCCAAAGAATTGATGGCCCAGGAGAATGGCTGAAGTCATAGCGCATAACTTCACCACAAAGAATGAAGCACAGAGGGGTGTGCAAAGGGCTGCTTCTTACAGGTCGCATCCATGTTTCTGGAACCTCCACAAAGACAGCTTGGCACATGCGATTGCCCTGAATCCTCATTGGATCTGAAACCTTTTGTTGTGTATCAGGATTTCCTCCACACTCTAGAATTTAAGTGGCGGACCACAGACATGGCAGAGGTCTCGTTAACTAGAGGTGTGAAGCAGATGTTACAAGGCTGGCACGGTTAGTCACAGCCCAATTAGCCAACAGATACTGACTGAATGCCTACTGTGTGTAAGGCGCAGGGCCAGTGAAGGGGACCAGGGTCAAACTGATTTTCTGATAAATGACAAAGCTTTTTAGGAGGCGGGGCACTACGTCCCCAGCACACTTGGGTGTGCTCATGCACCTCCCCCATCAGCTGTACCCTGCTGCTATTCCAGGGTGACATCTCACACGTGGCAGTGTGGGATTATAAGGTGACCACCAAAATATTTGTTATCCCACACTTCCAGAAGAACTGACTTGATGTTTTCTTAAATGCTGCAATACATAGTTTTCTTTAATTCTTTTTATGATCTTGTTTTTTCAGCCCAGTAGTTGCCTTAAAAGAAAGTCTTTGTATACACATGCTGAATCAGGAGAATATAATCCTCCTGACCAAAGAGATTTACAGTATTTATCATTCAAACTTTTTTATTTACAATAAAACTTAAAAGTCTCTATGGGCTTAAATGTAGCAGATATCACCTGTGCATTAGGCCTTCTACTTCATCTTCACTCAAGCTGCTTGCCACCCTCGGATTTCTGGTCCAGTCTACTCTTGTTACTCTTCACCATGTAGATGAAGTAGGCAAGGGTCTCTTTTTCGTTCACAGGTATGTTCCTGAAGTGTCGACTGACAGTCTACATGGGGGAAAAAAACGGAACAACATGCATAAATCAGGGCCACAGATTCTAAATTGGGCAAAAGAGGAAGTAGGAAGCTGTTGCCAGAGACATGCAGGGATTATGACCACTGCTGAAGTCCCTGCCATGGTAAGAGCTCAGACTGTTCTTACATTCCCTGGGATCTAGGTGGTTTGCTTTCCAGGCTTCCAAAAGCAGGACTTTAACCCACAACACCTCCAGAAGGTGCAGTTCTATTTTAGTGGCAGCCAGCTGTCCATCATGCCCTGATCTCAAGGTTATCCCAATGGAGGCAGAGACTGGGGCTGCTCTGGTGGCCAGCTCTCAGGCCCCAGAACTGGGTGAAAAAGTGTCTTTTTAGAAATTATGGCAAATGGATAGCCAATCAAACATATAAGTATGTGACCCAAGAATTCATCTTGAAAGACATCAGATTTGAAGAAAAATTCACCATTCACTCTGTATTCCTGATAACTTTGCTTCATTCTATAAGTACTAAGAACGCATGTCACCTCTTGCCCCAGCTCATCCTGTCCCTTCCACCAGGGGTGAATACTGGCAAATGGGTAATGTCATCTTAAAGTGGGAAAGGCTTATGTACTCGTAAGTTTTAACTGGATACTGGTGAAGGAGTTTAAGAAAAAATAATAGCTCAGCAAGAAATCTCTAAAGGAAAGACCAAAAATCAGTGGGGTTGTGAGCCTTTAAGGAAATCTCTGGATGGACTGAGTGACCAGGACAGATAAAAAGAGTCAGAGAATTAGAACTACAGAGTGGTTATTTCTGGATGGTAGGATTGTATTTTTCTTTTCTCCATTTCCCAAATTTTCTATAATCGGCAGAAAAACACGTTAAGAAAAGAAGGATGAGCGAGTACCCATACAAATGCCAACAGGACAGAAGTATCCAGCCAGGTGGTCAGTATATTAAAATAATGGCCAATGGAGCAATTCCCCACCTCCAAACTGTGTTAAGAACTCAGGGCAGGAGAAAACGTTCTTGGGCTCCATTCAGTATAATAAATACCTCCATTACCAACATGAGAGTAGAAGAAATCAAGGGAAAAAAACCCAAAGAAAGAAAAGTATCTCTTACAAAGGTTTTTGATATGATTAGTCTGACACGTACTATGAAGAAAGGAACATATCTATAAAGAATCGTGCAAAACAAGATTTAAATAAATGAACAAATAACAGAGTCTAATTAGGAGTTCTGAAACTCTGGGCTCAATTCTGCTACCAGCACACTGTGTGATTTTAAGCAAGTCCTTCCCTCTTCCTGTGCCACGGTTTATTTTATGGAAACAGAGCCTTCCCAGGTCTAAAGCTGAGGGATTCTTAACTGTGCGACAGAGGAAACAGAGAGCTGCTTCCAGGCCTCTGAAGGGGATTGTGATCGACAGGCACACACAGCAATAGGGAGAATCAAGGTCACCATCAGAAGCCCAATGCTGGCTCTCTCTTTTCTGAATGCAATTTCGTCTACCTACTTCTGCTAACTGGGCCTTATTGAAGCCTGGTCTGGTCTGCAATTTGTAGTGTCGTTTATAACGTCGTAGAGTGTTCACCTGCAGCTGGAACAGATCAACCTGGAGAGAAGAGGAGAAACACATTATCCATCAGCTGACCAGCCATGACTCACCGAGAACCCACCATGTGCCTCGCACTATACTAGGTAGGGGTGGGGATGGAGAGGACTACAAAGAAGTCTTAGAAATGGTCCACTGAGGACTACTAACTGGCTGGGAGGACAAAAATAACAGTGGACAAAGAGTCCTGGCTGGGGAGGGGTGGTCCCAGAAGGCTAATGGAGGCAGTGAAGGAGGCGAAGGAGAGGCAGGGTTTAGAAAGGCAGTGAGACACAGAGAAACGATAGGGAATAAGGGAGAAGATCAGATGCAAAGAAAGCCAGGAGATGAATAAGTGGGTGAGGGGGTCGGAGGTTGTCCTGACGGATTTCACAGGTGAGGCTGGATGGTAGCATGTCTGGAAGAGCAGAAGGAGCTATCACAGGTGGTAGAAGGTGAGGTTCCAGGAAGATGGAGCTAGCGGTTTGTAGGGACAAGTGATGGGGAGGGGGGCAGAAGGAGATGCTGTAGTGATGAACCAGAGGTGACATGATGAAGTGGAGCTTTGAGGGGTGACGATGCTAGAAGGGAACACCAAGCATGGAGAGCAAAGGTAAAACCAGACAGACATCCTGGAGGGAGATGGGCCAGAGTTTGGCAGCAGACTGGACAGAGGGGTGTGAAACACAGTGGGAAGTGCTGTTCTTCTCAAATAGTTCTTTCCTAGGCTCAGCCTTAGGGATTAGAATCTGTAGCAACCCTCCAGGGAAAGCTCAAAAGCTACTGTGACAAGTGTACAAATCCAGTTAGGGCTGGGGTTTCTGCAGATGACTGGACATAAGAGGGGAAAGGACCCCTCCCTTTTTCTTCTAACACAGGAAGAGAGGAAAGCTGCACAGTCATGAAACATTGAAGGCCCAGAAAGTTGGGCTGCTTTTACCTGCCTCTAAAAGAGATGTTCTTGCTTCAGGCAGGTGGAGAGCACTTAAAAACAAAATGAATGATCAATATGAGGGACCAAAGTCCTTCATTCTTCTTAAAACATTCCTCAAACCTTTTCCTTTCTTTCTTTCTTTACTGTTTTTTCGTGAGAGGGGGGCTGCATTTAGAAATTGAATATATACATTTCTTTATAAAATAATAATAACGCTAAAGGCAATATAAAGATACATTAACCAATGCTAGAAAAGGGGACACGGGGTGGGGGTGGGGGGCGCAGAGGGAAAGGATCGTATTTTCAAAGGTTTCCTCCACATCTGCAGACAAAGGCCCACCTACTCTTTCTATTCCTACAATCGTTTTCACTTTGAGTGCTAACAAGCAGGCAGTTGCCTTATGAAATATTCATGTGTCAAATACTCAGTGTATTCTATAAACAGTTCTTCTTTGCTGAGTCTTAAGTGAAAACAATTTAAATAGAAAGGAACCAATATTCCTTCCTGGACCTTGCTTAATAGACACTGGCATTTTGATGAAAGGCGGCCTTCTGCTTTGAGACCCTAGGTCTTGTGGTCTGGTGTCGTGGTTCTCAACATGGGACAATTTTGCCCCTCAGAGAACACCTGGCATGTGTGGAGACATTTTTTTGATTGTCACGACTTGGGGTGGCATGACTGGCATCTAGTGGGTTGGATCCAGGGATGCTGCTAAACATCCTACAATACGCAGGACAGCAGCCAGAACTCAAAGTCATCTGGCCCCAAAGGCCAGTAGTGCCAGGGTTGAGAACTCCTGGTCCAGTAACACTGACTTTGGAATGGATCCTTGGGAACAAGCCTGAACTAGGAACGAGACAGTGATAGAAAATCAGAGCTGGTATGAACTGACAACTTACACCTTCATTTTGCAGACCAGAAAACAGGGGAAGTGACTTCCCCCAAACCATACAAACTCCATCTCAAACTTCAAAGACAAAAACAAAGTTTTAAACAATTTGACATTGTGATTGTATTTAAGTATTTGTTAGGGTTATTCTTACAGAAAGGCTGCATGGACTACTGAAAAGGGAACTGGACTGGAGCCCCCCAAGCCGTATATGTGACGTTGGGTCTCTGTGTTTGTCTGTACAATGGTGGGGCAGTCAGACCAGTTGATTTCTAAGCTTTCAGCTCTCAGATTTGGTATTACTCTTATTTTGTAATTCACTTTTCAAATAAACAGCCAAACAAAGGGACTGAAATGACTTCTTAGCACAAAACGCAGGCCGGAGGTAAGGATCAGATTAGAATCCGCTCTCCCAGCTTTCTTGAGCTGATTTTTGTGGACAGTTACCTCAGGAATGTCAGTGTCGTGCTCAGGAGAATCTCCACCATCGTCACTTGTCTTCCTCTTCCTTTTATTTCGTACACTCTGGATGAAATTTTTGTGGAAATCGCAGATATACAGGTGCCTGACCTGATGGGAAGCAAATTAAAGTCAGAGTTGTCATTTCCATGGACACAGCTACAGGTATCTGTCAAGTGAATGGGCCCCTCTCCTTTACAAGGCACTGGGGACAGAGGGGAGAACTGAGTGCGAGCCGCCATTTCCAGACGTTTGCCACTGAGTTGCAGAGCACGACACCCACAAGACAACACGAACGTCTCACTGAACACCAAGTCCCCACGGAAAGACAACAGTCTGGATTCAGTGGAGACAGGGTAGAGGTCACTGACTAGACAGGAGGATTTGTAGGTAGACAGGAAGCATTCCAGAGGGAGGACGACAGAAGGTGTGAGTAGGAGGCCCAGGGTGGACAGTGTCTGGTGGAGGCGACTAACCAGGCAGGAACATAAGGAGAAATTTGGGTGGTGGTAGGGTGTGGGGTCCATATCAGAACAGCTTTGACCTTGACTTTCCTTTAGATAAGATAGAGCCCCCCAAGGCTTTTGAAGCAAGGAGTGACATGACATTTTCAGACATGTAGGAGTTAGGAACTTACAGTGGGCTGGAATGCATTGCCCCAGGAAGGAGAAAAGCAGGAAATGGTCTGTGGTAATGCTAGACAGGACACACTATTTTTAAATTGACAAAAGGTAGTATCGTAGGATGACAACTCTCTGAAATATTTTATTTCTGTGTATCATGTTCTAATTCTTGCATTACCTCACATCTGATCCACAAAGAGAATTGAAGAGAGATATACAAGTTCTCACAAGGTGGAACCACCGAGAAGAACCTGGATACTAGGCCTGATTTTCTTATAGGTTGGAGGCAGTGACAGCAGCTGAGACTGAAGAATACGTTTTTATTTGAGAATGTCGGTATCAGGGTTGGCTGGAGGAACCAACTGAACAACTTACAGAAACTGAATGCCTATGTAAATTACATGGGGCTGTTGTCACCGAAACAGATGTTGCACCTCTGTTCTCGAGAGATTTCTGAATTTGACTTTATTCCTTAAATTCTTAAAGATGAAAGCAGGCTGATAGGAAACGAGCATCAATTATGTCAGGCCTTTTCATGGAGAAAGTAATGAAAACTGCTTTTTATCGGAAGAATTATCACTCTCATGTGGCTGGATGAGTGAGTTGTTTTTACACTGTGGTGCTGGTGTCTTATGGACAGCAAGAACTCAGTAAATGCTGTGGTGTCCACATTGGCATACCTTGGATCTAAAAGTAGCTTAGGCCAGTAAAAGTCACCATTTACATATGTTACAAATTGGGACAGCTTTGCCAGATTCAACTCTGCCAAAGGACTTTCAGACATAGCATGTGTCACTATCTCAAAGAATCCCACTGAGTTGATATATATACTACGAACATACTTTTATCAGGGAAGAGAGCACACTCACAGCACGCGCTACTTCCCTGACAGGAAGCTGGTCCTCACGTTAGCCAGTTCCACATGTAAACTCTGAGAGATTAAACGGCTCCTCAAATTCAGTAACAAATTTGGTAGGAGAACAGGCAAAAGAGGTGATTTCCTAAAGCTGTGACTGGGAGATTTCAGTTCAGGACATTAGAATGATGGAATTCTAAACGGAAGAGAACTTAGCAATCACCTCCCTGGCCCCCATTGCATTTTCTAGAGGGATTAAACTGAAGCTACCCAGAGTCGGGAAATGACCTAGCCAAGGTCACCCAAGCCTTCTAACCCTTGGCACGTCCTTTCTTCCCTTGACATTTGTCTTCTATTCTCAACTTACACTTTTCTCCAGAAAAAAGCTGAAATATGTTCCATTGGAGGGACGTGTTATCTTAATAAATCACAGAACACTGCCAATGTCTACACAATATGAGGTAAACTGCCTCAGTTGGATTTTTGGTGCTATTATTTAAAAAGCTTCCCTGCTAGACCCTCTTACGAGACATACCGTCATTTCTACCTAACCATTTTCAAGTACATACTGGTTTTCAGACATTTCAGAGCTCAGTGGCCTTTGGGAGGGGAGGAGGAAGGAGGGTGGTAGCAAAGGCTCTAGTGTTTATTTTTCCTGTTTCATTTTCTACAACAGCTAAAAATTCTTGTAACACAGCATTTACTTAGAATTGAATTCCTGCCCAAGCCTGTGAGAATGAAATAGAATCCCTTTCAGAAAAAATGGCTCTACACCACCACCTTGAAACAAATTGTGAGTGATTCCACCTCGAAACCCTACTCCTTCAGAAGCATTACCTTTGGGGAAGGCTAGTGCCAGGCTTAGGCTGTCTCTCTTCTACACAGTGTGTGTGAAACAATCAACACAGCTCAACACAGGTTTTCTAGTGGGGTCACTAGGGAAATGGAGCCCCAACAGCAGCAGCACAGTCGTTCAGATGTGATGACATCCAAGGGTTTAAAAGAACTGGACATTTCTTTTTTTTAAGGACTGAATAATATTATTATTGTAAGCTGCTCAAGTAAAGGCTCCCAACAACCTACACAGAAGGTGGGCAATGTTTTGAAGAGGATGAATTCACTGCTGTCTTAGAATTAAGCATTTCACTTCAACATATGTCCCATCTGGACCACCTCAGTGTCTAGCCAGTTTGCTTTCAGATAAATTCCATCCATTCATTCATTGATACGAGATTTGTAGTAAGAGAGCCCCAACTACTTAAAAATAGCATCTTTCAAGAGTTGCAAGTGTATTATAATCAACTTTAAAAAAAATTGGGGATGGGAGGGAAGAGCCTGGAAGAAAGGGCAAGGAAGAGTTTTAATTTATTAAAGACTTAATAAAGTTTATGTATGAGGCTTGGAAATTAGATAGTGGGTTTAAGAAATTAACCAGACGTTTAGGTGCTGTGTGACTTTGGCACTGTCCCTCCCTAGCTGGGCTTCAGTTTCAACCGTAAACTCGTTTAAGTGGAAAAGCGGGACTCCTTTCAGTTTAACAATCAGTTTCTGATTTCCCCCAACAGTGGAGAGATTTTCTAAAAGATAATGGATGTTAACCACCTAAGCTCTTAGCTGGTCTATCTGAATATTCAACACCCCCTTAATTCATTTCCAGTTCCTAATTGTGAGGCAGGCACTTAAAGCGTGCAGCAACAGATGTCAAAAGTAAAAAGTTCTCAATTGGTTGACAATAGGCACATCTTTAGAATTGTTAACTACAAGAGGTGAAATCACACAGGAAAAGTTTTCCTATAGGTAGGCACGAAACACAGGGCAAGTCTATCCATTTTAACACCCCCCCCCAACTCCCACGCATTTCTACGGAAGCTACCCCTTGATTTTCTTCCTTCCAGCATCTTCGACTGCAAGAACCATCTCCCAAGACCTGGTCTTGGCCTGATTTCTGCCACATCCTTGAAAATCCCATTTCCTCACAGCTGCCTGCGAAGCAGAGAGCTCCGGGATCCTCTGCAGAAGCCGAGGCCGCGGGCAGCCAGGGAAGTAACTGCCACCTTGCCTTTTCTGAAGGAATAACAGGGTTCCGTGGAGGAGAAGTTGGAGAAGTGTCGGGTCCCTTCACCACTCCTCCCCAATACTTGCTTCTTCGCAGGCCAACACAATGAACCCCTTCTCCCTGCTTCAATACCTAAACCAATAAAACGAGCTAAAAACTGTTGTCAATCTTCCTAGGCAGGAAGCCTCCTCGGAGTCCCCTGCCCAAACCTCCCGGATTTGGGCAGAATCCTAGAGAGAGCACGTCAGCGCTGAAGCGGCCTTAGAAACCCCGAGTCCAACTACTCAGTTAGCAGATAAAGGGTGGCGAGGCCCAGGGCGGGGAGGGCCCCGGAGTCCCGCGGGTAGTCCGAGGGCAGCCGCAGGGAGCCCAGTGGGGGCCGCGGGGGCGGGCACTCACGCTCTTGTCGATGTCCAGCTTGAGTTTCTTCTGTGAGATGCTCTTCTGGACCCTCTTGCTGAAGGAGGCGTTGCCCGCGGGCCGGACGCAGCGCTCGCCGTCCTCGATGAGGCAGCAGCTCTGGCCGTAGCCCGGGGCAGCGGCCGGGGCGGCAGGGGGCCCTTCGCGGCTGTCCTCCTCGGTGCTAAAGCCGTTCATCTCCCCGCCCCGGGCCAGCCCCTCGGGAAGAGGTCACCTGTAGGCCACTCCGCGGCCGTACTCCCCGCGGGGCAGGTCGCTGAGACCCCCAGACCCGAGGGTCCCAGAGTCCGTCTCCAGACAAGGCACTGCACTGCCCCGCGCCCGGGAGGGCCCGCTCCGCTCCGCCACGCTCCGGCTCCTTTGGCTCCGGCTCCTTTGGCTCCGGCCCCGCGTCTCTGGAAAGCCCCTTCCTCCCCGCTCGAGGCCCCGGGGTTGACTCCAGCGGCTCGCAGGGCCCCGCCGGGGGTCACCCGGAGGCGCCTTCTGCCGGGGGCCCAGAACCGTTACCCTTCGGCAGGGGCGTCCGGGAGGGCGTCCCTGGAAGCGGCGGCTCCCCGGGGACTTCAGGCCGGGGTTGCCAGAGGGTTTCGAGGGCCCCCGCTGGCTCCCGCCTTCTTTCGGCTGCTGGGCAAACTCGCCGCCGGGCAGCTCCCTCGGGGTGGCGCGGCCTCCCCGCGCGGGGCCCGGCCTCGAACCCGCGGCGCCCGGGCCCCGCGGAGTGTCCGGCCCGCCCCACCCCTGCAGCCCCTCGGCTGCGCCAGGAGTCCCGCGGCAGCCCCTGGGCCGCCCGGCCGCCGCCCGCCCAGTGCTCCACACCACAACAGTTCGCTGCCCCCGCCCTCCGAGGGACAGCGGAAGTCCCGCCTCCGTGCACCTATTGGCCGCATTTACTCTCTGGGCGGGGTCGCCGCCGCCGCTGGCGTTCCCCATTGGGCCCCATCGCCGCCATTCCCCGGCGCCTGGCTACTTCCTGGACTCTGCTGGGATGGGTTCAAAGTAGAGAAAGTGGAAGAAGGAAGAGTTCCCAGGTTGAAGGAGGGGAACCGGGCTGCACTCTCCCTGCCCGGGGAGAGATGGTGACCCGGGGCCTGGCTGCAAGGAAGGCCAGACTCCGGGAACAGAGGATCATATTCGGGACAGACAGAAGTACAGACATGGGCGGGGGCGCAGAGCGACTGACATGGGGAGGGACATATTTGGGGGGGTTGGCTAAAGGGGATAGAGGTACTGTCGTGAGAGACAGACCAGGTAAAACGGAAGGACAAGGACCAAAGGACCTGCAGACGTGGGAGGCAGGGTAGGTGAAGCAGGACAGAAAGCCAGTCATGGCGGGAAAGACAGAGGACAACCCCATGTATATATGTGGAAAGATGTAGAGAGGAGATGATGGGAGTTTGATGGCGAGTCTTGCAAGGTAGTTGGATGCTTGAGGGTGGCGGAGACCCCAGACTGGAGACTGGGACTGGCTTGGACCCTGCGGAAAGAGGAGGGAGGGAAGGAGACCCCCAGGGACTTGGGTGACCCCTCCGCTGAGAAGCAGCAGACGGAATAAGGTCTGAAGGGTGAACTACCGTAGGTGAACCGCGGGGACAGAAGAGGTGCTGCGGAGGAGAGGGAAAAAAGGCTGGGGCTGGAGGACCAAGGGCCGATCTCGGTTTGCAGAGCCTGGAAGGGCTTGCGGTGTGTTGGGCCCTCCCTGGAACTCTGGTGCGCTGTTAAGCTGTAGCTTCTGTTGCTTTAAGCCTCCCCATCCACCCGCGAGGTGACCTTGCCCTGCCAAGCCCCTGAGCTTGGGGTTCAACGCCTAGGACGTCACACACACTCAGAAAGTCTGACAGAGAAATCCTCTGGTCTAGCACACTTATTCAGGGCACCTCTCCACTGGGCAGCTTGGGGACAAATGAGGGCCAAAGTCCCCCAAGGGACCAGCCCAGGGTCATGAGGTCATGCAATCATTTAGGGCTGGGTAGCATTTTTCTTGAGGGGAGGGGCATGGACAGGTCAGGGAGTGTTAGGTGAGCACAGGTACCAATTTTGATAGGACTAGGTGGCATTCAAGAGAGACTTCTGGTTTGTGTCCTGTTGGAAAAGGGCAAGCTACCAGTTTCCATGTTTAGAAGCAGATGTTCTGTGATCTTAAATTTTCCTCAGTGGCTTTAAACGTATTTGCACCCTCTAGCCTAGTAATTTCACATGTGTGACAGCCATTTTAGGAAACTGACCTACTAGAAAAAGTTTTGAACACAATGTTCATTATGGGATTATTTATAATAGAAAAATAACCTTAAACATCCACAAGGGAAGTGGTTAAATAAACTAACATCTTCAGAATGAGATGTTTTGCAGTCACTTGTGATGTTTTCAACTTTTAAAGTAGTTTCAATATCAATATAAACATTTTCTATATATAATAATCCAGTACTGACTCTTCAACAAAGAGTTGATGAGTTGGAGAAATGCTTTATTTATATTAAATTAAAAATGCAGGGTATAAAATTACATATGAGATATGATGTATGTACATCTATGTTTTAAAAAATAAGAAAAAAGAAAAACTGTTTGTACATAAGAAATACACCAAAGTACTAACAGTAGTTATTTCTGGGGAGCAGAAATATGGTTGATATTTTTCTCCTTTTGTTCTACCTTTGCATTTTCTCCAATATTTATTGCTTTTAAATAGGAAAAAATAGAATAAAAATTAATGGAAAAAAGGCACAGTTTAATAGCATTCCTTCTTCAGAGTTCATATATTCAAAAGTAAATTATTGAGCATATTGTGTATACTCATTTCAGGGTTGGCCACAGGAGGAGGATGAAACATAATCCTTGCCTTAAAAGAGAATATCTTCCGGCAGGGAAGCTGAGACATACACAGAAAACAGCTGGGTATCTGTACGAGGCAGTGTGGGATGTTGGTTCCAAAGTTGAATGGCATGGATAAGAGCTCTACATTTCCCACATAAATTTCGTACTTATTTTTTTCAAACAACATTTGCGTCCAGCATCAGGTTATTGCACTACACACAGCTTCTTTAGTACCAGCTTCCCCTGGTACCACTCCTGGGGCAGACAGGGGGTGGGGTGGGGGCAGGAGGCCTGTTCCTCAGGAACTATGTCGTAGCCCCGGGGGTACTGGCTGCTCTATCCATTTGCTATACCTGTATTCTTTAGAGTTCTCTTCTCACTAGGCAATGCCTTGTTACTACAGTCCCGTTATGGTTAATACATCTTTATATTAATCTTTTCCTATTCAAATTATTGTGTGGTTTCTATCTTTTCATTGGTACCAAACTGATACCCCCAGCATCTATATATTTTTTGGGGGAGCAGGGACGCATGCTTTTAATCTATGCTTTATGGACAATTTTGTAGTCTTCAAGGAATGCTTTATCATAAGCTTTCCCCAGGTTATTATGTAGCTTGGTTCCAAACAACAATATTTGGAAAAAATTCTGATCCCTTTGCTGGGGGAATAAGTCTATAACTCCAGAAAGGAAACAGACATTCAGATAATGAAGAAATGAATACAGGAGAGAAGCTTCTGTGACCCTTGTTCTGCTTTGTGTTGGATTCAAGATTCTTGAAATAGCCAAGAGAATTTGATTTGCTACATTTAGAAGTGTAGGTGATTAATTTACAACAATGGCTTAAATGTTTAGAGAGATCTTCCTTTTTAGATTTGTAAGTCTGCCCTGTTAGGCATTTAAAGTGTTTGAGAAAATCAGGTACATTGAATTTGTAACTGTAGTCTGAAATGTTGAAGGAAATTTGATTAATTAATGCTGCAAATCTCAAATGTTTAAGGAGGATCGAATCTACTAACTTCAGAATTAATTCAACAGTCATCAAAGAACAAGTGATTATTCTTATTTTTATGTGAAAAATTACTAGATTTATAATGGAATAGTAAGATTTATAAATTGAATTTAAAACCTTAAAGAAAAGCTAGGTTTTAAAATGGGCATCTTGAGTCAGCAACTGTAACATTCTTTTCTATACCCCAACCTACCCCCAGATGTTTAAAGTTGCAGGTCTATAACTCCTAACTTTATAGTCTAACGGAGACCTCTCCTCTCAGCTCCAGATAGCAACATGTAGCTCTTTGCTTGGAATGCTCTTGAGGCACTGCTGACCAACATGAACAAGTTAAAACCTTCTCTGACACCTGAATCCATAAACTGCGCAACATGTATCACCTTTACGTCTCCCTTCCTCTCACCATACTCCGAGTCAACTCTGAAGCACTTCCTTCCACTTCCATTAGATACTCAGAATCTGCCCTGTCTCATTTCCTGCGGCCAGCAGCCCAGCCCAGGCCATCATTGTCCTTTGCCTGAAATGCTTCATTGGCCTCCGAGCTGGTCCCTAGGGAGCATCTACACAAACCAGACCATGCTACACCCCCCCCCTTAAGGCCCCTCGCCAGCTTCCCCGTGTATTCTAACATCTCTCTGCCTCTGTCATCCTTCCTGAAGTTCTTCACATAAGCTAAGCTTCTTCCTGCCTCGAGGTCTTTGCACTTGCAGCTCCCCCTGCCTGGAATGCCCGTCGGCCTGTTCCTCCTATGCCTAGCTCCATCCTTCACGTCTTAATATAAATGTCACCTCCCCCAGACAAGCTCCCCGACCCCTGCCCCTCACTAGTCTCTATTCAGTGTCTTTTTTTTTAAACTAGCATTCATCGTAATGCTTTCTATTTCATTATTATTTTTGTTGTGTGGCTGTCTCTCCCATGACAATGGAAACTCCAATAAGGCAGGGACCACGTCTGTCCTGTTTGCTGCTATAGCTCCAGCTCATACAACACTAGTTCTCCGAGTCTGGTGGCTAACCAAGTAGGGACGCTAAACATGTTTGTCAGTAATTAATTTAAATATACCCAAGTATATCAAGATTAAGTTAAAAAAAGATACAAGGCAGTATGTAGAGTGTAAATTCCATTTGCGTTTCTTACAAATTTTGTACACACCTACTGGGGACACATGAGAAACTAGTACTTGTGGTTGCTTTTATGGTGGGGACTGCACATCAAAGAAGGGAAGGTAGTGAGAATTTGAATTTTATGACCTTGTTTCCTATTTGGATATTTTACTATATGCCTGTATTTTCTCTTATAATAATAAGCAGGGAATGTGGAATACCAAAAATGTAGGAAGAATCTCAGAATAAAGGAGTCATTTAAGTGGAATAAATTTAGCTTTACAAAAAGCCTACAACATTGTCCTTATTTTCCCCCTTCCACTGAGGACCCGTGAGAGTTTCCTCTGGCTCTGACCCTAGTCTGCAGCCTGGCACTTAACAGGCACTGTAGCTATTAGCACTGTGGATAAGAGCAAAAGCTCTGGACTCAAGCACTTGGTTTGAATCCCAGCTCTGCCACTTTACTAGCTATAGGATCATTCACAGCTTTCTTAACTGTATGAACCTCAGTTTTCTTCATCTGTAAAATGGGACAATATTACTTCTCTTATAGGCCTCTGATGAGTATCCAATGTGATCATGTAAAGTACTTAGCACAGTTGTCTTGCACAAAGTAAGTGCTCACTAAGTGGTAGTTATTTCATCCATTATATGCTGACACCCTAAACTTCCTACTGTTTAGATTTCTGCATGTGAGGGAAGAAGACATCCTATCGCAACACGGCAGGATGGTCCTGTTTATCTGCCAGTTGTTCAGTTTCCACACAGACAGTCTCCACATCCATCTGCACAGCCAAGATTGGGAAGGTGCTTTATTATTTTATTGCATCTTAACCTTATAAAATTGTATGAACAAATAATGGAAATACCAATAGTAGTGGTAAGAAGTATGTGCCTATCAATTAAGTGAAAAGACAATCTACAGAATGGGAGAAAATGTTTGCAAGTCATATCTGATAAGGGACTTGTATTCAGAATATATAAGGAAATCTTATAATTCAATAATAAAAAGACATAGCCAATTAAAAAGTGGACAAAGAGTTTGATAGACATTTTTTCCACAAATGTGCAACAAGCACATGAAAAGGTGCTGTGTACCACTAATCATTAGGGAAATGCATATCAATACCACGGTGAGATATTACTTCATTCCTAGGAGGGCTATACTCAGTAAGACAGAATAGCAAGCATAGGCAAGGATGTGGAGAAATGGAAACCGCAGAGTGCTGGTAGGAATGCAAAAATGGTGCAGCCACTTTGGAAAACAGTTTAGCAATTTCTCAAAGTGTTATACGTAGAGTTACCACATGACCTAGCAATTCCACTCTTAGGTATCTACCCAAGAGAAATGAAAACAAACATCACCTAAAAACTTGTACATGGATGCTCATTGCAACATTATTCATAATAGCCAAAAGGTGGAAAATCTATGAATGGATAAACATTCAGCCAATGAATGGATAAACAAAATGTGGTATAGTCAGACAATGGAATATTATTCTGCAATGAAAAGGAACGAAGTACTGATACATGCTACAATATGGATGAATCTTGAAAAGCATATGCTAAGTGAAAGCCAGACACAAAGGTCACATATTGTATGATTCCATTTATGTGAAATGTCCAGAAAAGGCAAATCCATAGAGACAGATGAGCAGTTACCAGCGGCTGAGGGACTGGGGGTGGTGGTGGTGAGGGGGTTGGGGTAGGGAATGACTGCTAATGGGTACAGGGTCTCTTTTAGGGGCAATAAAAATGCTCTGGAATTAGGAAGTGGTGACAGTTGTACAACCTGTGAATATAATAAGAACAGCATACACTTTAAATGGGTGAATTGTATTCAATAAAGTATGTGTTTCCTTAGCTCTTTATAATTGATGTAAAGAGAAATTGTTAGATGTGTTGAAAGGGATGAATCTTTAGCCTCCAACTCCATGTTCTTATGCCCATTTTTTGATTAGTGAAGGAAAACAATCAACTTGAAGATATAGTAGGAAAGGCAGGAAATAGATCATCAAAGACTGTGGCCAAATATGCAGTTGTAATTGGAAACGTTATACCATTTTTCATTCCCTAGGAAGAGATGTGCCCTGTTGGCAGGATAAATTTGTTGTTTGACTTTTGTACTTTCAACATTAGTCACGTTTTCAGAAACCAATTATGTATGAAAGTAGGGGTCTGCGTAAACACTGTCATTGGAAAGCAAAGATCACTTAGCCCCTATACTTCTCCTTTTTTTTAAATGCTCGATCACCAAGCAAATGTCTGCTATGGAATAATTCAGCAGAGAGTAGGATACCGCACATAATTATTTGGGTCATGGGAAAATGCTAATGTCCATGAAAACATGAACCACTTTTGATTTATAATCAGTCTTGCAAGTTTAGTAAGGAAAAGTCAGCCCTGGAAAGCTGTTTCACTTTGGCCTTAACTAAATATGTAGCTAATGGTGACATAAGGCATAAGGATTATTCATAAATTTCACAAAACTGAAATTCCAGAGGTTGGTGGTTGGCTCAGCAGCAGCTCAGCGATTTCTAAGGCCCAAATCAGTTCTGCTAAGAGCTGGGGATAAAATGGTGGACAACAGAGAAAGAGCCTTGTTCTCCAGAAGTTAAGTGGAGGAGGAAGAATGAAATAATAACAATTAACAGATTCTCATTAGTCACCGATTTTGTATTTGTGCCTGAGCCTACTCTCTAAACTGTATTTGTGACCTCAAAACTAACACTGGTGGCATCTTTGAGGTCACCTGTGGACATGTGCATGTGCAGAAGGGCAAAAAATTCGAGTCACCCAACATTCATGTTCCCAGCTGAGATCGATTCAGCTCTTATGCTGTAAACCAGTGTCCTTTTTGTGGTCTATTTAGTGCCAAATTGTTCACATTTTTGTGCTTTTTGTTGGTGGTTCTGATTTAAAATGGCCCCCAAGTTCAGTGCCGAGGTGCTGTGTCGTGTTCCTGAGCACTAAGATGTGGCTGATGGAGAGCATATACTATGTGTCAGGTAAGTTTCAGGCTGCCATCAGTCCTAGTGCTGTTGGCCCTGAGTTGAGTGTTAATGAAGTAATGATCTATAGTAAATAGCAATGTCGGGGGAGCTCAGCTCTCAGCTCCAACAAAGGCAGACCTGCCACCCCCTTCTCTCCATCCCCAGGCAGGAGCTGGCAGGAGATCAGACGCTACTGCAGTTCAAAGTAGCTCATGAACAAAGACTGTAAAGTTGCTAAGAAACCTGCTTTTTCCGAGGGTTCACTGAGTGGTCTTTTGTTTCTCTGGCATTGTGTGTATGAATGGGAGTGCACTAAGGGCCATCACCCTACCAGCCCTGAATCTAGTCAGACTTCAGGGTAAGAACTCCATCATGGAGCCCAGGGATGGCCAAGCCAGACAGCCCAGGCCTTGAGGGGGAACAAAACAGAAGGCAGCTGCCTGAGGCCAGAGGTTGGCAGAGCTCTGAGCAGCTGCAGGAAGGAAGCTTTGGATATTGAATCCTGGACCCACTTCAGCAAAAGCCCAGAAGCCCTGGGGTGGCAGACACCAACAGAACCTCAAAGGGGTCCCACTCTCATCCCCTCGCTGAGCTTGGAAAAGAAATCCTTAACAAGATCAGGGCCATTGCAAAATACTAGATGCGAGATTTGGAGAACTATTAAGTTGGTGCAAAAGTAATTGCGGTATAAAAGGTTACAAATTGCAAAAACTGCAATTACTTTTGCACCAACCTAATATAAGAGTCCAGCTGACCATTATCTAACTTGTTCCCCTTCTCCACTGTCATATGGAGAATCTGAGGCGTAGGGAAAGGAAGGGACTTTCTCAAGAGCACTCTCTATCAGAAGAAGGTCTGTGGGCAGTGAGAGCAGGGAGAAAAGGCCTAAAGTGTAATCTGAAACTATATTATTCAAACTACATTTGTCCATTCATCAAATACTTAACGAGCCCTTACGAGGAGCCTCAAAGCCCCCATCCCAACAAAGCCCCCATCCCAACGAGATACAGAGAAAGAGAATTCAAAACTTGGAGCAAACTGCCAAGTTCTCTAAATCTGTCTCTGAGGAAGTGCAGCCACCACCAGAGCTCCCACTCGTCCTGCCAATCGCGGCAGAGACCTTGGCCTCTCCTCTCACTGTGGGTTTGGGAGGATGAGCAGCTACATGGCTGAGAAATGTAATCTTCCCATCTCCAGGGAGGACGGCCCTTTCCTCCCAGTGGGCAGTGACTTGGAGGCAGCTAGGGCCAGCTGCCCTGCATTTGTTTCTCCTTCTGTAGGCCTTGGGTGCCTACTCTGTGCCCAGCTCCTTGAGCAAGTCATTCCCAGTTCTAGACATCAGCCAAGGGCATGTGAATCTCCCACTCTGCCCAGCATAAAACCTTCTAATGGTTTTCACGGCTTTTAAAACAAAGATCAGGGACTCCTTGACCTGGTCCTACAGAGTCTGGCTTTTGCCTGCCTCCCGCTTCTTGTCTCCGCTTTCTCTCCCACTCCGCTCCAGCCTCACTGACCTTCACATCTGTCATGTCCCTCCACAGCTTCTTCCCACGTGGCCCCCAACACCTGGAATGTTCTTCCCTCTTCTCTTCTTTTTTTTCCTAGTAAAAGAGTTTAACCCTTTTAAAGAAACCATTACAATTTTTAGAGTTATTTTATTCAAATTTATCTTTTTATAAAAGAGTTTTCAAAACAAAACAAAACAAAACCAAAACAATACAAGTTACAAAAGAAAATATCGCCCCTCCCAGGGCTGAAACCTGCCAGTGACCAGTGAAGATTCCCACTTTCTGTAAATCAGCCTTCTCCAATCCGTGGTCCACAGCGCCCTCTCGTGGGCCCTGCATGACAGCACCAGTGGGTAGCTTCTGCTCATAGTCACCTGCAGCCTCACAACAAGGCTCAACCATAGGACCATAGGTAGACCTGGAAGCATCGTCCAAATCTCCTCATTTTACTGTGGGAAACTGAGGCCTAGATAGGGGTCAGGATGTGCACAAGATCTCACTGAGTTGGTTGCAGAGCCGGGCCACCACAAGGCTTGACACAAACCTAATACTCAAAAGCATCAAAATGTTTTGTTAAGTAGGGACTTGTGGCTGATGGGTGAGCATCAAAAAGAGCTAAGTTTATTTCATATAGTCACAACCCTCCTGAAATTCTCCACTACTGGGGTGCAGTCTGTAAAACCCTTTGGGACCCACCCTGCGTAACTCTGTGAGCTCACCTCTTTCTGTGCCTCCAACATAGGAACCCCTCCCCGCCTCAGGGCCTTTGCACCAGCTGTTCCCTTTGCCTGGAACTCTCTCACCCATATTACCTCTTGGTTCACACTTGTTTTTCAGCTCTTGCAGACAGGTATTCCCTGACCACCCTCCCCAGTGTCTAAAATATCTTGTTTTATATCTTTCATAACTATTCACATCTGACATCAGCCTGGTTAATTGCTTTAGGTCTGTCTTTTCCCCCAGGGTGGCTATTGGGAATTTGTTCAGTACCCAGCAGAGGGCCTGGGTACTGAGAAGTTGCTCAATGAATATGTGGGGAATGATAGAATGGAGGAGAATGGCGCATGACCAGGAATAAACCAGAGACCACGTTAGAGAAAGTCTGGAGGTTTACTCAACCACAATCACAATCACAATTGTACATATAAATCACTTCTTCACAAAGGCTCACTCTTTTAGGCAGGAGAAGAGAGGTTGGCGGTCTTGAGCTTTCTCTATGGAATACCAGTCTGACTTCTCAAGGAGTCCCCTGTAATCTTGGGACCCCAGGTCTTCAAACCCAAACAGAACAGGAGCTCGACCCTGTTACCTGGCATGGCTGAATCAAAGCCATTTCGGGAGTGCATGTTAAGAGGACCTTGTCACTTGGAATGTAGGTCCAGTACCCATCCCAGAGGTGGCAGTGGGCCTTGGCTCAAGTTTGAACGAAAATATTACTTGGATTTTCACAAAGAGCATCAGTTGAAAGCAGAAGAGAATTCCAGAACAGGACTGTACTCTGTGCCCCTCTCCCACACTTAGAAATCAGAAAACATTAAAAAATCATCGCCTCCTGGGAATTATAAAAGATCACCCCATCTGTAAAAACTGGGGCTCACTGAAGCCAGAACTCCAGGTTTCTCAGTTACTACTGTAAAGTGCTTTGCCACTCTTCTGAGACTCCAGAGACTAGGACATGGAGATGCATGGAAACAAATATGGAGCCATTTTCAAGGATATCACCTATTTGTTAAGGAGAAAAAAAAAAGAAATCAACAGGTAGGAGGTTTGAAACGTGAATATAATGTGGACTTTGGGACTCCATATGCCCCATCTTCAGTACGAAATGCTTTCTCCCCTGGAGAAACATCAGATCTCTTCAACAGATGAATCCCCTTCAGCCTCTAAGCTGTGACCTCCTACAGGGGAGAATCGACAGCTCCTGACTGTCTCACAAGTTGAGAGCTCCAACTGGAGGCATAAGAAGGGATGGCTTTTCACACACGTGCCTGCATTTTTAGCCACCACCAAAGGTCTTGTACTATACAGCAGAAATGCTCGCTCTTTCCATTCTGGAATGTTTCTGGAGTCCCGCTCTGAACAGGCCGCTGGTGGGCCACACGGTCCTACTTTGTAGCCACTCTTTTTTCTTCTTTTTTTTTGCGACCTCATGCTCAGAATAAAGGCTTTAGAGGAAGAGGGGTTCACGTTCCCATCCCGTACCTGGGTGACAGCCTCTCCACAGGCTCCCGGCCGTGGGATCAGGGCATCAGCTGAGTAGGAACCTGAATCCTTGACACAGCTGGATTTCACAAATGAGGCCAAAACAATGAGTGGCGAGTATTTGCAATCAACCAGGTGGTCAGCTAAGCAATGACCTTGTCTCCTTCCATCCCCTATTACGTACTGTGTCAACAGCCAGCACCTACAGACGCAGGTTTAGCAATGACAAAGGTTGGAGTGCTCATCCCTTGTTGAAGGTGTGAAACCAGACTCAAAACAAGACCCAAAGGACAGGACAGGGGAAGGCTGAGGACTGTTGGCTGCGGCTCCTGCTTTCCACGTGAGCCCTGGTCGTGCCGAGGACACTGTCACCCATTTGGAGTGGGGCTGTTCAGAAATCCAGCCAGCGCTCTGCACTGTGTCTGGGGCTGGGATGCGGGACTGCAAGCACGGCTTCCAACCAGGGCCCTCTTCCAGGCCACAGACTAAACGAGCTGTCCAGCTGCCCTTTTAATCTGGAGTGTCACTCACACTGATTAGGACAACATCTGGCCTCTGCCCTCGGGAGGCTCCTCCGCCTCAGAACCTGCTCTAGACCCAACGGCTCCTGCCTGAAATTAGACATTAATAAACACACACTCATCCAGTAGGAACTGCATACACCACCAAAAACGCTCCTCTCCCCCAAGCCCTGCCCGTTATGTTTGTCTAGCAAAAGGCACTAGGAAATGGTTCAAGTTTAGGGATTTGCTGTACATTTGCATTTTTTTTCTTTTTAAAAAGGCACAGTTTTTATTTTAATGATGTTGCATTGCTCTCTGATGATGAATCCTAACTCGACTCTCTGAATTGCAGCACTAGCTGTTATCCTAGATTCTGGAAGAGGCCTTAGCTTTTGAGTCCTTCCTGTCCAAGGGCCACTTCTGAAGATGTAACTCTCATTTGCAAAAGATACTAGGGCTCAAAGCAAGCTTTGCAAGCACAGGGCCACCTCTCCTGCAGACAGGTGGCCAGAGCAGGGCTTGTGCGAGGGCAGTAGAAGTGATGCTTTGCCAGCTGCACGCTTAATTGAGGTGGTCGTGGCTGCGAGTGTTTCTCACCCCCAGATCACTGATGGCCTTGAGATCAGCCAGCATCTCACAGGCAAATTCGTGGCTCTGCTCCCAGATTTATGTCTGTTATTTAACTGGTAAATGACACAATCGAGAGACCCAACTCTAATTGGCATACGGATTTCAAGGATTTCCTCGGTTAGCTGGTGGAAGCCATAGGTTGTAGAATGCAATTTCCATTTCTGAATCAGTGGGTGGCAGGCTGGTTACAGAAATGCTTCCTATTAGTTTGGGAGCCCTCTGGGAGTCTGACACGTAATTAACAAAGCAAAAGGTAAACAGGCAGGACCGGCATGGAGCTGGGTATGCACCTGGTCCTGGGATATTGGGTTCTTTTTTCCACTGCAGCTGTGATGGTGGTGGGAGGTGGCAGGGCTTTAGGTCTGCATTGAGGACCATGTCCTACCAAGGCCTCTATTAGAAGCTGATAGACACAGTCCCCCAACACCACCAACCTGGGATTTCAGACTGTCTCTAGGCTGGGGGCTGCCTTGATTGGATTACACTTGGGGGGCTCCTTTAATCACAACAGTCTAGAAATCCATATTGGATGCCAGTATACCTGGATCCTATGTAGCATTCTAGTTTGTGATCCAATCACAGAGTTCTTTAGAAGGTCTAGAGTTCTATATATAGGAGAACAGGAGCCACGATGAGGTTGGAGGCTGGGCATCTTGGCCAGGGTCCCCCAGGGAGGCCTCCAGACTGTGTGAGGGGAGCATTTCATACTTGTTCCTCTCTTAAAGCAGGAGAGAGAGAGAAAGAGAGAAAGAGAGAAAGAGAGAGATAGAGAGATAGAGAGAGAGAGAGAGAGAGAGAGAGAGAGAGAGAGAGAGAGAGAGAGAGAGAGAGAATGGAAGCACTGATAGGAAAATGCAGCCTGAATTTCTACTTTGGAGAACGTCTACTAAGCCTTTTCCACAGGCCCAAGGCCATCTGAAACACAGTCCTGAAAAGCTGGCGGCTGGGCTGTCCTTGTGCTGGGAGGGCCCTAAAATGGGCATTTCAAGTACCCAGAGAGCAAGGGGGGACACCCTGTATGTCCACAGCTGTAAAGGAATGTCTGAGGGTACAGCTGCTGACCCCAGGCCTGGCAGTTGGCCAGTGTTCAGTAATGAACACTCTGAGGGCCCCAGGTATGGCCTGCGAATGCATCACCTGGGCTGTGACAGAGAACAGGAGCTGGACAGTAACTGCAGTTACCCCCACGACAGGCAAACACTAACAGGCTGAAACCAGCGGCCCCGGGAGACTTCCTTCTCTCCTTCTGCAGTTGGGTGGCAATGGTGCTAAGAGTTGCCCCTAACAGGCAAAATTTGCCTCTCTTCCTAAATGACCATCATGTACGAGCCATCGGAAGGCTAGGTGACCTTGTAGGACTCAGTTTTGGGTGGCCTAGGGCTGCCCTGGCATTTCTCCCACATAATGCTCAAGGGAACATGGTGACAAAGTTGAAAAGGCCCTCCCGGATTTCCACAGTGCCATCCGGGGTTAAAGCAGGCTGCGTTCTCGTGGGGGCCTCTTGTGGGGTCTGCTCTCCATGCTACCGCCACACGTCAGGGCGTCCAGGAGCAGACAGACACCCTGCACCAGCTGTAAGAGCCCCTTCACCCCGAACCAGCTGGCCAGCACCTTTATGTTGTGGTGCCCACGGAAGCCCTGTCTCCCTTGGGAGAGGAAGGCTGCAGTGAGTGCCAGGGAGGACCCCCCAGGCCCGCCGAGGGGATGTGTGCGCTCAGTTACTATTGAATTTTTCCAACACTGTTGAGTTGGTGTGTTCAAACAGCCACTGCTGGGTGGGAGAGGAGGGGTTGCAGGTGTTCATGAAGATCCTATGGTCCGTGACACTGCAGTCCATGCAGCTGCCGCTGACGGGATGGTACAGGCTCTTGTCCTGCAAAACACAGAGATGGTCAGCTGGGCAGCGCTGGGGATGTGAGCACACAGCGGCGGCTATAACAGCAGTGAGGCACACCTGTCTCCTGAGCACACAGTGACACACTGCCCTGGCCCCTTGCAGCTGGCGTTGCTATGTGCCCGAGTCATACCCACTGGGATGTGGGCAGAAGTGCAGCATGCCACCTCCGGGCCTGGGCCCTCATCACTGCCTGTCTCCAGTCAAATTTCATTGGTTCTCATGTTTTCTTCTTTTTCTTTCTTTTTTTTTTTTTTTAATGGACTCAGTTGCCAACATTGAAGATTCTAGAAATTTCACATAAAAAGCTTCTCTTGGATGTGTGCAAAGTTGGGCGTGGTAGGTTTGTGGAACACAGGTATGAGTGAGTGGGCTCTGCTGGGAGGAGGAGTGGGCACTACATGGCTTTCTTTCTTTCTTTCTTTCTTTCTTTCTGGGAATCAAGCAGGTTGGCCCGTTACCCCCCACAAAGCCTGCCTTACGTGGCGGTACTTCCACAGCTGGTTGCCCTTCATGCTGTGGCAGTCATAGAGTGTGACAGGGCTGGTGTGGGACACGGCATCAAAGCAGGACTTCTTGGTGTGCTGGGGGTCTCCAGGCCGGATGTCCTCTCTCCAGGTGAAGGTGAACACCTGTACACACAGGGACAGCACCATAGGGATGGCAAAGCCTGGACACTTGTTTTTTTCTTGTAATTATGAAACATTTTAAATACAGAGGTCCAGAAAAAAAGTATCTAGATCGCATTGGTTCCCAACACCCAGCTTCCACGAAGCTGACTGTGTCACTCAGTGTTACAACTTTTCCCCCACGTTATTTTGAAACAAATCCTAGACATCATCTCATGGCCTTGGAGAATTCAGAAGAATCAGTCAAGCAGAGCCACTAGCTAACGCGCACTGTTATCAAGGAAGGATGAGGGAGAGCGGCAAGCGTCTCCGAGGGAGGGGCAGGCACTGTCAGAGAGGCGTGCTGTCCACTCTCAGCGAGGATGCGGGCATCCCTTCCGAGCTCTGTTTTTGCAGCGGACCCACATTATAGGCTTTTATCAGTGTACACTTGCAAAATGCCAGAAAACCCAAGGTGAGGCGGATGCCATGTGATTTAACATTAGGGTGAACTGCTTGGAGGATGGGATCATGCAAAGTTAAATGCAATTTCCTGAGAGCGGCAGCTTTTCTGGCAAGGCGGCTGGCACTCCTCAATCTTCTGATAGCATCTCTTGGGAAGGATCCCTTGGGGAACCAACAGGTGGAGCGGGCCATAGCCCAGGCTCCAGAAGTGACCATGTAACCCAGGCCTGATTAATATAAGGACGGTATTGCATCCCAACCGTAATTGGCTCAGGAAAGCCAACATGTGAGAGCCCCAGGGCTTTTCCAGAACTGTTGGAAGGGACATACCTTCCCACTGCAGGGCTAGAAGCCTTTGTTGCCAGTGTCACATCTGCCACCACATGGGAAGAGCCAGGTTATAAATGAAACCAATAGACGTGGGAGCAGAGTTGCGACCCTGGTGTGTTCCCAGTGACATCACCTAAACTTTTCAGTGACGTGAGCCAGTGACTCTCTCTTTTTGGTGAAGGCCATTTGAGCTGTGTGTGCATCGTTGGTAACCACCAGTCCAGGTTGATGGTTTCACTGCCGTGGGAAGAATTCCTCTTTCGAAGGGGTTCAGGAAGCTTTTATAACTTGTCCCCTGGGCTGACTTGTGTCACTCAGTGTTGACCCATGGCCTCTCCCTCTCAGCCCTGAGCACGTCTAGGCTGCCACAGACGGTACAGATAACCTGGCTGCCAGCCCCCAGGAGTGGCCCTTACCTGCATGTTGTTCCACGCAGCCTCCCCGCGGCCCCGGACGCAGCTCTCCAGCCTCAGTGGGGAGCCCAGGGCCCCGTGCTTTGTGTCTGCACACAGTCCTGTGCCCACATTGCGAATCTGGATGGGAAAGAGGGAAAGAGTGACTAGTGAGGCACCTGAGACACCTCCTGGGGCCCTTGCAGGGCTGGGGGGGGGGGGGCAAGGCGGAGACATGAGATGGGCTGAGCTCTGGACTTCCTAACACAGCCTGCCCTGGCCGGTGGCAGTGTCTTGTGCCCTCAGTAAAGGAATACTCCGTCCACGGAGAGGAGCTCCTCTAAACCCTGC
This sequence comes from Rhinolophus sinicus, assembly GCF_057876585.1. Taxonomy (NCBI): domain Eukaryota; kingdom Metazoa; phylum Chordata; class Mammalia; order Chiroptera; family Rhinolophidae; genus Rhinolophus; species Rhinolophus sinicus. The sequence goes on along the minus strand of NC_142505.1, from coordinate 92,723,821 downwards.
TTGTCTTAGAGCACGCAGAGTCTCAGGGTATGGTGGGGGCCTGGAGGGGGGGTTAAAAGGAGGGCTCCCTGGCCCCATTCCTGGAGAATTTGACCAAGAGGCCCAGGAATCCAATTTTACCCCCATTCTAGGTGACCCAGAGACCACCCCTTGAAAACCACCCTAGAAAAGGACGTGATGTCTTTGCTGTAGTCTTGGACTCTGCTAGTGGGGCAGGTAAGTGGCAAGAGGTGACAGGATCCAAAGAACAACAGTGGTTTCATGAGACGGGCGTGGTGCAGTGGGAAGAACACACATACTGGTGGGAGTGTGAAGGCCTAGGATGCCTGTGTGGTTAGTGCACCTACTACAGGCCGCCACTGTGCTAGGTGTCACATTCCATTTTGTCTGACGGGTGGGGGGTGACAGCTGTGACAACGTGCCCCTCGACGTCTTGTTGCAGGGAGCCTGACTGCCCAGCTGCTATGTTCTGAACCCATCACCGTTGCCAAGTAGAGGACACGCTTCCCACGGCGGCTTCCAGCCACCAACTGAGGGCAGCAGGAGGCCTAGGGCAGGCCCATTCCTGGGAGATGCTGGATGACTGACAGGAGGTCTGGCTTGAAGACTGTTCATTAACCTGGCCAAACTTCCGTAGAGCCTCCCTGTGGCCTGGGCCTCCTGTTCCCCCAGCCCTCTTTCCTCCCGTCTCCCAGGGGGCAGACTGTCTGTCCCACAGCTCCCTTCTCATTTTTTCTCTCAGGCATTTCCCAGTAAGTCCCTTGCATGTCTCATCCCACCTTGATGTTTGTTTCTCAGAGGACTTGAACTAGCGCGGGGAGAAAGCCAATAAGCTGGCAAAGAAATGAAGAGCTTCAATGAGAAGAGTCACTACAACACCTCCTCTAGAACACTCGTGTTGGTGTTGAGTGGGGTAGCTAGACAGCTTAGTCAGGAAGGTCCCTCTAACTCACTGTGAATTTTTCAAATTCACACCTGCTGTTTCTGCTGGCCCAGCACATTTCCTTCCTCAGGCAGAACCCTGATTTTCCTAGGCTCCTGCTCTTCACCCACCCACTGGCCAGTCAGAATATCCATCCTGCCCTTGATTTCTATTCCTCCAACTACCACAGTGATTGGTGAGGATCCAAGAGTAAGAGCTGATTCCTAGCCCTTTGCTGGGTCTACTGGGAAAGATGTATCCTTTCTGCTGGGTTGGCCAAGCTGGGGGGTTGCCAGCCTGAAGCTTCTGGAAGCCATCTTGCTACCTTCAGCATGAGGCCAACACAAGAGGAAGCAAAGTTAAGCAGGAGAAAAAGACTGACATAATTTGAGACCCTGGATCCAGGCGTGTCTGAAGCCACAGCTATCCAAGGTTCCTATAAGAATCAATAAATCCCCCTTTTTCACCTTAAATTGCAACTCTGTCACCTGCAACTGAAGGAGCTCCAGCTCTTATGCACCCTCTCCCCCAGCCCCAATATATCCACGTATAAGTGAGTGGGTCCCCTCAGCTCAGAGGTCCAGGAACCAGGGTCGGTGATGGAGCACTTTTCCCCTGATAAGACCACCTCCTCCAGCAGGACATGCTTTGTGGGTGTGTGACGTGGGCAGTCGCACGGTCTGTGCTTAGTTTAAAGCTCTGCTATCGCTATCTTAAAATTTTCAGTAATTTCATCTTTGAACCTGTAAGTGAAATCTGATGGGACAATGGAGCACGCCTGTGAGCAGGGCCGATACATGATATACGAATATCTCTGCTGTGTTTGCTTATAGCGTCTGCGATGGCCCCACATGCACAGAATTTCGGGTCCCAATTATATAGTTGGCCCTGCCCTCCAGACTCACCTCTCCCCATGCTGCGGCCGGGGGCTCCACGGGCGGATAGAATTTGGGCAGATCCCAGGCGATCTCGGTCATAAACCACTTGAAACTCTTGCAGTTAAGGGAGCTGCGGAACTTCTTCTGGGCAGCTACGTCCCCAGCGGAGAGGTGGCGGTACTCCGGCCGGCGCTGGTAGATGTGCTCGGCGTATTCGTCCATCCATACTTCCGCCACTCGTTTCAGGTTCTGGAGGGCGACAGGCAGGTGTGAGGTCAGATTCTCTGAGAGGCTGAGGCCAGGGTGTGGGGTGCAAAAGGTCCTGGAGGTTGAGGTCCATCTTTCCTATTTGACATTGTATCAATGACTCTAGCCGCACCAAGTTCTTAAGCCTTCCATGTGTCTATTATTTATGCATGTTTTAAAGACTCTACAACTTATAGTTGAATATTAGACTGTTGTTGTTTTGCCTGCCCATCTTCCTTCCCTTCTTTTTCTAGTGATAGCCCTCCACCAGTTTTCCTTTCAGGACCCACCTCTGCCTCACTGTTATCTCATGACTCAGCCTGGCTAATGGGAATACAGTCAGCCTTGAACACAGGGATTGGTCAGCAGTGAGCACGTGACCTAAGCCAAGTCAATCAGAATCAATAGGCATTAGCCCTGGAATTTTTGCAGGAACTATGGGGAGGAATTGCTGTGTTTCTGCCCGGACTGCTGGGTAAGTCTGATGGGTAAGATGCCAGCCAGAGCAGCTGGGCCACATGGAAAGCCTGTCCAAGGTTGAAGTTAACCCAGGATGAAGCAGAGCTGAGGGCGAGACCGAGGAACACATTCCTCCTTTTAGTGCCTGGATCCAGCCATGCCTGAAGCCAAACCACCTCAGGACTTCCCATTTACAGAAGTCAGAAATTTTCCGTTCTGCTTAAGCCAAATTGAGTTGGGTTTCTGTCATTTTCAACTAAGAGTGCTGACCAAGCTGCATGGTAAAAAATTAAAATTTGCAACCCAAAGGTATAAGTCCATCAGCAGCTGCAATTTTCCATAATTTGAGGTGGGATAGCTGCTGCTACTTTTATTATGAGGCACAAAGATAATTAATAAAAAAATGACAACCACATTATTGGCAAATGGGGGTGACAGGTGAGGAACATCCTGTGTGTGAGACCTGGAGACAGAAGAAACAGTGAATTCTCCTTTGCAACTGTGATGAATATTCCCCATTCCATCTGCAGTGTAGACACCACCTGCTGAGAACCTCTGACAGCTGGCTCTGGAAGAACACAGCTTCAGGGTTCAGGGGAAGTTCCCTGCTCCAAAATGTCTCCTTCTGACCCCTGGCTGTTGCCAGAAAGCTTCTCCTCACCTCCTATATTTAAATTTCCAAGCCTTTTCTCTATCATAAAGCTGCCCTCCCCACCCCCCCCATTGCAGCCCAAATGTGCTTCCAAAAGGTAAAAGGGAGTCAGCACTTCAGGCTGTTATCAGTCATTCACACCTCAGTGTAAATGACCGCTCTAGAAACAGAGTTAAGCAGGGGTTGGCCAGTATCTCCTGTAAAGGGCCAGGCAGTAAATATTTTAGGCTGTGGGACCAGATGGTCTCAGTTCTGAGGATGTAGCTATAAAGCAGCCCTAGACGCTATGTCAACGGATGTGTGTGGCTGTGTTCCAATAAAACTTTATGGACACTGAAATTTAATTTTGATGTCACAAAATATTCTTTTGTTGTTTTACACTCCTCCCCCTACTATTTTAAAATATAAAAAACATCTTTAGCTCACAGGCCACATAAAAACACTTTGCCGACTCTTGAGTGAGGAGAAAGGAAGCCAACAGGAGGAGGCCCGGATACCAAAGACAAAATCCACTAACTCCTCAATTTTGTTGGCTCTGAGTGTGGCACTAGGAAACTACAGCATTTCCTGGCCACTGCCCCATTCTTCTTGAGTGCTGAAGGGGTCGACAATGGGTTAGAAAATAGTTCAGGAACATTGTTATCCCCCCAGCCCCCTGCACGGCAAATCATGGGTTTAATTTAAAACCGTGCCCCGAGGAAGCTGAAGGCCCACAGAGCCTGCACACCTGAACGCACTCCTTTCTCACTGTCCAATTCGCTCGAGCCACAGGGATCATGAGGAACTGCCATAGTTTCCATAGGCAAGGGTGGCCAGTCTGACCAAGGAAAGGTACCAAAATTCAGCAGTGATATTCTTAAAGGATCCAATCATATACTATTTTAATTTTAGTTGGTATTTAAATTACTATTGTAATGAATATTGCATTTTCCAGACACAGCTTAATAAGCCATTTCTCCCAGACCTTGAACTTTTGTACCAGTGAGTGGACCAAAGTAAAGGACTTTACATTTATTTTTATTACACCTCTCCTCCCCTTGTTAGCGTCATGAAAAGGACTCTGGGAGTGAAGTGGGTTGTGCGCTCTTCTTATCCCTCCTCCTCACACCTCCCTCGCTCGGGGGGGCAGTCCTGTCTGAGAGCCGCTGCTCTTCTTGCGATTGGACTATAGAGATTTACCTGGATCCTTGGGCTAAGGCTCCAGTTGTGTTTCACCAAGTTTGAGTGGGTTTCTGTTACTGCCTTCCCTAAGACCCCTTCCCCAGAAGCAGAGGCAAGAAGGAGTTTAGCAAATTTAGTGAACCAGTTAAGACTGGCTGCTTATTCTGGAGGCAGGCAAGCCCCTTCCTGCACTGCTACTTCACTGCGGTCTGGCTGTGTGTCCTTCTGGAGTCAGCACAACCTTGGTAAGACTTTGGTCTCCCTCTTTATTGTGCCCTCTTAGGGCTTTGCGAATACCTCTCCTCAAAGCCACCAAAATGATGTTCTAGGAGATAATGCTCTGGGGGGAGCTGGTTGTTAACACACGGAGAAAACATTTAAAATATGATCTGCAACTAGATGAGGGTAGTTAGATACTATGAGCAAAAGTCAGAGGAGCTTGAGTCAGACATCTCTGTGGTCCTGCAAAGCCTACGTGGGGTGCCACTCCAATTGTTAACTGGCTTAAAGGCCCAGGAGGCTGGTTCAGTACAGATGGGTGAAAAAGAAGTTAAAATGTTTAAATGCAGACAAGACAGTGACATAAACTTCCCAGTCTGACTAATATTGATGCTGACACGAACACTGCTACTAATAGCAGTCACTATTTGAGGGACAAATGCTGTACTCCAGGCACCAGTCAACCCTACGTGAGCTTGAATTCTGAGTCTAGGCAACTAAGGTGTCTATGTTTCACTTTCCTCATCTCTAAAATGGGGATGAAAAATAAGTGAGAGTTAAGTGAGATGAGTACGTAAGTTGCTCTGCAAGATGCCTAGCTCACAGAAGGTGTGTGTTACGACAGTTAGCTATTACCCATTGAATTCACCTCTGGTTCCATAAACGGGAAGCGGCAGTGCCTCTTTCCCAGGCTGATCTTATAAACGCAGCTCTGGATGGTTTGGGAGTCAGAGGTGTCCCCATGGTCCCGCTGTTGCTAGCAGCTGAAAGAATCTCAGTCTTGGCTTACTGAGCAACTTTGCGCTGTTTCCCTGACGGGCACCTTCTCTGGGACTGCCAATAGTATTTCAGGTGAATCGTGATTCCTGCGTCTCTATCTGAATCTAGAACCCACCCCCCACGTCAGATAGAGCTGTCCAAACTCCAGATGGCTGGTCGGCTGTCGTTGCCATCTTCGGTCAGTAGAGGGCACTGCCGGCTCTCTTTTCCCTCAACGCTGGTCCCATAGCCCCGTAGCCTGTGAAGCCTCCGGAAATAGCTCCCCATCCTCGGATGGAGGCCGGGGAGACCCGCTGCCTCTTAGAGCCTCTCAGTCTTCTTGTAAATCGCAGGGCAGGGGCTCTTCAAGGACGCAAGGGCTATAATCCTGCACGTTGTCGACTGTCAGGGGGTGCGGGGAACGCAGAGGCCTGGGCAGAGGAGGCTACGTGGACTGATGTCAAACAGGCTGACAAGGGGGGCTCTGTCGGGAGGGGTCTCCGCGGGGTGACGAGGGGGGGTGGGATGTCCCCATGAGCAAAGATGTGCCTATGATCTTTCCAGCTCCCCCCAAACCTCCCTGCAGCGCTCTTTACCCTCTGGGGACACTCCCACCTCTTCGGTTTTCTTTGTGGTCAACTTGATTTTTTCTTTCTTTCTCAAGACACTTAATATTTTAAAATTTATTATTAAAGTTGCATAAAATATCAATAATACAAAAAAACCTCCAAAACCTCAAACCTCTAACAGATTTCCATTTGTAGCTTAGTGGTCAATTTAATTCAAGCAATAATGAATACAAACCATTCGAAGGCATGAAATAGTTTGACACACAGAATTTTTGGTAATAAAGGTGGGGAGGGGGTGGGGAGAAGAGAAGGACATTGACATTTATTAACCGCCCCTGTGCCAGGAGCTTTTAAGTACCCTGTCTCAGGCTTTCCCAAACATACCCACCTGTATTAATATTTATCTAACATGTTTCTTTAAATCACCCCATGTCTAACTTTGCACCTGCTTTAGCTTTATCCTAAGTAACACTGTCTGTGAAATCCTAAGTTTGCTATATGAATACACATCAATTTCTAATCCACATTCATTTAAACATACGTAAATAAAAATGTTCCTCTGTCTACCACCTCAAATCATCTTGTCTGTAGCACTTTGGGAAACTCCTTAATTCTCTGGCAACGCTAGGGGTTGGAAAAAATTAGCTTCCTTTAAACAAAGGTGAAACAGTCTCAGAGGAGTGAAGCAACCCTCCCAAAGTCACACAGCTAATAAATGGGTGAGCAGGGCTTTAAGTAAGTTCTTTTACATTGGATTTCACCTGAAGAGTGGTGGTGGTGGTGGGGGCTCATCCTCACACGTAGGGATCACTTGGCCTGGGGTCCCGGATGCCTCAGGGTACCTCTGCTCTGCTGATGGGCATAGGTAAACCCCTTCCCCACCAGGGAAGCCACCAGCTTACCCGGGCCAGGCTGACTCCAGCAGGGACCTTGTACGGTACATACTTCCTGTAGATATGGCCCACCCTGGAGCAGGGGATGTCCTCCATGCGGCCCCCACACATCCACACCTGCAGGGTGAGAAGGGAGAGAGATGATATTTCTGCCCCCAATTTGCTACCCCCTCCTTGATGCATCTATTGAAAGCATAAGCTTGTATTGTCTACTAAAGCCCCGTTCCCAGAACTAGGGATGGAGGAAAGCATAGTAATCACAACAGTAGCAAAAATAGCTGACAGCAGCGAGTGCTTACTCATTGCCAAACACTATGCTATGCGCCTCACATGCACAACTGCACTTAAGCCTCGTCAGAACACCTATAAAGTAAGTAGGGACAGAGCTCCACTTTATAGATGAAGGAAATGAGGCTCAGAGAAGCTAGGAAGCTAGTCTAAGGTCCCAGGGCTAGGAAGTGGTGGAACCAGAACTTAAACCCAGATTTAAATTCTCGGCTCTAAACAGAGTCTGAGCTCTAAGCAACTGAGGATGCTTGGAGTGCTGTGTTGAGAAGCACTCTAAGGCGGCCCTGGGGAAGACTAGGCGATCGCTTAGTGATGTCTGCCACAGGTATGAGAGGGGACGACGCAGAACATGGGATCTGTGTGTTTACTGAACGTGGCATTACATTCTGGTGTGTTTCCTCCTGGATCGGTAAGCTTCCTGCTGGGCCCCCCTGAGCAGAGGTGGCAGGCCCCCTGCGCTGACTTTCCTGTGGTCTGGCTGGCTAAACCATGCAGCTGGGCATCACTGCAGTGAGGGACGCTATGTTGCTCCTTGTGTCTCCCTCCTTATCTGGCATCACAAAGAGCTCCTGAGTGTGACTTTGCACTGGGCGGACAGCAATTTGGGAATTCTTATTAAATACAAACAATGCTGACTCACACCCACTGAGGGGCCCAGCCTAAAAAGACTCTCCTCAGCAGTCCTGGGTTCAAATCCTGCCTCATCCATTTACCAGCTTTGTGACTTTGATCAAGGGACTTTACATCTCTGAGGCTCAGTTTCCTCATCTGTAAAGGATTAAATGAGGCAGCCCTGGGGACGGACAGTGCTTCGCACAAGACTCGGCACACAGTCACAGCAGTGTCACATGCCACAATGATTGATTCCTATATTTGACTAATATTTGGGGAGTATCTGCTACATGCCAAACATTGTGCTGGGCAGATATAGTGGTGAATAAGCCAAAGCCCCAGCTCTCATGGAGGGGGGAGTGTGGTGACTAGCCTCCGAGATGGCCCCCCAATGATCCTCGCCTCCTGGTATTTGCACCCTTATACAGTTCCCTCCCATATGAGTCCCATGAGGACTGACCTGTGTACCCAATAGGATACTGCAGAAATGATAAGGCTTCCACCTTACTCCCTGGGATCACTTGCTTTGGGGCAGCCAGCTGCCATGTTGTGAGGACACTCAAGCAGCCCTGTGGAGAGGTCCAGGTGGTGAGGAGCTGAGGCTGGCTGCTAATAGTGCTAACTTGCCAGCCATGTGAACAAGCCATCTCAGAAGCAGATCCTCCAGCCCCAGTCAAGCCTTCGGATGACTGCAGGCCTGGCAGATACTCTGACTTCAACCTCATGACAGACTCAGGCATAACTATCCTGCTAAGTCCCTCCCAAATCCTGACCCACACAAACTTGGAGATGATAACTGTTTATTACTGTTTGAAGATGCTATATTTTGGGGTAATCTTTTTTCCTGTGGCAGTAGGTACACCAATACGGGGAGCCAGTTTCAGATGGTGATGAGTGCTATAAGAAAGCCAAAGTGAGGTCACTGGATAGACTCTGTATGGATGTGTGGGCTGCAATGTCACCCATCTGTAAGGGAAAGCCTCAGTAAGGGAGTATTTGAGGTGAGACTTGATGAGAAGGTAAAAGTAACATAAAGATCTGAGGGGTGAGAGAACAGGTGGTGAGAAGAGCTAGTGCAAAGGCCCTGGGGTAGGGCCAGTCTTGGCAGAATCACTGAACAAAGCAAGCCAGAGGCCTGGAGCAGAAGAAGAAGTGATGGGAGGGGAGGTCAGAGAGGTGAGCAGGGACAATCGTAAGGGTCTCACAGGGCAAATCTTCACCGAAAGTCTTTAGTGAGGAAGACAATACAATCTAATTTCTATTTTACAAAGATGACTCTGCCTGTGGAGTACAGAATGGCCAGTTGGGTGCAGGCCTGGGAGAGGCAAGGCCTGGGAGACTCTTGCAGACATGAGGCAGTCATGGCTCTGGCTTGTGGTTCATGGTTTGGGTCATGGCTTGTGGGGGCTATGGGGATGGCGGGACAGAGCTGGATTCAGGAAATTATTATTAATCTTGGTACCATATGTCCTCATTGATGGAATGAGGAGTAGGAGTGGAAACATCTACAATGCCAATTCTGTGCAAAAGAGCCTTTTTCAGCTTGAACTCCTCAGTGAGATATTGGGGATTTGTTTAATGTCTTGATTAATTTGGGGGCTCTAGAAGGGCCACTTCATGCACCTGGGGGTCCTCAATCCTCCAGGATCTCCTGCCAGCCACTCTTTCCATCCCACCCCATTGTACTCTGTCCCGAGCTTCCCGCAAGGGGATAGGCATGTATGGGGCTGCAATTAGTGGAAGTGCTGCCTGGAGAAATGCAATTATATTCTGATCTTGGGGGAGGAAAAAAAAAATCGAGCAAGTCAATAGAACAGAACATTGGTCTCAAGATAATGGGCTCCTGATGGTAGATTAATGTCAAGGCCAAGCCAAGAAGTTTATTTTCAAAGCAGGAGATATTGATCAGGCGCCAGGATCCCATAACAATAACTCTTCTTTTATACAAAGTGATTGATGTGGAAGTGATGCTTTTGTCTGGCGGGCATTGCCCAGGACGCCGTTGGGCTGCCCCTGCTTTCTGGGAGGTGGAGCAGTGCTGAGCAGGTTGGGGACACCTTACCCCGCTCTATTTTTGAATGTCTCTCGGGCAGTGGGCTAGGTTGGCGCCCAGCTTTTTTGAGTCCATATTAAACTCGCATTAGCTAATTCCTTAATGCAGACAGATGATCAATTTCCAAATCCTTCTCTTTGCTGTGACCCCAGGTGTCTTTGGTCCTGACCACGATGGCCATCAGCCTGAAGTTTCCTGAGGGACCAGGGTGACCTTGATCTGCTGAGAGCTTCGAAGCGTCCCAAATGCTCTCACATTCCTGGGATGTCTGGAGCCCAGGGGAGTCCTGGCATTGGATGATGGGTTTACTCTATGGCTTCCCTGCCCTGCACATGATTCACTGACGGCTGACTCAGAATGTGAACTGCCTTCAGAGAGACAGACACCTGCTCCGCTAAGGCTCTTGCCAGCTCCTGAGTCCTTTGGCAGCACCTGAGCAGCCTGAGAAAGGCCCACTGCTGGCACATCCCCTCTTCACAACTCCCCCTGCCACCCTGAATGCATCTTACACAGCAGTCAGCACCTTCCATGGTGGTCACTGGTTATCGGGCAGGATCCCAAGTCTGGAGGGGGCTCTCCTTCCAGGGCCGTGATAAAAGCTGAAGGCACAGAATGGTGACATGACTTGCCCTGGGCTGGCGAGCTGGTCAGAGCTGGTCCTGGATCCCAGGTCCCCTACCTGTGTACCTTTAGGGCCCTCCCACACCTCCTTCACAGCTGAGGCAGCAGCCACTCAAGACTCACAACAACCATGGCACAGGGGTGATGAGCACACACCGCTCTCCAGTCCCAACGCCACCTCGTGCAGCTGTGTGACCTCATGCAAGGCATTCACCTGGGGAGCCGCCCTCTCCTCATCTGTGACCTGGGGATGATAGTCACTGCTACTTGCAAGCTGCTGAGGTGGCAGGAGACAACCTGTGAAACGCGTGTAGCTTGATGCCTGCTCATAGCAACCCTGATTGATGTTCATCATTTCTACTTGCAAAATGATGAGAAACGCCACCACCTTGAAATTATACAGTGTTTGCCCTTCGGCCCAATACCATCACGTTTTTTATCCTACGGCCCAATTTCCCAAATGCAGAAACTGAGGCTCAGAGAGAGGAGGTAGTTTTTCTAACTGACTCAGTGGCAGTGCCTGTAACTTACCAGGAGAATGACAAAAGCAAGTGGGGCAGGGCGAAGCCATGGGGCACTGCTGGGGGCCAGCCCAAGGGTGTTCTCCTTTCTTCCAAGGAACATACCAGCAGAAGAGTCCAGCTGGAGGCAGAGAAGGGGGAGCCACAGTGCTGGCAGGAGCCAGAGTCATGTTTGGCCAGGACCCCATGATATTTGGATGGGGACAGACACAGGCCACTGAGATGACATTTTTGCAGCCCCTCTCTGCTTCCAGCTTTCTTGCCTCCCTCGTCCCAGCGCCCACCCCATCCTGCCTGCTCTGGGAGCCTTGTTCCACCATAAGGAGTTTTCATGTACCCTGTCAGCTCGCTTCTTGGTGCCCTCCCCGCCGCAAAACAGTCTTCTCACGGGAAGCACCATGCCACCAGACAAGAACAAATCTAATTGTAAAAGCTTGCTCCCATTCATTTTCATTGCTGCTTTGATTTATTTTATTAGCAACCTTCTTTTGTGTGATGACAGGCTTCATTACAGTGTCTATAAAAGACAATTACTTGCTCTTATCTCCTAAACTGAGGAGGAAAGAGACGAGCGGTGATGTACATCAGGAAAACACAATGGGACCCAGAGAGAGAGTGGAAGAAGGGCCGGTCCCGAGGAGGAAAACATGGGTGGGCAGGGGCTGGGGTGAAACCTCTCTGTGTCAAGAAAATGGCTGCCTGGAAACCAACCAGGAATGGGACGGTCATCCTACATGCCCACGGCTGCCCGGGGAGAAGACGGCAGCCAGCCACATCTTCTGCTGTTTGTATCTCAGCCGAGGACCGCCTGGAGTTCAAACCCTATTCAATTGCACTTTGGGGAAATAATCTGACAGTAATTGCCACTGATTATGACACATCATCTGTGTGCTTAGGATGAACATAGGGTAGCAGTTATGAGCTCGGTTCTGGAATTAGATGGAACTAGGTCTAATCCAAGCGCCTAGGCAAATTTTGTGAGTCTGAAAGCCTCAGTTTCCTCATCTGCAAAATGGGATGAATTATTGTACCTATTTCCTAGGGTTCTGATGAAGCTGAAATGAGGTTATTCCGAAGCACAGAGGACTGTGCTACCTGGTGTTACCTGGACACACAGCAGCTGTCACTACTGGTGGTGGACCCTGCACATATGCGTGCCACACAGTTCCCCTCAGAAAGGGAATGGCGATATATCCATGTCGTCTAGAAGTTTCTATCATTTTTAATACATTGGCTTGTTTTGGACAACAAGATACTGTCTCGGGAGGTCTTACCAGCATGAAAGGACTTTATTCATGCCAGTTTTGGATGTTCATAATGGTTACTGGATGCAGTTGGTAAAAATCTAGGAAAAAACAATTTTACTATTTTTAAAAGCCATTTGAATTTAGTTCTAAATTAATATATTGTTTTATATAATATAGTTTTAAGCACATGTGTGTCTAAATTAATAAATTAGTATTAGACTATTTCAACAATATCCTTAGCTGTTTAGTCAACTTGGCCAAAGAATGGGGGCGGTTGCCTTACATTAGGGTTTTTTTTTCTTTAAGAAATGAGTTTAGTAAAGTTGTAGGATACATTAGGTTTTGACTCATATTTGGAAATGGAGCTCTCTCACAACCACCCCGGGAGGGAGATACTATCATACCGTTACAAGCGAGGAAACCAAGGCCCAGCGAGGCCAAGTGCCTTCCCCAGGGCTCCTTGGCTCACAAATGGCAGAGCCCTGAGTGGAATCGGGGTTGCGTCCCCAGAACTAGGCAGATCTGAGGCCTCCAGGGAGACTGCACCTTCCTGGTTTAATTTTTCTAAAGCTTGGCCCTGATCCTGTCATGGTTCCACAAAGATTGCTATCAATACTTGTACTGCCTGCATAACGAAGCGCTCACCCTTGGTTCGCAATCAAGGTCCTCTGTCACCTGTTTCGGTCACCCTGACCCTCTCCACAGCCCATGCCCTCCATGTGTGGCTGCTGCTGAGAGCCAGCTGCAATGCACTCACTTTTCAGTTCCATTGGGCACATGTGCTCTTCTTTCCATGAACAATGCTGCCTGGTCATTCATTCATTCATTCATTCATTCATTCATTCATTCATTCACACATAGCCTAGTCATTGGTCAGCTTTGCTCTAAAATCCTGTTGGAAGAAATGGAATAGAAACTGGCTGCCAAGAGTGGACCTAAAGAGCCCATGATACAGAGCCTTCAAAGCTGGGTGAGGTGAGCAGAGCCAACCTGCTGGCCAACCGACCCATTTACTCTGTCCTTCCACACTTGAGCCCGAGAATCCTCCCTACACAGGACTCCACCTCTTCATTACAGCCATGATTTCCAACGTTGGGTGAGCATCAGAATAACCTAGAGAGCTTGTTAAAACACAGACCACTGGATCCCACCCCCAGAGTGTCTGACTTAGCACAGGTCTGCAGTGAGGCCTCAGACTCTGCATTCCTAAGCAGTTCCCACGTGCTGCTGACATGGCTCGTCTGGGGGGCCACCCTTTGAGAATCACTGCGTACTGAAATAGTGACAACCCTTCTCAGGATAAAGGTGCCTGCCAGGTCACACTGTGTCTCTAGACGTCCCTGTGAGTTTGGGGTTATTAGTCCCCCTGTAGATGAGGAGATAACGGTTCAGCAGAAAGGACAGGTGAGCGGTCCGAGGTCTCACTGAGAGTCCATTCCCGAGCTGGGCCTGGTGCCAAGGTCTTTGGCCTCTGCCCTGTGGGCCTTAAGCTCTTTCCACGCCTGTCTTCCTGCAACTGCAGTCCGATCACATCAACCACAACACCACCAACATTAATAGCTACCATTTATCACTCACCTATTATGGGGCAGGCACCGAGCCAAGGTTGTCCCAGTTGACTAATACCATGCTCACACCCACATGTAGAAAGGAATTAGTCTATCCCCATTGTACAGATGAAGAAATTAAGTCCAGAGAGTTTGAGTCACTCTCCCAAGGTCACACAACGACTAGCTAATTGAGCCTGCACCAGGACCCAGGTGGCCTGATTCTGAAGCACGTAATCCTGTGCTGTTCTGTCTAACATGAGGGTTCTGATCAGGACACCTACCACTTACTAAGCACCTCCTCTTTGCCTGGGTCCAGGCCAAAGACATGTTTCATCCCACTTGGTTCTAACAATAAGCCTTCGAGAAAGTTATTATCGCCAGTTTCTGCTGATGAAAGACTGAGGCACGAAGAGACAGGTGTGTGCTAGTTAGGGAGTCATGTAGGTGTGGCAACCCCTGGCCTTTGAGCCCCCTTTCTGGAGGAATGGTGGGAGAAGCAGGCTCCCACTGACAGAGATGCTCACAGAATTTCAAATGGCTCGTTGAGAGTCATGAGCAGAATGCCTTCCCTGTTCTGGGGCAGACGGCTCTTGGGAAGTCTGGGCACATGTGGCCGGGAGCAAAATGCTGCATGCAGCTGAGCGTGTTCCCAGCATCCTCAGATGACCCAGCAACGGAAGTACATCAGGTTCCTGGCAGCCACACTGCATCTGGTCTGAGTCTGAGGGAGCTGGGAGGGGCAGTGAAAGGGAAAGGGAAGGTGCTGTGCAGGTGCTTGGATGATGGCCCTGGATTGTCCTCTGTCCCTTGGGCTGGCCTTTAGAAATCATTTCTCCCTCCTGGGTGGCTACCTAACCCCCGCTCAGGGCTGGTCCTGGCCTCTCAGCTCTACCTGTAACAGTGGCCTCTCGAGCCGGGGCCACCTTTTCTCAGCCCTCCCACCAGGTGGAAGGAGATGAGCACTGCACTTAGAGGAGGGACTTCTGGGATTTAGTCCTGGCTCTGCCCCCTTGTAGCTGAGGGACCCTGGTCCTGTCACCGAACCACTCAGGGCATCATATCACAACGTCACCCTGGATCAGATTCTGGGGTGTCCTACCTTCTTTCACACACCCAATTTCACTGAGTCCTCCTGAAGACACTGTGAGTTTTACAAAAGGAAAATCTGAGAGTTTTCTTTTTAAAAATCTTCCCAAGGCAGTCTGGGACTGGGCTGGCCTTTGGTAACGAGATCCGTGTCAAACAATGCAACCCCACTCGCCCTGGGGCCTCCTGCCTCTACTCAGCTGTGCTGCGCCTCCCTCTTGGATGAAACACAGCTCTCCCTCGTCCCTTACGTGGCTTCCCATCGGTACCTTGTTCTCACGAGCCTGCGGCATGGCACCCTCAGGCCACCTCCATCTCTCCAAGGGCAGTGTCCACACCTCTGCCTCCTGGAGCCAGCCCGACAGAGGTGCACTCAGGGGACTCAGTCTCTCCCTAGATGCCCCTCGCCATAGGCCTGCCCTGTTGGGAATCTTAGCCCTAAACCTGCAAATGGCCCAAACTGTTGGGATATACATGGGAGGAAAACCATTTTTCCTTCTTCTTAGTTAAAAAATAATCTTAATTTTTTTTTTTTATTATACAAGTGGTAGGTACTTATGATGAACACATTCAATGTTACAGAAAGCCATTAGTAGAAAGGGACAGCCACACATCGTAGCCTAGACAACCTTAAACATGCTCAGAACACTGACATTAGCCAGTAGGTGGGCAAAATTACCTCCCACAAAGAACACACTGTAGAGTATCTGCTGTTTACCCTGGTGATTGCATGGCTGCCTGGGAGCTGTGGCACGCTGCCACTGCCCAGCGTTACAGGAGAGTATTGTGTGGCATATCACTGGCCCGGGAAAAGATCAACATTCAGAATCTGAAGTACGGTTTCCACTGAATGCTAATTGCTTTTGCACCATCTCAAAAGTCAAACCATTGTAAGTAACTGTCCGAATAATACTCCATTGTTGGGGTGTGTTCTAACTTATTGATCCCCTAAGGACATACATTTGGGTCATTTTCAATCTTCCCCTACTGTAAATAACGCTTCAATAAATAGCTTCTACCTAAATCTTTGATCATTTATGCGGCTGTCTCTTGGATAAACTCCTGGGTGTGGAATTTTGGGTCAAAGAATGTGCTTGCTGTGAAATGTAACAGATTTTGCCAAACTTCTATTAACAAAAGAGATATCATATCCCCTTACATTGCCCAGAGCACATATATTTCTTATGCCAGCTCCGCCACGACCTGTAGATACTTCCTCTCTCTTGGATCTCAGAGTTGAAGATATCCTAACCTGGCCTCCTGGGGACACTGTGCAGTCCCCTTTCTGCTCCCTGCCCATGCCACCTCTAAACTACTCTTGGCTCTGTGCAAATCAAAGGGTTTTCGCCATAGCATTTTATTTGATCCTATCTCATGGGGTATGAAGGAAAAATACATCAACACCATCTAGGATGTGAGGGCCTAAGAGCTCAAGCGATTGGTCCAGGGTCCCCAGATGGATGGAGAGCAGAGAGGAGAAACCAGTGCCCTGCCTTCTCACCAAGTGCCTTTCCCAACATACCACCAGTACCCAAAGATGGTGATGGAAGTCTGGGAAGAACATGGTGAAGGAAGTTTTATCAGACAGGAATTAATGTTACTAAGTTATTTAAAATACCTATTATGGGCCAGACACAGGGGTATAGAGATGGAACAAGACCCACTCCCTACCTCCAGGGAGCTCAGCGTCCAGTGGGAGAGACAGGCCAACCCTTGGGTCACGTCAATACGAGGTATTTGAAACCATCCTGGCAGTGACGCTGGAGTGGCCCCTAATCAGCACAGGGAGCAGAGGTAAGGCTGAGAGGAGGCCATTTAGATGAGCTGAGCCCAGAAGAATGAGTGTGGGTTGGCCAGACTAAGGAGAGGCATCCAAAGATGGCCAGCATGGGAGCCTGGGGCCTTGTGAGCAGATGTGTATGGCCGGGCAAAGTGGACACCTGTGGTTTGTCCTGACCCATATCCATTCCCCCGTTCTGGATACAGTGCCTAGACTTTCCTTTGGGGAACTAGCCCATGCCCATGTTCCTGGTTCTAGGATGGGCATGTGACTGCAGCTGACCAATGAGAATGTTGTTCAGCGGTGGGCAAGGGACCAGCCAATGAGACTCAACTTGGGGACTTCTACAGGAATGATGGGGGAGAGAAACTCTCTTTCCAATGGATTACTGGGTATTTCTGCAGAGAGAAAGCCTGCCTGAGCAGAAGGCCAGCCCACATGAAAGCAGAGACCGAGAAAGGTGGAGAATGGATGAAATGGGTTAGTCACTGGATCCATGAAATGGGTTAGTCACTGGATCCATTAGGCCCCTGAAGGGCCTACCATGGAATTTCAGTTGTGTGGGCCAATCAATTCTGATTTTTTGCTTAAATCCGGTTGACTAGGATTTTGGTCACCTGTAACCAAGAGTCTAGACTAATGCAATGGGGTAAGAGGACAAGGGGGAGGGCAGAGACGAGAAGCTGTCAGCTCCTGGAGGTAGGTGCAGGCCAGGTATGGAGTTTAACCACACAACTGGGGAGACTCTAATCGTCAAGCAGGAGAACTCTGGTAGTGACTGCCTTTCGGAACAAAATCTATGCTGGCTAAAAGAGAGAGCATGAGACAGAGGCAAAAAGAGTCAATAACTATTCCAGAAATTTCAGAGTCTTTAGGACACCTTTTCTGGGGTTTTCTCATCTAGGATAGATGGCCTAGTCTGGAACTGAAGCCAAATTATTAGTCCATTGGTCCTGGCAGCACATCTCAATTTATCTTAATTTCTGAAAATACACGGCCTTTCAGACCAGTCTCTTTTCTCTGTCACCAAGAAGAAAAGGGATCTTAGCAGAGATAAATCAGAGGGAATGTGGCCCTTCATAAATGCCCCGCTCTGCCTGAACAGAACACCTGGCATTTCAGGGAGGCATCACAAGCAGATGAACGGGCTAACCTGTCCCCTCAGCACTGTGGCAGGCTGTCCAGGAAAGCCTGGGAGACAATGCACTGGCAGATGGGCTGTTAGGGGTTCCGGGAACTCACGCTCTCAAAGCCAGGAGAGAGAAAGCTAAGGGAGAAAAGTCTCCCTTCCAGACTCAGAGCCTCCTCATTACACTGCCTCCTTTCCCCTCGAGAGTGAAGGATATAATTGGATCAGATGGAAACAGGAGCCATCCTCCTTCTCCCTCCCAGATGAGAGATTTCTAAGATGGCTTCATTACCAAGTCTTTTGTAAATAAACTGTGTGGAGAAAAATGCTATTTGTAGTGCCGTAATTGCCTGATGAGCATCATTAGATGGGTCTT
Organism: Rhinolophus sinicus; assembly: GCF_057876585.1. Classification (NCBI taxonomy): domain Eukaryota; kingdom Metazoa; phylum Chordata; class Mammalia; order Chiroptera; family Rhinolophidae; genus Rhinolophus; species Rhinolophus sinicus. The sequence continues at coordinate 92,705,800 of NC_142505.1, read as the reverse complement.
TGAAATACACAGAATGAAATCGTTTTGGGTTTAGGAATTCCTTTGTGCAAATCTTTCTCCATTCACTATTCTCCTCAAAACAAGCTTCTGAAGGTGGACTTCTTGTTCAAGGAGGCTGGTTCTGGCCAGAGACACACTTGTTCTGAGTATTCAACCAACAAATATTTATTAAGTGTCTTCTCTGGGTCAGACAGTCCTTCTGGTACTTATGTTATAGCAGTAAGTAAAACACACAAAAATCTCTACCTTACTGAAGTTTACATTCTGGTGAGAACTCAGAACACAGATGTGCCCATTTCTGGGAACAAACTTGCCAGGAAACTTCATAAATCAAGTTTGTTTAATTGATGATTGAGGAACTGTAAAGTAAAAACTCTTCTGATTCCTTGTGCGTGATTTCAGTGTACCCAAAAAGATGTGACATTTGGAAAACAAGATTGCATGGGCTAGGGATGCTAAATAAATGGCATGTATGCCGTCACTTGCCAAACCTGTACCAATGGCAGACATCACTAATCAATCACCACTCTTTTTGTGATAAGCTTGGATGCAGCCTCAGAATACACATCAACACAGAACTGGGGCAGCCTCTACCAAAGGATCAGAGTTGGCTGGGAGAGGAAATCTATTTGCAATTTCTGACTTAGATTGTTATTAAATTCACTTCACTGAGAGGCTGTAGAATATTTCAATAAATTAAGAATAACACCAGGAAGAGATAAACGCAGAGAAGATAAGGTGGGAGATGGCAGCCACTTTCTCAGGCTAGTTTTCCTCTCAAGTGCTCTTCTCTCACATCCCTACTGAGGCCTATAAAACATGGTGAGTCAGAGCATGGGCTATGCAGTCAGGCAGACCTGGTTTCAGGTCCTGGTTCTGTTCATTCTAACTGTGTGGAACCTTGGTTGGATCCCACCTCTCTCCCTGGGAAATGGCTATAACGATGATCCCACCCCCCTAGGGTTCTTGTGAGGATTAAATAAGCCAACTTGTGTTTGGCACGGGGTCCTGCTGGCTCTGCTCAGGGCTGAAATCCAGCTGTGACACACCCGAGTGGATGCACAGTTGTTTACAGCTGGCATCCGCTCTGACTGGTTGGTGCTTATGTCATCAGAGTTGTTAAATGTTTTGAATATCACCCGTGGACATTAATATTAGTTTTATTTAGGGGTCCGGTCCCCTTACAGGAGACAACCTCAGAACTCTGGAGGTCAAACAGACACAGAACGCTTTTCAAATGAAAATAATGTCTCAACAGAATTCTGGGTGGTTGTTTTCTTGCTAATCAAAAAATTCATGTTCCCCAGTTCTGAACTGCTCAACCAGTGCTATAGAGAATGACATAATGATATTGGTAATAAAAATCTTTTAAGATATTTATTATGGAGCACCTAACAAGCATGGTCTCATTTAATCCTCTCAATAACCCCATGAGGACTTAAGTGTTACTAAATCCATTCTATGGAAGAAGAAACTGAGTCTCAGTGAGGTAAGGATTCCTTGTCCAAGATCATGCAGCTGGTAGGAAGTGGCAGAGCTAGGATCTGACTTAGGCAATCTGACCCCAGCACTGAAGTCTTAATTGCTGTGTGTGACAATGGTCCTTTGCATTAAAAGCTGATGCCTGACTCAGAGTTGTGTATTCACAGGGGTTGGCCCAGTAATAGTGCTGCTGGCCATCCCCTGTTGGAGTAGGTGGGCGGGTGGGTGGATACACCTCACCAGAGGTTCTGGGACGTGACAAGCAAGTCCTGGCGGACCACAAGGGCCCAGGACAGGCTAACCTTCCCCTCAGAGGGACCTGTTCTTCATCTGAGATCAACACAGAACCCCACAAATAAAGGGAGAACATGACGTTTTTGCCTTAGGAACACAGGCAAAAAACACTGCAGAACTCTGAGGCCTCCAGTCTTTCCAGGCTCAGAAAGACACTAGGCAGGCAGCTTGCCAAGATGGATGCCAAGGAGAAGCAGGCTTCCGGAGAACTGGCTCACCTTGAATGAGATTTCGTACTGCTCCCCTCCCCAGATTTCCAGGCCTGGGTCGTACCCGCCCAGCTCCCAGAACCACTTCCGATCCACAGCGAACAGTCCACCAGCCATCACGGGAGACCTGTCAGGGAAGAAGAGCGTGGTGTAAAGACGTGGCCCTAATGGCCATGTGCTCCCCGTGCAGTCTGATGCTGCTGTTCCCCCGGGATGACACAGCCCACATGTCCAGCAGGGAACCCCAGGCCCTTCTGAGTGAGGGTGCAGGATTTTTTCTTGCTTGCCTCCACATCCATTCATAAAAGCTACATTTTAACCAAATGGACTCAAAAGTTCCTTTTCACGGTTAACACCAAAGAATACTTGTGAAATGAAATCACAGTACTTTTTCCCTGTGGTGCTGATAGCTGTATCCTATATATGTATCTTCAGTTCACCCACTAGTTGAATGGCTCTCATCAGGTCTTTCCAAGACTGTCTATCCTGTAGAAATGTCTTAGAGAGATGAAAAAACATTTAGCTTCCTGGGCTTTACCCTAGAACTATGAAACAATCTCTAGGCGATGGAGCCAAGGAACCTGTTTTCAGACTCGCTCCTTGGAGGGTTTGTACTCAGTCAGCACAGACATTTGTCTGCTGAGAGTTTACAGAAGACACAGTCTGATCTTTCAGTTAAACGGGTAAGATTAACTCCACTCATTCATTCTCTCATTAGTTTATTCACTGAGTGCCAGCTGGGCAGCAGATGCTGGAAGAACATGGAGGTAAACCAGAGTTGGCTTGGGACTTCAGGAGATACCAGTGTGGTGGGGCAGCCACCTCAAGACAGAAGGATCCAGAGACAGCTGGGTGTACTAAGGGCCAACAGCACTATAAGAGCATGAAAGGAGAGAGTGTCTGTCGCCAGGTTTTGGGCATGAAGAGGGAGGCTGGGTGAGGAGGGAGGCTGGGGCGAAAGTCAAGGAAGGGTGTTCAGAGAGGTTGGCATTCTTGGTGGGTTTGGACAAGTGGGCACTGGGGGTAGGGAAGGCACCCAGAAGGAGAAAACAACAAGAGGAAAGACACAGAGATGATACATTATGGGGTGTCATGGGGAATAGGAAGTCAGCATGGCAGCATGCCAAGCCCGAGAGGGACGCCTGCTGGGACCTGCCCAAATCCCTCAGGGCCCCTCACCCAGGGCCGGCACCTAAAAGGGGCCACTGGTGGTTGCTGTGTGAAAATCTCTCAGAGTGGCCGTTTCCTTGTCTGGCTCCACTGGAAAACTCCAAGCCTTCAAATCAAAACACATTTTAGGAGCAACCTCCACATCCCCTCCGGGCTTCGGGAACTGCGAGCTCCTGGGAACATGGATCCCAAGCTTCCTGTGGCAGCTGAGCCCTGACAGCACAGGAGGGACTCCTTTATAAGGGGATCCCCGCGACTACCCTGTTTTCCCAAAAATAAGACCTAGCCGGACTATCAACTCTAATGCGTCTTTTGGAGCAAAAATGAATATAAGACCCGGTCTTATTTTACTATAAAAGGCCTGGTCTTATCTAACATAATATAAGACTGGGTCTTATATTCATTTTTGCTCCAAAAGACACATTAGAGCTGATGGTCCGGCAAGGTCTTATTTTTGGGGAAACACGGTATCTACTGAGGGCATGAATACGCCAGGTTCTGCACTGAACTAATTCATTAATAAAATGACTTCACTCCTCACGCTGACCTCACGAAGCTGGCCTCAGGATCACCACCCCATTTTACGTATGTGGAAGCCAGAGTACCCCCAGGTGGCCCACTCCAGGCTTCACAGCTGCTAAGCAGGATTTGACTCTCTAACTTGTGCCACAGCCTCCACTCCTCCTCTCAGGGAGGGACAATCGAGCAGTAGGTAGCGAGTGAAGAGGACAGGGGATCAGCAATGGTGAAACCCTCACTGCGGCCTCGGCTCTCCTTCCCCTGTGGTGTGACCTAAGCAAAGACCAAGCCCTGTGCTGCCCACTATAGCAGCCACTAGTCACGTGTGGCGACTGAACACTGGAAACGTCGCTAGTCTGGATTGAGATGTCTGGGAAGTGTAAGATACACAGCGGATTTCTGAGATTTAGTGTGACATCAAGAATAGGAAAGATCTCATCAATAATTTCAAAGTGTTGGTTACATGCTAACATGAGAATATCTTAGAAATACTGGGGTTAAGCATAGTATACTAATAAAACGAATTTTACCTGCTTATCTTTACCTTTTTTTAAATGTGGCTATGAGAATATTTAAAAGTTCGGATTTGGCTCGTATTATGTTTTTGCTGGAGGGAGCTGATTTCACATCTTTGGGCTTGTTTCCTGTCTATACAACTAATGTATATGTAGGTATACTTCCTAGCTCACCTTGCTAGTATATTTCTGGACCTAGGATTATAAGAAAAGAAGGTGTCATTAGCATCAATGCGCCTTCGTCTTCCGAAGGCTGTGGGGCTTGGGTTTTCTGGCTGGAGCCTTAAATACACTGTTTGGAGGGGCAGAGTGTTTCGGACTTGGTGCTTCATGAGAAATCAAACCCAAGGCTCGGCACATGAAAACCAGCCTGGGCAGGGGCCGAGGAGCTGCCTTCTTAGGAGCTACCTCACAACAGGTAGGCTGTTAGCCTTAAGGTATTTTGGAAGCTTGAGGCTTTGCCCCCAGAGGGAGGCCTGTCCTGTAGCCAGGTCTGTTTCCTACTGTGTTCAGCGATAATAGTAACAACAATTCTGAATGTCTAGTGTGTGCCACTCACTTTACTGACATTATCCCCGGCTCTCACAAAGCGCTATTACTAGCCCCCATTTCAGATGGAGGAATTTGAAATTCAGAAACGCTACACACTCTGCTTAAGGGCATGCAGTTGGTAAGTGGATGCGCTGTGATTCAAACTGGGGTCTACCACCAAAGCCCGAGTCTTTCAAATATCACTCCCCCACGCTGTGCCTGCAGATTGCCCGCTCACTGGCACCGTGGGGAGGTGTGCAGAAAAGGACCAGGATTTCTCAAGTGGCCTCTCCCCTGGGTTTTGTCCAAGTACAATACAGAAGAGAGACTTCTGGAAGGAATCAGAGGACACAAAGGAAGGAGAGCCCCTGAGGAAACATCTAGCCTAGTGGCCGCCAACCTTGCCACCCATCAGCATTGCTGGGGAGCTTTAAAAAACAATGATGTCCAGATCCTACCCCCAGACTCCGGTGTAATTGGTCTTGAGGGTGTCCTGGGTAAAGGAATTTTTTTTTTATTTTTTTAAATAAACTCCATGCATGATACCAATGGGCAGCCAGGATTGAGAGCCACTGTCAGGGTCCAGCCAACGCCCTAACATCCAGATGAGGAGACTGAGGCCCTGGGGAAACTGGCTGGGCCTCTGCAACTGACCAAATGCATGACCTCAACTTACCCTCATCCGGAAATGAGGACGATGAACGGGCCAAGACCCACACTTACGTATCTTTCAAATCTCAGGGCCTATGAGTCAGCTCATGGCAAAGGGTCAAACCATAAAGGGGGTTCTGGTTACCCTGAACGTTCCTTTTCTGGAGCAGCCCAGCTTCTGTTACATGTCTTCTTGGGCAAGTGTCCTTTCCTCTCTGAACTGGACCAGGAAGGGCTCTAATTAGTTGTGTTTGACCATGTTGAGGATACAGGTCAAGAGGGGGACACAAATGTCTGACCTGCTAAAGGGGCACAGGGGCCGGCTCGTGCCCTCCACTCTCAGCTCAGGCTGCTCCATCACCCGGCCACCGTCCATTTCCTCAAAGGCCACTTCCTCCTACCTCAGAGCCTTTGCTGGGGCCCACAACATTAGGGGGGTCCCTTCAGGAATCCTGGGTATGCACTGTGCCCGTGAAGATGGCTGAGCTGCCAACAGCCCACTTTCTCAGGTGGGGAGAGTGGGGCACAGAGAAGTGGGGTTCACTGGGGGCCAAACTGCAGTTAGGCAGGGGTGGCAGGCAAATTGATGCCGCCCCCAACCCCCAGAAGTCAATGTCCTCAATTCCTGGAACCTGTGAATATGTTACCTTACACAGCAAAGGGACTCCACAAACGTGATTAAGTTAAGGACCTTGAGGTGGGGAGTTACTCTGGTGAGCCCGATGTAATGACAAGGGTCCTTATAAGTGAAAGAAGGAGGCAGGAGGGTCCGAGTCAGGGGAGGAGATGTGATGATGCGAGCAGAGGACAGGGAGAGGGAGAGATGGGGGAGGGCTGCGGAAAGGGAGAGAGAGACAGGGAAAAGGGGGAATCTGGGGGACGTGGAGCTGCTATGCTGCTAGCTGGCTTTGAAGATGGAGGAAGGGGCTGAGAGCCAAAGAATGTGAGCAGCCTCCAGGAGCTGGAAAAAGCAGGGAAACGGATTCTCCTTTGGAGCATCTGGAGGGAATGCAGCCCTGCTGACACTGATTTTAGCCCAAGACTCGTGTCAGACTTCTGAGCTCCGGAACCTTAAGAGAATAAGTTTATGTTGTTTTAAGAAGCCAGTAAGTTTGTGCTAATTTATGACTGCAGCCATAATTAGGAAACTAATCCAGCAGTAGAACCTGGACTTTGGCTTTGCACCCAAAGATCTTCTTGACATCTCCAGCAGGAGAGCCAGTGCAGGGATGGCGGGCCCACTGTGCAAGAAAAGATCCTTTCCAGCTTGGAGTACAGAGACGGACCGGGCTGTTTCTGGCTCAGCCACTCGCTCACTGGGTACCCTGGGGGGACCCTGTCCCTCCTGGTCCTGACGCCTCCATCTCCTCACCTGTAAGGGACTGGAGTCCATTCCCTGTAGCTTCCCTCCAGCTTTCACACCCTAGCACGCTGTGAGTCCAGTCCACAACCCCCAAATTTCCACCATGGGACAAGCTGTTATTTTCTGAACACCTCCGAGAGGGTGTGACAGAGCGATGGGAAAACTGGCTTCTGAGGCAGACAGACCTGCACGGACACTCAGCCTTTGCCACTTCACACTTGCTGTGTGACCTGGGCAAGTTGCGTAACCTCTTGGAGCTGTGGTGTCCGCACTGGAAAAGCTGGATAATACCTTTCATAGCTGCTGTGGGGCTTACGGAGGACGAGGGAGTAAGATGCCTGGCACAGTGCCTGGCGTGAGCAAGTGCTCAGGAGGTGGTGGGGAGGGTGGTGACGGTGGCGATGCCCCCTGGGGCCAGGCTTCGGGGCGAGAGCATGAGCAGCTCCCCTCACCCTCGGCTGGCACTCCTGGCAAACGGTGCAGAGTGGACAAGGAACAGGTGACCAGCTGGGAGGTCCACGAGCTGGGAGGGACTGTGCTTCTGGTTGGGGACATCTGCCCTGGCCCCTATGTACCGGACTTTTGGGGGAGGTGGTGCCCCCGAGTTGTGTGTGTTGGGCAGGGGTCGCTGGGTCACCCCTGGGACCAGCCCGAGTCGCTCACACTTACTCAAACGGGTCGCTGGGGTCAGCTTTCTGCAGCTCGGGAGGGATTGGGATTCTCTTGTAGTACATCTCCCAGTCAAAAGCACCGCGCATGGCGTCCCCGGCCTGGGTCTCGTAGCGAAAGTCGTCGTGGTCGATCACGTCAATCATCGGGCACACGATGGTCTTCCGGTTGCGAGCGATGCGGTCTGAGGAAGCCGAGAGATGCCCATTAGGGAGCAGGACGGGGAGCAGCTAACTGCACGACCCTGTTCTGCAGCTTACTCGCACTTTTAACACGTTCCCTGGTGATTTCTCTGAACACTTGAGTTTGATAATCCTGGAGAGGAAGGGAGGGCACAGGCTTTAGGCAAGGGGCTCCCATTCAGTCCTGGTGACTACGATTAGGGATGTGTGTGTGTGTGTGTGTGTGTGTGTGTGTGTATGTGTGCGCGCACGCATCCCTGGGCCAGCTGCACAACTGATGTCTCCCAGCCCCAGCATTCTCCTCTGGGGGTGCCAGCAAGCTGTTGGGGCAGGCGAGCGGCAAGTGGGCTGTGCTGGGTTGCCTGGTGGCTTTGGGCCAGGAATCAAGATCAAGGCTTGGAATGGGGAGCCTGGTAGGTCTACAGCGACCTAGAGCCCAAGCGTCATCAAGCTACCACATATTTTTCTCTCAGGAGAGAAAGCAGCATTTTTGCCTTTTTCTAAACTGCAAGACGTGATCCATAGGTGGGTCATGAAATTGACTTTATATGTGTGTGTGTGTGTGTGTGTGTGTGTGTGTGTAATGAACTAAAAAAGAATACTAAATATCAAAGTACATTCCACGTGATAAGTACTGTTTCAGGAAACTTGTTTCAGTCATACTGTATGTGTGTGTGTGTTTGCGCACTGGATGGAAATGTCCAATGTATTTCTAGCTGTGGTACATGGTCAAAAAAGTTTCATAAATGCTATCATCAGTGTGTCCCCAAGTACGGATGCAGACGCAGGGCCACCAGTGCCAGATGCACACAGGGTGTGTTTAAACGCCCCCCAGGCCGCCCCTGCCGCCCTGCCCCAGGCCCACTGAATCAGAAACTTCTCCAGGGAAAGATCTAGAGAAGGCCTCCCTTCCTAATTATTCATGGCCATTCCGGTGATTTGGCTTCCAGGGAGGGTTTGTGCTGAGGACACAGTGCTCTGCTGGATGCTGGCTAATTGTGGGAGGTCTGAGGGCAAGAGGGCATCAGAGAGGCAGCATCAGGTGCTGTGCTCACTTGGGGACAGAATGCCCAGGTTTGAACCCTGGTTTTGTCACCTACTAGCAGTAGAACCTTGGAAAAGGTTATCTGATGCCGCTGAGCCTTGGTTTCCTTGCTGACAAAAGGGAGGAAGACAGCATCTATCTCGTGGGATCTTTGAAGGCCACGAGGGCCGATGGGGCCCAGATGCTTAACACGCGATCAGCACTCCTGGCATTCTGGGACCAGGATTGCTGAGAGGCTCGGAAGCAGGAGTTGGAAGGCTGAGCACCTCCCTCATTCTCTCTGCCCCTCAGTTGTCTCATTTGCAATATGTGGGTAATAATGCCTGGTCTCCCTGTTCTACCACGTAACCATCAAATTCAAATGGGGATGTAGACTAGTGGAGCGATGATGATGATGATGATGATGATGGTGGTGATGATGATGATGATGGGGGGGAGGAAATGATGATCAACAGTGGCTTTCCTTTAGAGGGCTGCATCCTTCTCGGGCTCAGCAATGGCTCCTCTCCAAAGAAGGCAGAGTGAGCTGTGCTCAGAGGTGTTAATGGCTTCAGGGACAAAGCCATGACGTGCTCTCTGCTGATCATATCAGCAGGGCAGACTTTTAAATCTACACCACTGGTTCACATTTCTATTGGAAAAAGAGAAAAAAACAGGGGGAATGCCTCTTCCATGTATGTCTGCAGATTATGAAAATTACTCTCAGACATTTCCGCAGAAACAGAGTTAAGGACTATGGAGACGCCCAGCTCAACTTCCTGCCCCCCCCCCCCCCCCCTCCATTCTCTCTGTTTCTCACTGACCGACCCAACAAATGGGTTGTTCCTTCAGGACCATAAATTAGGTGCTTTATGGTGAGGCTTTTTTCTTTTTTATTCTTTTTCAGTAACAAGAGGCAGATGCAGACCTCTTGGTTTAATTAAATAAACAGTTTACCAGAAAACCCGGGTTATATCCTTGTTCTAACCCAGTGGGATCCTGGACCCTGGGGTTCGGAAGCACGTGATCTAACACTCAAGTTCCATGCTGATCTGTGCCGGAGCACACATTTGCTGGCTTATCCCATTTAGCTGTGTGCTGCTGCCTCCGTCCTCAGCCCTGGATGGTGGCTTCACCAGTGCTCCTCAAAGTGTTGTCCCTGGACCAGGAACTGGTGAGAAATGCAGCTTCTCAGGCCCCACCCTGGAACTCCTGACTCAGAAACTCTGGGGTGGGGCCCAGCACTTTGCCTTTTAACAAGTCTTTCTGGTGATTCTGCTGCACGCTCAGGTTTGCCTGAAACTGCAGTCCTCTTTGCTCCCTAAGCTTCCTGTTACGGAGAGCACAGCCATCCATTTCTGAGGGGTTCGCTTTTCCCTTGCGATTAGTAAGTCTTCCCTACTCTGCCTCCATCCCTGTTCCTTGCCTGATTCACAGTCTCAATGGGACATTTCCTCTTCAGTGTCCCCCCGTCAGCACTGGCTCACCACCTTCATCAAAGCTGAACCCCTCAGGGTTCAGGCCTCTGTCACCAACCAGCCAAGAGGCACCTCGCTGCTCAGTATCCAGTCCTCGCGTCTCCCTTCCGTCCTCGAGGCTAAGGTAGACGCCGCCTGCATCATGCTGCCCTCTGTCTCTAGCCCTTCCCTGAGAGCTGTGAGAAACTCTCTGAAGAGGAAATGAATTTAGGGAAGCAGTAAGGAATCATGAAAGAGGATAGACTCTGGAGCCAGACAGATGGTGACTTTGATGCTTATGGCCCAGGCGAACAAGTGAGTCACTCCGTATCTCTGAACTTCAGTTGCTTCTACTATACAAAGGGGAGACTTTCGACCTGGCATGGTTGTGTGAGGATTAGAGATAATGTTACACTGTGCCTGGCTCACCGTAGCCGTGCAGGGCATGGTAACTGTCCTAAGTTGATATGATCATGGCCCCCCACAACTTGGCTCTTAACAGTAGACAGCCTTGGCTTGCTTTCCAATAAATCTTGAAGTAATCTGCGGGAAGCAATAATGTCACTAGACACTTGAGTGCCATATGACTTTGGGCAGGTCACTTCTCTTTTCCCCTTTCCAGCTTCCTTCTCTGTAAAATGAAGGGATGAGGCTGAATGGATTTTCAAGGTCTCTAAGCACTCCTGAACTTCCGAATCCCTCGAGGCACATGGCACTGTGCTGGGTGCATCTCTAGCAGGCAAGGGACCCTTTGTGGGTGACTCCCCGCAAAACACTGGGTCCAGTGGCAGCTGGCTCATCCCAGGCCACCTCCCTCACTTTAGGAGGGTCCCTTACCAAGCAAGGGGGGGAGCCAGTTGACATTGGCTTCACAGTGTGAGTCCAAGAACGTGATGACATCCCCAGTTGCTGCGGAGGCTCCCAGCATCCGGGTCCTTATCAGCCCTTCCCGTTTCTTGGTTCGGAGAATCCTCACGCTGGGGAAATGGGCCATGTAGTCTTCAAGGGGCTTCTTCAGGTGCTCTGTGAGGGAGACAGAAGAGGACAGATGGACAGATGGGTCAGAATAGCTGCTTAGGAATCATTCTTGTGACCCGCCCTTCCATGTACAGTGCACTTTATGGTTTAGACACAGCTTTCCAGTACCGTCTCACTGGACCTTTCAGATAGGGCCAAGAAGGGCAGGCATCACCACCTGCATGCTGCAAATGGGTAAAGTGAAGTTCAAACAGGTCCAGTGATAGTGCTAGACCTGGAATACAGAGAGAACCTCTGTGGGCAGCTGTGCTTTATACCTGGCTGGGACTCTTTCCCTTATTTTCTGGTAAAAATACTCAAGATTTTTCTGTGGGGAAATGACCCCTCTCTTCAGTCCATCAGACTTGGGTGGGGCTGGTCCCAATCCTGGGTTCCAAGAGGGAGGAGCACATGGCTTGGCTCTGACCAACCAGGGCATTCCATTCCCTTGGCCGTAGTGATTGGTTCAGGGGATGGCCACGTGACCTGATTTGTCCAAATAATGAATTCTGAGAATTTTTTCAGAACTATTGAAAAAACAAGGTCCTTTCTTTCTGCTAGTTAGTCACCTGGTTGGCCATAAGTCTGGAGCTGCTGGTGACGTTGTTGGCAAAATGAAGTGAAGAAGTGGTGGGGGGATCCGCTGAGACTGAAGCTAATACGTAAAAAGAGAGTCAAGAGATGGAGAGAGACATTACCCTGAATGTAATGATTCTTCAGCTCCCCCTGTGCCTGATGCAGATAGATTTCTAGATGTTCTTATTACAAGTGACAATAAATTCCTCTTTTGGCTTATTCTAATGTCAGCTGCATTTCTGCTCCATGCCTGGAAAAGTTCTTCTGAACAAATTTTAAAGATGGTCTCTTTCTACTATAATGCTGCTGTCTCTTAATTTTAATCAGGGTTTGGGTCCTTTATGAAAACTCTAGTATGGCTACAAAAAAACCCTATTAGTTTACATCATACTTAATAATAAAATATTGAATGTTTTACTCCTATGATCAGGAGAAAGGCCGTATGCTTTCTTATCACTTCCTTTCAATATTATACTAGAATTCCTAACTAGTGCAACTGGTAAGACAAAGAAATAAAAGGCATAAAGATTGGAGAGAGAGAGGTAGTAAGGTCTTTAATTATAGATGACATGACCGTTTACATAGAAAATCCTAAGAATCTACAAAAAACTGAAACTAATAGGTAAACTTAACATAGTTTCAGAGTACAGGTCAACATTTTCAAATCAATTGTATTTCTATTTACTAGCAAATAAAAAAACAATTGGAAAATGCAATTAAAATGGTAAAAAAACAAACACTTACAATTTAACAAAAGAAGTGCAAATTGCATACTTTGAAAACTACTAAACATTGTTGAAAGGAATTAAAGACTAAAATAAATGGACAAATAGTCCATGTTCTTGGATTGGATAACTTAATATTGTTAAGATGGTAATACCTCCCATGTTGATCTCCAGACTCAACGTGATTAAAATCACAGCTGACTTCTTTGCAGAAATTGACAATTGACAGTTGATTCTAAAATTTATGGAAATGCAAGGGATGAGGGGATCCAGAGCAGCTAAAAAATCTTTTGATTACTTACACGTGAATATTGAGAGCAACACTATTCACAATAGCCAAATGGTGGAAATAACCCGTTTCTAACATCTCATGAATGTATAAACAAATATGGAATATATTCATACAATGGACTATTACTCAGCCATAAAAAGGGATGAAGAACTGATACATGCTACACCATGAATGAATTTTGAAACATTATACTAAGTAAAAGAAGCCAGACACAAAAGGTCACATATTGTATGATTTCATTTGTATGAAATTCCAAAATAGGTGATCCATAGAGACAGAAAGTGGTTGCCAGGGGATTGGGTAGGGAATGACTACTTAATGGGTATGGGGTTTTCTTTTGGGGTGATAAAAATATTTTGAAACCAGATAGAGGTAATGGTTGCACAACACTGTGTTACTTGTATACTTGAGCATGGTTAATTTTGTGTGAATTGTACCTCAATTTTAAAAAATGGGTAAAGACTATAAACAGGTACTTCTCCAAAGAAGATATACAAATGGCCAGTAAGCATTTCACACATTGCTTCTGGTATGGCAATTTCTGTCAAAAAAAAAAAATGACAGTGTGTCCTCGTCCACTTTATTCACTGGATCTGGCACCATGCGACGTCTGGTTCTTCCCCAAAGTCAAAATGATTCAGGACATTGAGGCAGCCATGACAGTGCAACTAAAGATACTCACAAAAGAGGACTTCCAGAACTGCTTCAGAAAGTGGCAAGAACAATGTGATAAGTGTGTTCAAAGCGAGGGGGAGTATATTGGGGGGGGTGTCTTTTACTGTAACACATATTTTTAAATTTAAACATTCACTGTATTTTTTAAAAATTTTATTGGGGAATATTGGGGAACAGTGTGCTTCTCCAGGGCCCATCAGCTCCAAGTTGTTGACCTTCGATCTAGTTGTGGACGGCGCAGCTCAGCTCCAAGTCCAGTAGCTGTTTTCAATCTTTAGTTACAGGGGGTGCAGCCCACCATCCCATGCAGGAATTGAACCAGCAACATTGCTGTTAAGAGCTCGCGCTCTAACCACCTAAGCCATACGGCCGCCCCTCCGGCAGCTCAGGGGCGGCTCGTTGTCTTCAATCTAGTTGTGCAGGGTGCAGCTCACTGGCCCATGTGGGAATTGAACCGGCAACTCTGTCGTTCAGAGCTCACACTCTAACCAATTGAGCCATCTGGCCGCCCTTCACTGTGTTTTTTGATCACACCTTGTACACCCACAAAAAGAATGAGAATGTTCCATAGTAATTTTATTCATAATAACCCCCAAATAGAAACAACCTAAATGTCCATCGACAACTAAATGGATAAACTGTGGCAGAGTCACACAAGAGATTCCTTCTCAGCAATAAAAGGAACACATTTATGCTGGGGTTCTGGTTTCCCAGGTGTATTATAACATTTGTGTTTAACATTTATTAAACCTCATGGAATTGTATACTTAAGATACCTGTGCATTTTTTTCCACTGTGATTTTTACCTTAATTTAAAAAACACTAGTCAAAACAGACATTCATTCTCTCAGCTGGGGAAGCTGGAGTGTAGTGAAAGTGTCACTGACTGGCAATAAGGAGAATGGGGCTGTGTTCCTATCTCTGGCACAGTGAGCCCACCACTTATTTCTTCTGGGCCTCGGTGCTGTCTCTGAATCAGGGTTTGGACCAGCAGGTGTTCAACAGCCCTGGACCCAGGCCTCGCAGAAGCCCGGGTAGCACATGACTGCACCTGCCGGGCTCTCTGCCCTTGGCAGCCCCTGGGTGATCACCTTCCGTGACCCAAGCCCGAATCCTGCTCTGAATTCACTCCACCAGGAGTTGGAGCAGGAAGGGCCTCCTAACTCAGGGGGTGTATCCAAACCACCTGGTGAGCTGACTGCCTGGGCATCACCTCAGGCGACTGTGATTTGGTATTAGGTTGGTGCAAAAGTAACTGCGGTTTAAAAGGTTAAGAAGAATTGCAAAAACTGCAACTACTTTTGCCCAACTTAATAGACCGAGGGTAGCACCCAGCATCTTTGGTTTTACTTGACCAACAGGGGATTGTGACACACAGCCAGGCCTGTAACCTACTGGGGTAGTTTCATCTCTTCATTTTATAGACAGAAAGCTGAGGTCCAGAAAAGGGAAGGGCCCCCACTCTGGCACACAGTTAACAGTAGAGCTGTGTTTCGAGCCAGGGTCCTCTGGCTGCTTGGTGCAGAACCTACTAAACCTTTTCATTCACCCTCTATAGAAATGAATCACTTTCGCTGGTAAGGCAGATTATGATTTGCAAGGCAGATTCACATATTTTATCCCTCTTGGTTCATAAAATCGTAATCTGCAGTTTCTCTGCCTTTGACAGATGACAAAACTGATGCTCAGAGAAGCTAAGAAACTTGCCAAAGGTCACACAGGCCGGTACACAGCTGGGCTCTCTGTAGAAACATGTTTTCCCCTTCTAGTCATGTCTTCCCAGCTCTGACAATCATATACTATTGGCACGATTTTTGCCTCCTCTACCTACCCTAAGACAATTTACTTAGGTTTTTTTAAAATCCACTCACTTTTTTTAATTAAATTTTTTTTATTTAATTAAATTTATTTTAAAAGGAAATGTTAAACACCACAAATGGAAAATCAGTACCATTTGTGAGGGAGCTAATAAAAACTCCAAACAAATGAAAATCAGACGATGTTATTAGATTTTAGCCAGATCCCCTTGCCTCCCCATGTCTGGGGAGCTTAAGGTCTGCCCTCTCTTTGTCAAGGAGGGAGCTATGAGCACCAACCACGACTTTCCATCTGAGGTAATCAGAAGAAACAAAAAAGTTGAAAAGAGAAAATGTTCTCTCCACGTGCGCCCATGTTACCTAATGCAAAGTCTCCAAACCACCCGAGATTGTCTCAGGTACCACTTAAAATCACTTCTGTGCTGACACACTTAGGGAAACACTGCTCCCGTCACTTGATTTACGTCTCCAGAAACCTGTACGAGATGAGGTGTGTTTTGTGTGATGTTGCCTAGCATTTTGTCGGTCGGAGCCGTTAAAAGATATAAAGAGAAAAGATGATCTACACATACACAACCCGCGGCTGGAAAACTGAAAAATACCCCCGCTTGCCTTCTTGCTCCCTCTCAAAGATTAATATGGCTTCTCCCGCCCTTTCCCACTTATCTTTGGAACAGTGACTCTGTAGAAAACAGAAATCAATTTACCCTAATTGAGGGACTAAATCTTTCCAAAAGAGGCTTTCTTGGGCATCGAGACAGGAGAGCAAGAGGCATGATCGCGCTCCAGATGTGCTGCTGTTTGGGCAGGAACTCTATCTTACAAAGAGAAAAATCCATAGTCATTGTATCCGCACTTCCTCTTGGCCGGGTTCAACTAGTAGGTCATTAACTCGAGGATGAGCTAATCTCCTATACTACACACCACTACTCCCATCAGAAGGAGAAATATGACCCTGTCCAGCTCTAATCATGGAGGGCCCCGCTCGGGCTGAGCCCCATCGCTAAATCACCCCAAGGCAGATGGCTGCATCATTACAGATCAACCAATTAAGGCCTTTTGACAGCTTGTGGTAAAATCGCAGCCATTATTTAGGGGGCAATTATGCTCCTCCTGTCCTTATTAGAAAGTACATTTACACAAAATCAAGACTGTTGCCTTATTTTGCCACTTGGATGAGGACATTTCACAAAGTCACAGAATTTTAGAACTGAAAGGGATGTTAGATGATGATGATGATGTTGATGACAATTACGGGGAACAATTACTGAGGCCCTGCTCACACATGGAGCTCCCTGCTTCATACACATAATCTCTGACACGTACAACAACACTACAAATGGGGTGCTTTATACAAGAAGATGCCATGAGGCTTAGAGTGGGTGATGTAACATGCCCAGGGAACACAGTTTACAAACGATGAAGCTAAGGTCTAAAACTCAGCCCCACCTGACTGTAAACCAGCAGGCTGTCCCTACAGCACCACGCCCATCTCCGCCTCACTTCAGTCAGTCCCTTCATTCTACTCAGAGGGAGATGGGGAGGGCTGGAGAAGTTAAACATCTTGCCTAGTGTCTGTGACACAGCGTTGGCCACCCTGGAATGTCCCCCAGCTTCACAAGCCCTAGGACAGGGATGGTAAACAGGCTCCACTGAAGTGCCAATGCTCATGGTTTGTAATGGATACCTAAAGCTGTGTTAGGAAAGATTCTGAGGCTATATCCTGGCTCAGCATGAAAGTGCCAGGGCTAAGAATAGATGTCTGCCACCCGAATGCCACATAAGCCTCATTTCTATTCTAGGGGCTGCTGTGATTATAAAAGCAATACAGAACTGATTTTGCCCTCACTACCTCTAATTTCAGGATGAGCCAGAGCCATCCAAATAGGGGGGAGCTGATTCTGAAGCTGAGCCCCCGTCACTGTGAGGCTCGAAGTAGCACTTATCAGAGAGCTCACAGGTGGGTTCTGGGCGCCCCACCAACCTCTCCTTGGCATTTGTTCTCTGCCTGCCTCTGCCTTCAAACAACGACTGCAGTAGGTGGGTAACCTCCCCGGCTCCTCACCCCTCTGGTGGGCTAACCCTGGGCACGTGCCCTGGGCTGGCTCCCACAGCTCCTAGGGAGTCACATGGAGCTGCCACCGGGGTGCCTGGCACAGGCATCCTTACTGGCTGCCTCCCCTTCCCGTTCTCACTTCCACACTCTCTTGCTGGCATTTCCCCCCCCCCCCCCCAAAGAACTACTTCCACTCAAATCCTATCTCAGGGCTGCTTCATGAAACCCAAACGAAGACACCCTCCAAGTAGCAGGTACGACTCAGAGGACGTCACGGCTGACTCTGTGACTCCATGAAGCCGACAGTGATGATTTCGGTTCAGCAACACCTTGTTCTTTGGTGCCGGGTTTGTATAAATAGCGGTTACCACACGTTCAGTACTCACCATACCAAGAACTCACCCTAAGACCGTACCCGCACTGACTCATCTAATCTTCACAAACACTCCGCCAGGCAGGTCATGATCAATGTCCCTGTTTTACTGAGGAGGAAACTGGGGCACAGAGAGGTTCAGGAACTCTCCCCAGGGCCAAACAGCTTGAGCAGGTGGCAGGTGTTGGATTTAAACCCAGGCTGTCGGGCTCCAGAGCCTGTAGTCTTCTCTGGTAAACTTTTTAAATGAGGGAGCATCACTTCAAACATATGAAAAATGTAGGACAGAATAATGAACGCCCATCTACCCATCACTCAGCTTCGGGAACTGTCAACGCCTGGTCACCCTTGTTTCATCCGTGCCCCTGCTCACTGGATGACACAGGAGCTCACAGAGTCTGCGCTCATAACCACTGGGCTGTTTGGAAGACAAGAGCCAGGGCGACTGACGTGGAAGGACCTTACAATTCCACTGGACTGGCACTTGTCCCTCTCCCAAGAACACGCCCCGCGAGTTACCTCAGTGTGGGGCACACCCAGGAATATGTGTTGGTTATCTCACTGGATTTCCCGGAAAAACACTACAAGGAGGGTGGGGCAGGTCTCGTCAATTCTTGTGTCACCAAAGAGGAAACTGAGGCCCAGGGAAGGGAAAGCTTTGCCCCAAGTCTGTCAGCTGGTGAGGACAGAGTGAGGGCCAGAACTCAGGGCCTGTGCTTCCCACGTCCTCGCTGTATATCCCGGCAGAAAACACACAGACTCTCTCTCTCTCTCTCTCTCTCTCTCTCTCTCTCTCTCTCTCTCTCTCTCTCTCTCTCATACTCACACGGGCTTCCCTTGCTCCTGTCCCCTCCTGTCTGGTCTGAGGCACTTACGACCCTGAAGATGGTTCTACCTGGGGAGTTGTGGCACAGGGAGGAGCTGCACGCCAAGAACTGGTATGGGTTGAATTGTGTCCCTCAGGACCTAACCCCTCGGACGTGTGAAAGTGACCTTATTTGGAAATAGGCTCTTTGCAGACGGAATCAAGTTGAGGTCATCCTGGTTTAGGGTGGGCCCTAATCCAGTGACTGGTGTCCTTATACGAGGGAAATCTGGACACACAGGAGAACGCCATGTGATGATAAGGTAGAGACGAGAATGTTGTGTCCAGATGCCAAGAAATGCCAAGGATTGCCAGGAACACCAGAAGCTAGGAAGAGGCAGGGAAGGCTCCTGCCCTACAGCTTTCAAGAGATGGCCCTGTTGACACCTTGATTTTGGATTCTAGCCTCCAGAATTGTGAGAGAATCAACTGCTGCTGTTTTAAGCCACCCAGTTTGTGGTATCTTGTTACAGCAGCCCTAGGACACTACGACCGAAGGGGGAGGTTCTCACATATTGGCACTGTACGAGTGATACAGCAAGAACATGGCCCTGGTCCAGGCTACTGCTGTCCCTTGTCTGGATCACTGTCGTCTATGGCCAACTGCAGTAACCACACTGTCCTTGCTTCCACTCTGTCCCCCTTCAGCTCAGCGTCCACGCAGCAGTTCAGGTGGTCTCTGAAAAGAGCAGCAAACTGCATCTTGTCACCCTTCAATGGCTTCCCACGGCTCTTGGAAGGAGGTCCAAAATCCTTACCAGGGATGATAAGACGGTGCATGGTTGGTGCCCACCCCCTCTGCAGCCTGATGTTGCCCCTCCCTTCCTTCTAATCCATCCCCCAATCTTCTCCCCGGTGTCCACAGGCCCATGATGTCCCCTTCTGTCAGGACTGCAGAGATCTCACGCCCCTCCATACATACATTCCCCTTAGTTAACTCCTGTTCACCCCTCAGAGCTCGGCTCAAACTTGAACTTCTCACTGAAGCCTTTCCTACCCTCCCAGACCACAGCAGGTCTCTAGGGCAGATGGGCACAGAGCTCTGGAACGTGTCCTTCACATACTGAGTTCAGGACACCCTTCCTTATCTGTGGAATTGCTTACTGTCTCCCTCCAGCTCTAGCTCCAGGCAGACGAGCTCTGTGAACCGTCTGCTCGCCAGTGCACCCCTCACGCCGGGGGCAGAGCCAGAGGTGCCTGCTGAGTCCACACGCCTTCCTCCTCCATCGCCTGATGTGATTTGACTTCCCTGTGAGGGAAGCAGCTCATGGTCTAGCACCCTCATTTCAAGAAGAGGGAAGTCAAGTTTCAGAAGATGTTCTGGTCCAAGGTTACACAGCCAACCAGGTAAGTGGTGAAGACTGGACTCAAATCCAGTTCTATTCGTTCAGGAATTTTTGCTCCACTGCTGTGTGTAATCAAATTAATTCCCAAGTAGAATCCCGGAGTTTCAATCTCCGCTGCCATGGAGCCTTACAGAGACACCCGCTGAGGGGCACCAGAAATACAGGAGCTCTGTGTGTTCCACGCCCTGGCAGGACCCAGAGCATGTGGAGAGGGCCCCATGGATGGTCCCCCAAGGGGAGAAAGGGGAAGGGAAATAGGAGCAAGTCACAAACCAGACAGTTAGCATCCTCCCTGTGTCACTGCTGGTTCTCTGGCCCCCGGGGCTGTTGTTAACAATGCAGAGGCCACGGCAGGTGAGGCTGCCCTCTGGCTTCTGAGAGACGTAAGTGTCCTGGGTCTTGTCATGTCTCAGCTCCGCTGGGCTTCTGGTTGTTCGAGTGTCGCAGCGCATTTGTTTCTAGATTGATTCATTTACTTGCAAGTCTCAGACAGTGTATTCTAAGGCACTGCCAATCCATTTGCAGGAGGGAGGGCACATAGCGGTCAAAAGAGGCAGCCTCTGTCCTGCTTTGATAATCAGGTGTTTCTAGCCAAAAGTTAAGATGAGATGGACCCTCACCTTTATTATCACTGTCATCGTCAGGATTTCTGTCGAGTGCTTACCTGTGCGCCTAGCCCCTGTGTTAAATGCTGTTATTTATCCACATTGTCTCATCTCATTACCATGACAACTCTATCAGGTAGGCACTATTAACCATCCTAGACAAGGGGAAACTAAGGCTCAGGAATGTTCTACGCTAGCCTATGTTCAGATAGCTGGTAGGTGACAGCCAGAAGGCATGCCAGGTGTTTGATCTCAAAGCTGATATTATTAAGTATAAAACTACACTACCCATCGCTGCTCCTGGTCTCTTCATTTTGGCTGGTGGGCACCAGTTTCCAATCCCACAACCTCAGCCCGATCCCACACCTCCTGGGGTGTCCAGGGCTTCTACTTGCTCCAAAAAATGTACAGATGGATAAATATAAATAGTGGGAAAATCAGAAAGAGAGGTTGGGAAGGAAAGTTATGGGTGCACCGGGATGGATTTTTGCAGGTGAAATGCACAGGCATTTGAGCATCATTTACTGTTTGGAAAACAGACTAGTCCTTCAGGAGAGACATACTTTCTCTGGCCCTGAGTCCCAGGAAGGAATTTCAGAGAGTGGCAGAGCTGAGACGGGGCTCAGAGTTCAGCTGGAAGGAAGACCTTTCTTAGTCTCCTTTGACACGGGTCCTCTCTATACGACAATCTAAGGCGTAACAGACACTTTTGATGTGTGGTTTTGAAAAACCAACCACTTCCTTTTCCCCTTCCCATCCCCCTTCCTGCTTCTCACCCTCCTTTTCTCCTTGATAATTATTGAGATAAATATATCTCAATATAATTGAGATATAATTTTATTGGGTGAGCTTTATTGAGATAGAATTCGCGCACCACACAATTCGCCCATTTAAATAAAGCATACAGTTCAGTGTCAACCAACCACTTCTTGCACTGCTCAAAATAGCGAACCAACTGTACCTTAGCAAAGAAATTTCTGCGGCGGAGAATTCAGTTCAGTTTAATCAGAAAGCATTCGCTGCACTCCTGCTGTGTGTCAGGACCCATGCGGGGTACAGTCCTTTCTGCTGATCTAACCTGGTGGTTTTCTAAGTGTGGTCCCCAGACTAGTGGCATCGGCGTCATCTGGGAACGTACTAGAAATGCCAATACTTAGGCCTGACCCCAGATCTCCCGAACCAGGGGGGCGGGGCCTGCTGACCTGGATTTTAAAAAGCTCTGCAAGTGATTCTGATATGTGCCAACATGTGAGAAACATTGATCTGACTTATTGCTGTGGGTGAGCTCAGAGAAATAAACCTAGGCCATCGTGATCATATTAGAATAACTAAATGATTAGAAACAGAAACCTACATTTCCTGCTAGAATAACGGAAAAACTGAAGTTCTCCAGGAATCTAACCCTATATCCTGGCCCCGAGCAAACCTGTGACGGGTATGGGTACTGACTCGCATGCCCTCCCGTCTTCCTCCTCAGACTGCCAGTGGTCCCCACCTGGCCGGGCCTCCCCTTCACCTCCCTTCCCGACCCTCCTGTCACCCCTCAAGTGAGACAGATCTGACAAACGAGTGCACCTCCTGACAGGCTCATAGCAAGGGCTCTCAAACCTCAGCCCTACGAATCCCAGGGGACCTGGATTTCACACACACGCCAGTGAAGTCGCAGAGATTCCAATTCCAGGTATTGGGGCATAGTGGCTTTCAAATCTTTCAACCATAACCCATAAAAAGAAATCATGACGTGGAACACGCATACATAACTGAAATACAAGGGGTGATGCACTCAGGTAGTTTTTTCCTATTCTATCCTCTTGTATTTCATTTTTGTTAAAAAGCTGGTCATGACCCCAGAAATGGATTTCATGACCCTCCAGGGGGCCTAACCCACTCGGAAGAGCCCTGGCCTAGGGCACGGCCTGAAATCTGCAGTGTGGCAAGACGGCTCACTCGATCCCGAGGCCGTCTGCCACAGCCCCTCGGCACCCGTTGTTACTGTTAGGATGATCGGGCTTCTGAGAACGCACAGAAATGGACCGAGGTCCAGTTCTACAAACAGGACTGTCACTGCATCGCTCATCTCAACAGGTCATGACTAGAATTCCTGGAGGCTGATTTGCCATCTCTGGAATACCACATGGGTGGAGAAAGTCATGACTCCCACATGGCCTTTTTCCTTCCGCCAGAGACTCAGGCGAGCATATTTTAGGTGTCTTTCTTCTCACCATAGGGGCAGCCAGGAAAATGTGTGTATCAGAGCTTTTGCATCTATGGGCCTACTGTCTCGGCAGCCAGAAAACATGAAAGACACAGCAGATCTGAGGGAACCGGGCTTAAACCTTTCTTCCAAAGCCAGCATCGCTCTGACATCTGGCTGACTCACCTTCTGAGGCAGGGGTTTCAACCCTATCCTACTCGATGTCCCTTTATGTAAATTATTTTGGATGGTTCCCTTTAATATTATTCTAAAATAAAATCCGTAAACAATATACCCTGCTTAACACCCAACTTGAAAAAATTCTATATAATGCCCCAACGGCGACATAAAGGAGAAGTAGTAGAATCCATGTGTTTCAACATGCAAATGCTTGGGAGGAGCACATGAAGACAGACAAGCGGCCAAATGCTTGTACCTGTAAGTGTCATATACTGGAATACACATAAGTCCACCTTGCAGACTAGTACAGGTATGTGGGTTGGCAAGTCAGGTCCCCTGAGCAGCACTGCTGCTGATGTAATTTCCTAAAACGGTGAACAACTTCTGGTTGAGCTCCAACCCAGCAAGTACGACCTTCCCTTGATATACACCTGTTCCCGGAAAGGTCAGCACGGTGCCACGGCTGGGGAGGGAAGAGAACTCCCCCTGGGGAGGGCACTGAACGTGTCTGGAAGCTGTCTTGAGTGGTCTCTGGCAATGGGGAGGTGAGAAGGGAGGAGGCAGTTGGGTGAAACGCTCATGGGCAGGTTCCAGTAACAAAAGACCTTTCTGGAGGGAGACAGGGAGGAGAGGGGAACCCGTGGGGGTAGGCGTTGTGTGTGGGGCCCAGAGGCCGGGGGGAGAATAGGACTGTCTAGTGAGAGTTGTCAGTGGGTTGCTATGGAGAATGTGATGTAAAACCCCTCCTTGGCCTCTGCCATCAAATGTTCAGTAAAGTCTAAAGTCTTCTCTGATACTTTGGCACACCTGGATACTTTCAGGGAGCTCTCCCTCCAGGGTAGAAACAGGGTGAGTCTCTGGAGCAGGAGCCAGAAGCCAGGGAGGCAGCTGACTCATCCACTGGGTGCCAGGCCACACACAACCGTCACCACCACCCTGTGGGGGTTAACCCCACTTTACAGGGGCAGAAACTGAGACTCGAGAAGGGTCCATCTCTGCCTCTGGTGACACAGCTAGTAGGGTTTCTCCAGAACCCAAGGCCAAGTCTGTCTTTTCTCACTGTCCCTTGCAATTAGTGGCCTCTTCGTCGGATGGCTTAGATTAACATGTTAAGATTATTTCTCTGGCACTTTCCTGAGAATGAATGGGAATTTGACCTCCAATCTAAAGACAAATTGTACACCTTCCCCAAACATTTGCTTTGAAACCAAAGCCCCTCTGTTCTTTGGCATCACATTACAAATTACCCCCTCCTGGGGTGCAGGTACTTGGCCTGAACATGCCTTTGGTGATTTTTAAGAATGAATTACGCTCCTTCCTCAGGCAATCACATCCACCAGCCAGCTCCCAGAAATAGAAAGCACTTCATCACACAAATTAACTCTTCTCCCTTATTTTGCAGAAGATGAGTAATCTATTTTAAAAAAATGCTATTATCTAAACAGGCAGCCTTATCTGCACTTTTAATTTCAACTAAATGCCTTGGTCCCTTTTCAGCGGGTGGGCAGGGCCATAAATCTGTTTAATAATCAGACAACAAATAAAAACACTCCAGAAACCAGCACTGTCAAGTTAATTGCAGCTGCCCCTGATTTCGGAAAGCGACTCCCCACGCATCAGCTACAAGTGAGACAAGAAGCCCTGGTCCCCTGGACTTGCCCCTCTCCACTTTTTCACCCAGTTGGAGCCCATCCAGGGGTGCTGACTCATGGGCAATCCCAGTTGTGGGCTCTCAGTAGCTGCTCTTAAATTATGTCAGGCTGTCAGGTATTGGAGAGCAACATGTGTTTCACTTAGGATGCTGGTTTCCATGCCTATCGTTGAAGGTGTTATTAAAAAGGGGAAAAAAATTTCTTCCACTTCAGCAACAGTGTCAACCTGTCAGTTTCATACTTGTTAAAGGGCAAAGGTATTCCCTGGGGGAGATTTTCTTGCTCGCTGCACAGGAAGCGAGAGCTGAACATATGTCAGAACTTTCCTTACCACCCGCTCTGACTCCTGCCACCCCCAATCCAATCCAACCCAATCCAAGCCAACCTTGAGTACCTAGAAACCTCTGCTTTGCAGGGCCCTGCAGACTTCTCATCTGGGCCCTTTCCCTCCCTGCTTCCTCATTGGTTATGCCAGATAGGAACTGTGGGATCTTCCGCTATTTACAGAATCTTCCACATCAGGAATCAACCTGGGTACACCGGTCTTCTGGCCTCTAATCCTGCATGTCTTATCCTCTCCACACTGCTGCCACAGCACAGGTCCCCTGGTATTACTTGGTGCCATTTCAGGCCTCTCAGCAATGTCCAGAGCCCACCTCCTTTCTCAACCCTGCACCCAATCCCCTCTCTGTAGACACCACTCAGCTACTTTTCCGGCCTTTGCTCCTTTACTCTTGCAAACCCCTCAGGTCAGAGCATGTTTCTCGGCTTCTCTGTCCCCGGGAACCTGTTTCTTCCATTCAGGCTCAGCTCCAAGTGCTCCTGAGTCCCACTCGGTGTGAACGATGCTCTCTCATGCCCACTGAGTGTAGCACATGCCCCGACCACAGATCTTTCTGCATTCCACGCCAAGTTCTGGTTCGGGACTGGTGTCCACTTGCCCGGCAGCAAGCTTCTTTTTTTTTAAATATTTTACTGGGGAAGCGGGGAGAACAGGACTTTATTGGGGAACAGTGTATACTTCCAGGGCTTTTTCCAAGTCAAGTTATTGTCCTTTCAATCTTAGTTGTGGAGGGCGCAGCTCAGCTTCAGGTCCAGTTGCCATTGTTAGTTGCAGGGAGTCGAGGAATCAAACCGGCAACCTTGTGGTTGAGAGCCCACTGGCCCATGTGGGAATCGAACCGGCAGCCTTCAGAGTTAGGAGCACGGAGCTCCAACGACCTGAGCCACCAGCCGTCCCCGTGGCAGCAAGCTTCTTGAGAATGGGACTGAGAGTGATTCATTTTCCCTTTTCTCACAGCACCTGGCATTAAGGCAGATACTCACAGACGTCTGGCGAATGATCCTGACTTGACAAATTTCGCTTGTCATTTGTTGCTTTTATTTTTTAAAGTCTATACATACAACGTTTTTCCAGAGGACTCAACATATCACGCCAGGGAAGATGTCAAGCGTGTTTGGGGACCTTGTCATCCAGGTATTTATTCACTTGTGAGTCTCTAAACATAGGAGGCGGTATCAGGAAGCAAGTCACCCTAACAGCAGGGTATTTACCACTGAGCTGACCACTCATGAAGTTCCCACTCAAACATCACCGCCCACTTCACAGAACGGATGTCTGCTCATCACATCCAAGTCTGTTTGTGAGACGGCTGTGTTTCAGATGTGACTACTCCGCAATATAACAGGCTGATTACAAGTTGCTGCAGAGGGAGGAGCAAATGCAAAGGTCCTGAGGCAGATAGGGCAGGAACTAAAGTAGTCACCAGGTTCTTGCTTAGATGCTGAAGGCCATTTCTTGTAGGTGGACACTTGCACAAAATCCTGCCAGGACATGCCTCAAAGATTCAGACACTTGCAGAGAACGAAACCACAACTGATACAGGTGGACTCCATTTTTGGATATAAAGTATCCTAGATACTTCATCCTTTTTTTTTTCCCCCCTAAAACGGAAAAGTTTTTACTATTTTTCATGATTCTAAATGTGATACATGTGTTGTAAAAAAATTTTTTTTAACCATCATGGAAAAATGTAATAGCTGAGTCTCATCCACCAGAGATGGCCACTCTTAATAGCTTGGTGCATTTCTCACCCAATTTTCTACGGTTTCTGTGCTTACTTCTTCTGAAATCTGCTCTCCCCACCCCATTTAACAATATGTCACAGTCACCTTTCTGTATCCGTACATGTAGATCTAGCACGTCCTTTTTGTCACTGTCTCACTTGATCTTCTAATTAGCCTAACTGAGGGGACGAGCCCCATTTTGCCTGACACAGGACTGAGACTGGCAGAGGTGAAGTACTTTGCCCAAGATCAGTAACTGGCAGATTAGAAGATGGGGCTCTCTGACCCTGCAGCTCCTGCCGTCTCTGACACCATGCTGTCTCCCTTCAGAGGAGAGCAGCAGAACCAGAGGACAAAATTTGCAGAGTTATAGTTTAGTTCAACCTAAGGAGAGAACTTTCTAATAATAAGAGCAGCCCTGTAAAGAAATGGGGTGTCTCCTAAGACAGTCAGTTGCCCATCACTGGAAGAATTAAATCAGAGGCTGAACTTATGCAAACCATAGAAAGACTCGAACATTGCAGAACTCGTTAGGTCACCTGGCCTTGCAGGGCCCCCTCCAGCCACGGTTCCAAATTGATATGCCTATCCACACAACCGGCTCTAAGAAGGGTAAAAATCCAGCTCTGAGGACCTAATCTTTTAACCTCATAGCTCCCTCTGAGATGCATTTAGTAATTAGCACGCAGAGAATGTGATTTTCTTTTCATAGCTCTAGGCTAGTTTATCTACCCCTGTAATTTTCTCCCAGCCCCAGCTGTGAGCAACTTTTCCTTTTACATGCTGTGTTTGTTTTATTTGTCAAGGGCCAGAAAACACGTGGAACGCTGCCTCCAAGGGAACCCCACATTGTGGGTGAGGTGCCGTGGGCTGGGAGTTCTGTGCACTACGCTCAGAACAGCAGATTTTCTAGCCCTCTAGTTGTGCCATGAATTACCAGATGCCCATGTAGTCAGGTCTGTTAACTCGTACACACACACACACACACACACACACACACACACACACACACCCCTCTAATGCTGGGATGCCCTGTGAGAACAGAAGGAGCTGCTCATAGCTGGGGTATCATGAGCCTAAAACCAAACAGAAAGTACTGGCCTAGGCCTGCGGTGACGAGGGGCTCTCAGCCCTGGAGAGGCATCTTGTTCCCATGCAGGGACCCAGGCTGCCACCAGGTTGTGAAGCCACAGACTACTGGTATTCCCCAGAAAACAGGTCTGATCTGAGGCATGCCGGTAATGCCCCCTAGCTGCTCAGTGCCTTTACTATTCAGGTCTGCGCTAGTGCCTGAGTTTCCCGCATGGGTGGCCCCACTCCTCTGGGTGCCCACAGTTTCCCTCTGGGGGGAAGTGGCCTTTAAAAAAATTCTACAAGTAACACATGCTTATTTTGGAAATTGCTGAAAGTCAGATATGCAGAAATAAATGAAATAACACCAATCAACCCGCTTTATGGTCTGTTGGGGGCTTTCATGTCCCTTTAATAGAAAATCCCCCTGGCCCAGAAAGTTCTCGTCCTTCCATATTCTGTCTGTATTGCACAGTTCAGTACGGAATAACTTTTAGCTGAGTCTCCATTATCTGCCAGGGATGGCACGAGCTGATCAGAAACCAAGACAAGCAAGCTCGGGCTCCAGGTCTACTGAGTGCAACATCTCTGCTACAAGCATAACATGAATAGCTGCCACATCACAGTAAAAGCGGTTCTGTACCAGGCAAGGTGCTAAGCATCCTGCTAGCATTATCTCACTTAACGTTCATAAAGATCCTATGAGGTGGGGCAATCACCTCCATTTAGAGACAAGAAAACTGAGGCTTGGAGAGTTGGAGGAGCTTACATGTTGCTAGTAAGTGGCAGAGCAGGCACTCGAATCCAGGGGTCTTTGACTCCAGAGCATGTGCTCCTAACCACCATGCTGTCCTTTAATAGTGGAAGTGTGGGCACAGATTAGCAGCAGTCCCTGAGCAAGTGACTGACTTCAGGGAGGGCACCAAGGAGAGCAGACGTCTCCAAGGAGAGTTTCAATGGCATCAACCAGGTGGTCAGGTGGGGAAGGTCATTCTCGGCAGAAAGAATAGCCCGTGGAAAGGAAACGGAGCCTTAAAACAGTGGAATATCCAGGGGACTAGACAGAGTCCAACGTCTTCTCACCAATGATAAATCGTGTTGACAAACAACGAAGAATTCATGATTTAATTCAAAGGGGCGTTTCTTAAGTATGTATGAGTATCAAATAAAGGCTTAGTTAAGAAAAAATTAGCCCATAAAGGATTAAGACACACACACACACACACACACACACACACACACACGCACACACACCTGCCACAAAAAGGGAACATACAAAATCTCTAAAACCTTGCAGGAAATAAATTATTGGGTCAACAATCTTCTTTTCTTCAAGACAGTATTCTTTTTTAATTAAATGAGAAAAAAATGCACGTACTCTCCTTGTAAAAAAATACCAACACTGCAAATACCAGAGTGGGTAACATTTCCTTTGACATGATCCTTAATCCTGGTTCTCTCTCCTGTCTCTTAGGTACCACTGTTAGTCATTTAGAGTATATACTTCCATGCCTTTTTCTATGTTTACACACACACTGAAAGCCAAGTACTGCTTGTGTGTTACATAAATGGTTCTGCAGTTTGCTCTCCTATACTTTATAATACATCTTAGAATTCTGTTTATGTCATTTAGATCCAGTGCCTTGTTTTTAACAGCTGCATCACATTCCACATTAGGGATACGTCATGGTTTATGTCCCTTCCCCAACTGATGGGCACTTAGCTTGTTTCTAACTTGGTACTATTACAGGGTTGCAGATGGCATCCTTACATGTGCCTCATGCTACAGCCACATGGTGAATATTTCTCTAGCGTAGACTCTGAGAAATGGAATTCTTGGATTATAGGAAATGGACACTAAGATTTTTTCGATACTCCCAAAATGCCCTTCAAAGTGGAATTCCCAATTTTTAGCCCCTCCCCACCCCAGCAGTTTCTGTTTAGAATGGTGAGAATTTTGGGAGGAGAAGGGAGTGGAGTGAGGAGAGAGGGTATATTTTAAATGGCATATTTGATATAATAAAATAATTATTTAGAAAAATAGCTGTGTTCATAGAAAAAGTAGAGCTGGACAAAATGTTGGCTTGAGGTGATACACAGAAAAGGAAGGCTGTCCAAACGAGTGGGCCAGGCCCTGCCCCTCCAAGAATCTCTGGTAACTGGTGGGGAAAGAAGAGAACTCGCATCTTTTAAAAGGAAGTAAATACTGAAAAAAAGGAGGAGGAAGAGGAGAGAGAGAAGAGGAGGAGGAAGAGGAGGAGGAGGGGAAGGAGAAGGAGGAGACAAGAAGAAGTCGAGTCCTGTTAGGATCTGGGTGAGGGTGACCAAGGGCTGGGAAGAAGGGGCGGGAAGGAGGACTAAGCAAGCTCTCTTCCCTGGGCTGCTCCTGGCCGCCAGGGCCACCTGTGTTTCAGGAGGCAAATCTGGTCACCATCAAAACCACAGCAGGGGGCAGGAATCCCCGGGGGGGGGGGGGGGGCAGAGGCAGGGCTGCTCCACTGACCTCATAAATCTCTCCTCGGGTCAAATACTCCCCCCTGCTGCTCTGAGTGAAGAGGCTTGTTTAACCTGGATGGCCCAGAATTTCAGGGGCCAGATGCCTCCATGGACAGTGAAGGTTAGGAAGGTGCGTGTGCTGTCGCTTTCAAAGCATCAATGGTCTATGAAGGAGGAGACAACCCTTCAGAACACAGCCCCACTCTGCTCCAAAGTGTGCACCAATTAAGATGATTACTGGTTTCCTTACAACACAAATACTAATGGCCTGTCACACTCTGGCGTATTTTTCTTGGTAACCTTCAACTCCAGATGATTAATAAGGCTCTGGTGGCAAAGATCATACGCACAGGCGGGAAACGGGGGAAAAACCCAACGCTGACGACTGCACATCTAATGAGGCAGAGGTTGGAGAAAACAAGTGCTGCAGACTGACTGTTTGGGAGAACACGGCCATGGTCAGTGGGGTGAGTGTCCTGAGGACACTCTGAGGGATTAAGATGCGACAGACACGTGACCCACCAAAAGCCACTTTCCTTCTCTGGGCCTCAATTTCTCTCTTTCTTGTTAAGTGGGGTAGTAATGCCTTTCCTGCGTGTCAGGCAGGATGTTGCTGCTTAAAGATGCAGAGAATGGGAACGTCATCGTTATTACTATTACCAGCCGTAAGAAGGAAAGGGGGGCACACAGATAGGAGTGAGACTGCAGCACAGTGGGTAAGAGCAAGGCACCAAAGTCAGGCGGACGTAGGGTTCATGTCCAGCTTTCTAACAGGCCAGCTCTGCCACGTTACTTACGTTTCTCTTAGCTTCAGTTTCCTCACCCGAAAAATGGGGCTGATATGGAGCCTTTCTTAGGGTGCTGGGGCGAATTGAGATGGTGTCTGCAGAGGGCTCGGCAAGCCCAGCAGCGTCTGAGGCAGACGGAGCATCAATGCCGTTCACCGTGGTTATTGCTATTATATTATTGTTGTAGTCGTGACACCACAGCAGGAAACATGGCATCAGCCTTGGTACCCCCAGGAAAACACTACCTCTCCAGTTTACATTTTCTCAGGACACTCCCCCCATACACACACCTCAAATTCCATTTCTGCTACTTAATCAGTGCCAGAAAGGGCACCTGATGGTCCTAAACAGAACTCCTTCCCATGTTTCATGCGTCATTTAGGGAGAAAAATGGTCAGGACTGTTTTCCATTCGGCCTTCTCACAAGTACGAACTGCTAGGTAGAGGTACCAACACTTCACTGGTGCTTTTGGTCCAATGTTTAGTAATTAATGAGGATGTAGTCAGGGGAGGCTCCCCCAATCACTCTGCTTCTTTTCTCCCATTAAAATCTCATGTAAAGTGCTGCGCAAAGCAGGTCTCCACGCTTCCTCCTCCAACCCCATCGTCACCACTGAACACTAAATTTTGTAAGGCTCTGCTTCAGCTCACGGGGGAAACAGATCCTATGGGATGCTTAAAGGGCCCCTAGGATGAAAGCGGTGGGGGTGGGGACACATGCTCCTAGGCCCAAGCCACTGAGAGATGTGTGAAATGGGCCAGACAGAAACTCGCAAACCCAAGTGGGGTCACCTGCAGATGTGGGCCTCGCGATGGTATCAGGAGAACCACAGCACCAGATGTTTTATGGGGCTTCTCTCAACTTCTAATAGTGGCAATTCAATCAGATTTCAAAAATCATTTTGAAGGCCAAATCAGCAGGTCTAGGGGCCTGTATCCAGCACTTTGAAAGGAACATAAACTCTTCAAAGCCAGAGGTTTATGACCTAGAGCAAAGGAGGAGTAATTTACCAAATGGAGTTCTCTAAGACCAAAGGAGTTTAATGGATCAGAAAAAAGATGGCAATAAAAACCATGTGTAATTCCACCCCCCCACCATTAATGTTTTGCTCTATACACTTCCAAGCATTTAAACAAAAAATGATGTTTTGCTTGGTTTTTATGTTTAATAGGATTGGGTCCAGATGTGCATGACAATTTGTGGCCTTTGTTTGTTTGCATTTCCCTATGTTGCGATCATCTTCACGTGGTATCCTTCTCAGGCGGCTCTCCTCACACCAAACCAGCTTCTCTGTCACAATGTGCTCACTTGGCAGCTTTTCTGGGATGGACCGAGCCAGTGTTTCTCAAATTTAAATAATGAACAGTCCCCGTTAAAAAAAAAAAAAATTGCTGTGGCCTCATCCACAAACATTTCCAGGGATTAATCTAAGAAATACTAAGCAAGGAAACCAAGGTTTCTGACTTCCAGGTGTGAATTTTCACAGCAAAGGAGAAGTGGTGTTGAGGTTGGTAAAATAATTTTTTAAAAGGTTAAAAATGATCATCAAAAGGTAAACTAAAAAATTCCTGGCTAACTTTTGGATCTACTGAGCCTCAGTTTGAGAAACTGAGATAAGGTACAATAGTGGGTCCCCGGGAGCCCAGGGCCCTGGTGAGTGCCCCCTCTGACGCTCCTCTTCACCTGGGTCTTCCTTCCTGTAGGCCCAGGGCTTAGAGACCACAAAGGGCACCAGCTTTCACCGTGTGCCCTGCAGCTGTGGGGCTGCACCCCACTTGTCCTCCATCTTCAGGGGGAGAAGCATACTGTAAATTATTTTCTACATCAGGCTCTTGGGTAAGATTCCTTTTGAAAAAAGAAAAAATTGGAAAATCACAGATACAGGCCAGTCTCCTCATTTCACAGATGGTGAAACTATGATCAGAGAGGCGCAGGGCTTGCTGGGAGGCCAGTGAGTCCGTGAGGACTTGGGTTTCCCAACAGGCGGGGGCTCCCCTCCTTAGCCCCACGTCTTGGATTCCTCTCCCTTTCTCCCCGGATTTGAGCCCTGCCTGGGAGGAGCCGATGGAGCCCAGGTGTGAGTGCTGGGTGCAGAGTCAGGCCACCAACGGCCGATGTCAGAAATGTGGGTATCTGGTGAAGAGACACACAGTAGGCGTTTTATATGTGTTCTCTAAATGAATCTTGTGTGACTAAGGAACTAATTTTTTAATTGCACTGTATTTTAATGAAGTTTAAAAAGTCACACAGGTGGCTAATGGCTACTGACTTAGGCAGCAGAGCTCCAGGAATTCAGGAGCTTCTATAGCCGATAATCATGGTGACCAGAGATCCTGCATTATTTGCACCAGATCTGATGGCAATGTTCTGTTCCCACTGCCCATACACACGGACATACTGGAATTTCTTAAATGTCTGCAAATTCTGATATTGCAGAATTTAAATTACATTCTCCCAGACTGCATTTCCTACTTTGAATCCTTTGTCAGATTATGTGGCCTTATGGTTTGGGAAATATTGAGCTTCCAGCTCAGTAGAGAAGCACGGAGGTCAGTCACTCAAGGGGTACAGGCTCCCCCCAAATCGCTACTACCAATCTATCTCTGTGCTTTTGGCCCTGCTGTTCCCTTAACCCAGGGAACGTCCTTCACTAGGCAATGGCACCTCCTCTAGGAAGCCCTCCTTGATTATTTCCATTTAGAATTAAAGGCTTTTCCCTCTGTGTGTCCACTAAACATGGCTGATAATTCATGGCTCAGATGAGGGTCTTGAGTCACCCACTCAGGACCTAGTCAACCTTAACTTTAGGTAAAAATAAGCTCTATTTGAATGACTTTAATACTGGATTTCTTATTCCAAAGCTTATCTGAAGTAGCAAACTAGAAGGGGAAAAAGGCTCCTAGGAACAGACAACACTGGAGGTGACAAAAAGTAAAAAACATCACAGAGTAATGCAATAAGGAAGAAGATTTAGAAAAAATACTATAAATACCAAACCTGGGCTTCTGAAAACAGAGCCATTGGGTCATTTTGTGCAAGGGCAAACTTTTCGAGACCTCAGTAGTTCTTGAGAGTAGTGCCATATTAAATAACTGATATTCATTAAGATGACAACTATGCATCGTATTCGAACTCTACACTCTGGGGAAGAGGTGAGGAAAATCATCCTAAGGTTCTAGGGTTTAAAGCTTGATGGGATTTCAGAAGTCATCCATACTTGATAGATACAGACACTGAAGCCCAAAGAGAGGAAGTAATTTGCTCAAGGTCACAAAGCTATTTCCCGGCAGGACTGGAACCAAAGCTGGTCTACTTGTTCTCATACCAATCTGTAGGAAAGTCACTTCATGATGAACTTTTTCCTCCACAGTGCCACTGAACTAATGAGGCATTTATGGAGGAAAAAATACTGCATCTTCCCAACCCCCAGACACGAAAATGTTTTTGCTTGTCATTGGTGATAAACCCTGGGAAAAGATCCTTCTCTATATAGAGACAGGTGTCAAAAGGAAGAAGGAAACAAGAGTTGGCATTTATATCTTCACGGCAAACATGGTGTGACTAGCACGACTTGTGCGTGATATACTATTTGAAAGGGCATCCTCTAATTGGGGTGATTAATACCCAAGTCGGTACTGCACACACACAATGTGATCAAAGACGGTAATGAAAATGAAATCCCCCAAACACATGGCTGTCCATCACGATGCAAATGACAGAAGAGAAACAAACGACTGATAATACACAAATGATTTCAATGCTCCGTGCATCTCCAGACATTTATTCTCGGGCTTGGGCCGTGGAGAAAGAATAATAGGATTGATCTGAGGCAGTTATAAACCACCACCGATAGATAAATATACATCTTCTCGCTCTGTGCAGGAGCAGGTATTCAGAACAAGGTGGCTCACACAGACAGACAGCTCTTTAAATGACACCTTGCAATTACATTACAGCCTTCCAGCAGATAATAAACCTTCAATGTCTTGAATAATTTAAAATTTTCCAGTGGCATGAAGGTTGACGGGAAAGAAAAATCACACTCTGCTTTAGAAGGCGGAGAAGTCCTCAGCAAATCAACTGTGGGTATTCTGGCAGAAAAATACCAAGTTTTTCATTCATTTTCCTGATAACTGGATATTTCATCCCAGCTCAACATAGCCTGATTTTCAAAACCAAAAAGCCAGTAGTGTATGGATCTATGAGGAATAAATGAGGAAAATAAAGGGCATCAAATCTTTACACATTATTCCTACCATCACAGAGGAGGTATTACGTAATGGTATATTACCCTGGATTCAGACAAACTTGAGTTTGGATCCAGACTCTGCCACTTGCTTGCTGTGGGAAGCGGATCTAATTCTGTCTCATCAATTGTAGTGCCAAGCTCACAGGATTCAGTGAGGTCATGAATGAACAGTTCCTGGCACATATTAAGTGTTAATAAATGGTGCCATTTATTATTGTTTGATAATTTAAGTTTTGGGGTCTTCAAGGTATAGCTACAAAGGAGGTTGAAGGAAAAAAAGGAAAAAGGGACAGAGGAACACAGAGAATTTCATAACAAGGAATGTGACGTTATTCAGGTTAGGTTACTGCCTATGGCATGGTTAACCTACGGATGGTTACTCTGAGCCAGCCACTGTGTTCTAACCTCTCTAGGAATAATCTCTCAATTAATCTGCACAACTCTTTACGAAAGTAGCCCGATTTTGCTCATTAATGCACAGAGAGGTTATGGACTAGTTCAATGTCACT
Source organism: Rhinolophus sinicus (assembly GCF_057876585.1). NCBI lineage: Eukaryota > Metazoa > Chordata > Mammalia > Chiroptera > Rhinolophidae > Rhinolophus > Rhinolophus sinicus. The sequence continues at coordinate 92,670,180 of NC_142505.1, read as the reverse complement.
ACCATCTGACTCTAAAGCTACAAGGATTCAAAGCCCAGACAACTTAAGGTTTAAGTTTTACATTTAGGTTTTCAAAAAACAATTTGTACATGCTCAAATTTATGCTGTTATAAAAGCGGTCGGACTGGCAGAGGGGATGGTGGTCATTTAAAATTTCATTCCTAGTACTGCCAAGGTGGGCTTTTGTAATTAAGTTCACTATAGACCTTGGCAAACATCCAAGAAAACTATCAAGAGAGAAAATGCCTACAAATGTTAGATGACTACAAATGTTGTTCAGTCCTGTTGAAAAAGTATACTGGATATGCTGTGTCAGTAACTAGCTAAAATGTTAAAACGGGGTGGATTTTCGACTGCACTAGTCAGGAGATGTATTCAAGGATGAACTCTGGCCCATATGTTAAGTCAGCCGAGAAAAAAACAGGACGTAACGGGTGTTGAGGCGTTGCTGGAGCCTTGCCCTGTGAGCACAACAGACGGTCCTGCCAGCAGCAGTATACCCACTGGGGATAGCCAGGATTGGGACACGTGGCTGTGTGCCCGTGTGCTCGACTTCAGGAGGGGCCTGACGGCTTGTGGGGGCTGTGGCCAAAAACTGACAGGTGTTCCCTGAATGGGGGCAGGAGTTTGTCAGGAACCGGCCATGTGACTAAAGTGCCTAGTGGGACTCCATTTCTCACTCCTAAAATGTGCAGGCTGGGAGAAGATTCCTGAAAATAGTGCAGAAATCCTCTGAACCCTGAACTCTGGGAACACAAGGCTTCCTGCCACCAGTGGAAACCCTTGATTTCTTCCAGATTTAAAAACTGACTTTGTGTGTGGGTAACTTGCACATGAGTGAACTTGAGGTTTTGCATGTGCAGAGCTCACTAGGAGATAAGATCCGTGGGAGTGTGGAAGAAGTATTTCCAAATGAAGGTTGAAACGTGAATAGAACCGGAGTGTCTGTTCTTGAACGTACTCTACCACCACGTTGTTTAGAAATTTAGTTCGCAGTGGAAGGAACTTGCGGTTGGGGATGCAGAGTCTCCTTAAACCTGGAAGGAGTCAATGGAAGATCAGGGCAGAAATAGAACCCATCAATGGATGTGGCGAAAAGGGTGATTTTAATTCAATATCAGGAAACGTTTTCCGAAGAGCTGCCTAGTCCATTGCGACACTGCAGCATGGACGTGGCACAGGCACACAGGTGGCCATTAGGACTGCTGACTGAGCCTCCTGGGAAACTTGGCAGCAGAAGTAAGCAGGTTAGGACATTGAGGTGAGAACCAGTACCTGGGGTACCTTGATTGGAGCTTTTCTATTTCCAAAGCCATGAAAGTGGTCAGAAGTGGGCTCACATGCAGCAAGCATTTTGGGGGCAAAAACGTTCCCAGGTCAACGTCCCAGAAGAAGCCGGTCATCCATGTGCCAGGAAGCCGGATTTTTAAATCAAGCACCCCCAAGTTGGTGGAGATGTTGGTCTACCCCAGAATATACGGGACCCGCAACAAAAAAGGCAGAGAACTTCTGACTGAGGACCAGGCAGGGACCCAAGCATATTGTCACATCCAAAAAAAAAAAAAAAATGTATTGAACATTTCAGAAGGAATTTATTCCATGCCTGGTGAATTTAGAGTTATGGGCTTGGTTGGGGCCTCAAACAGGTGATTATGGTAATTTAGAGAGAAAGTACCAAGCCATTTCTGTCACAAGGACGTTCCAGCTGGAAAATAATAGTGTCTCCTTGTATTTATAGTGTTGAATACTTTCCAAAGTGCTCTCCCATGTATTATCTCATTTGATCCAGACCACAGGCCAGAGCTGTAGGTTGTCTGTGCTGCGGGATCGGAACGTGCCTGCCCCTCTGTGGGCTTCAGTTTCCCTGTGGTGCTCCCAGGACCACTTGCATCAGAATTCCCAGAAAATCTTGTTAGAATGCAGATTCTTGGGCTCCACCTGGACCGCTGGGGTGGGGTAAGGCTGGGAATTTGCATGTTAAACATACTTCCCAGGTGATTCTTACGCACACCAAAATCTGAGAACCTGCCTGAGAAACTAGTATTTCCTAACTCCTCAGCTCTGAGGTCTTGTCATACGAAACACACACTCAGCAACTAAAAAAACCCTGAAAAGGGATAAAATTCTGATGAGTGGGGAGAAAACAGTCTAGTGTTGGCCCAGCGTATGTGATCATCCAGATAATAACAGCTTCTCAAGGATATAATTAGTGCCCTCGAAATTGGAATATGACTGTTTAATAATTTAAGTGAGATCATCAGGATTAATGAATAGTAGTTGAAATTAAATGTGGGACCATAAATCCACACAGGCCCGTCACAGTGAGGCAAGTGTTTATGACAAGGTGTCCTGGAAAACAGGGGTCTGGCCGAGGCTGAAGTCATCGTAACTTATCTGGTCCCACAAGGGCGTTGTGTTTTTGCACGTAAGGTAACCCAGGGTATACAGTCAAAGAGATCACCGTCCAGCTATATTACAAAACGTATTTATGACATATAGCTTGCTGTTCCTATAATCCAGTGTTTTCCAAGTATATGCATCATTTCAACTCTATCAAAATAACCTGAGATGCCTGTTAAGAATGCAGATTACTGGGGCCCACCCCAGAACCACTGAATCAGAATCTCTGGGTGCGCCCTGGTAACCTGCATTTTAACAAACTCCTCAGCTGCTGCTGACATGGATAAGAGCTAAGAACCACTGCATGAACCGCACTGGAACTGCAGACTGCGGGGGACACACTCCAGGTGTATGGGCTGTCTGCCTGAAAGTCGCTTTCTCCCTGGCCAGCAGCCTGGAGGGTTCTCCTCGGGGTTCCTTTCCCTCCTTCCGTGGAAATCAGTATTCTCTTCTATGTCCTTATTGCACTTTTAGCTCATTAGGCTGTTTTACATTTCCAGTGTCATCTAATCCCTATAACACGACTTTGAAGTAGATGGGGGAGGTCCGTGCTCATCTGTGTTCCAGTGAATCGTAATAGTAACCGCCACCATCTGCATCATTAACGAGGACCTTTACTGAACTTAACCATGGGCCATGGTGCATCATCTCACTTAATCCTCACCCAGCCCATGAGAGGATGGTAATGATGGCTCTTGGGTTGGGAGTGACGGAAACCCAGCCTCAACTAGCGTACACAAGAAGGGAAGGCACCGGTTTATGGGATGGGGAAACGACAGGGGCAGACTGGCCTGAAGCACATCTGGATTTAGGGTGGGCTCAGCTGGCACCCCAGGCCAGCCCTCTGGATGAGTTACCACGGCCATGAGGATGGGATGCCACTGGGCAGACAGGCTGGAACCGCTCTCGTGGCTGGGGGGTATTCCTAACTGCCTGTCCCCCCAGGACCATAAGGAATGGGTTGTAGGGAAGGGGCAGCTCATCAAATGGACTACAGCTCCCATTTTTCCTCAGCCAGAAAAGGGGAAGGAGACGGGGTTTTGTTTCAACTACAAAGAGTATTTAGAATCACCGCTGCTCAGGAATGTCTAGATATAGGTGATTTTCATCCACTCGTGGGTTAAAGTGCCCTTCTTCTGTCATGTGGCAGCAGGGACACGTTTTCTGGGGAAGGTCAGGCTGGTCTTTCCTCCTGCCTGGTGAAAACAATTCTGCTGACTGTCGTGGAGGTTCTGGGCAGGTAATTATTAGTTTGAGTTTTCCATTAACAGAGAGTGGAGTGTGGTTATTATTGAGAATATTTTAGATCATATATTTGGACAGCATACAGAAAAAACAACAACAAAACAACAACTAACAGTTTCTGAGCAGACTGGGCAGAAAACATAGTCTTATAATTCCACCTGTTTCACCCTCACTGCATATTAGCAATGCCCAATAAACCCCATCCATTACCAGACACAGGAGCAGAGCACAAACAGAGGATAGTGGGAGTTATTGGTTGTTTTGAGGCTCCTGGTTGCTCATAAATAATGTGGGCATCTCTGAAGAGGTTTGCATTTCTGAAGCAAACAAAATTATTATTTTTTTTATTCTGGGAGGAATGAATATTTTGGTCCTTTAGGAGAAGGAAGTGAGTGTATACAAGGAGCCCAAAGGTTGGAAGAGGCAGCATGCAACTGTGAATGCTTTACCGGAACCAACGTCCCTACGTCACACACGAGGAAAGGATGTTACTATGGCCTTTACGCGTGTCTGTTTCTTTGTTCTATATAATGATGCAAAAATTACACTTTCATGAGATTTTCCTGTTTGAGATAGTAAGGCGAGAGAAAAGAGAAATGAAACTTTCAATGCCCATGAACACTGTATTGCTTGATAGTGCTACAATTTCCTCCTTTTGATTTTTGGAATAAATAAGTGATATAGAAATGTGTGGATTTGGCCTTCTTGATCTTCAGAGCTGTCAACTCTTTCCTATTTTTGGCTATGAAAATTGGTAACGTTTTAAGCCTCTCGTGTTTACAGATCTGAAGGTGTCTCTGGATTCACATCAAACCAGAATTGGCTCTGGAGTCTGGCTGCCTAATAAAGACGTGACTGAACCTTCCAGGGGCTGGCAGTTCTGTGAGGAAACTGGGAAAAATCCCTCCAAGTTTCTTTTTTTTGCAATGGGTCCCTTGTCACAGCTGCCCATGGGTTGGGTGCTGGGCAGTAGGTTAGAGCTAGTACCTACTTCTGGGCCAATGTGATTGATTAACGTGCTAGGACCAATAGTATTGAGAGGATTTGGCGAACATGTATAGTGACTGAAAGCCGCAGAGCACACTTGTTAGACATATGGATGTGTATCTAATGTCATGGCGAGCACTTCATATCTTTACCTAAAAGTTGTGTTGTTTTTCACCTAGAAGTTGTTTTATTTGGGAGGCGGGGTAAACAGAGGAGGTGAATTTCTTATACTTTAGTTTGAACTTGCTACTAAATGTGCATTTGCCCTTTATGCGAATGTTGGCCACTAAAAGGCTTCCTATAAAATTAGATACACGTTTAAATGGCTCACAACACTGTCTGGCACATAGGAAGTGCGACATGGGTGTTAGGTGGCATTATTGCTATTATTGCTATTTCCCTCTGTGATGCAGACAAATCAGCCCTTTCAGCTCCCCATTTATCAAGTTAAATGTGAATGACGGGAAAGGGACTTGGTTGGTTTGCAGTAGATCAAGCTAGGTACTAAGGGACCTATTACTTTTATTTCAGCCTCAAATCTCATCTCCCGCTAGACCCTGAGTAAATAACAATTCACATCAGACTTAAGCCAGCAGAAAGGCCCAGGAACTTTTTAAAGACGACTATGACTGGAAGGGGGCAGCTTTGTGACTCTCTCCCTGAGGACCTTATTCCAAGGACCTCCAATAAACTGCTCCATTGGGTTTTTGCTTCCCCCCATTACGTTTTTAAGGAAACACTAAAACAGTGGAAAAGGTTAGATTTGAATCCTCAGAAGAAAACCAGGAGAATATTCAGCAATTTAGCACAGTTTTGCTGTGCCAAGTTTTTAAAATGTAGAAAGAAGGCTCGCCTACCTCAGTAGAAGCGCTGCATTTCTGAAAATATAATGCAGCTATTTTCCAGTACAGAAACGATTCTTTCCCAAATATCAGAGCTTTTGATGCTTCAGATGCAATCTGAGTGATTTGATATTTTTTTGCTATCACAGTAAATCATTTATACAGTGCTCGATTCACAAAATCCTGTTTTTTAAAGATGCACAAACTATCCTATAAACATATTGACTCCTGCATCCTGTGTTCCTGTCAGATATCCACCAAAAGGTTTATAGATTTCCCTCATTATAAACTAATTGATATTCTGTAACAGCTTAAATCTTCTTAGCAATTCTCTCCTTTGGAGTCTGACAGAAGAGTTCAGGATGTCATATATTAAAGGAAAAGAGACTCAAGAAGCGTGTGGACTTCCTTAGTGGGGAGACACCCCACAGACTGATCCTTAAAATGTGGGATTCTTAAGATTATGGGACCCTCCTGTCAAATGGGATTACCGACCTAAGGGCAGGGACACAGTGTAGGCCACCTACCCCCGATCTCTCTGAGCCTCAGTTTTGTCATCTGTAAGATGGATCTGCTTCCCCTGCCCTCATATTTCCATGGAAAGAACAATATTTCACTTCTGGGTGTTTTGGGGAGGGGATGCTGGGCAGGCCAAAATATGAGCTGTCGTTTTCCCTGCACGGCCTGCTTTGTCCTTTCCCTCCGTGGTGCACTCATTGGCACAGGCTCTGCCCTGCCAGGGAGGCCCACAGACCCTCAGCTGCTACGCCTGTCCCTGAGTCAGTTAGTTCAGGAGGAAAGTGGTAGGAACAGATCCATGTTGTGTTCTCTGGCTCTGCCTCTCTACCAATACAGCTAATATTCTGGGTCACTCGACTCCTGGCTCAGTCAACTATTTCATAGTTGACTCAGAGGAAGAGAGATCTGATAGTCATTTTACAAGGGGAAATGACTGTAGAAAGTTAAGCGAGAGAAACTAGGGTACGAAGTTAACTATGACTGGATGTCCACTACACAGAGCGCAATGGAAAGGGACTAAATGTAGGTTCACATTATGGAATATTATCTAGCTATTAAAAAACAGATGAGTTAGCTCTATATCTATTGACCTGAGAGAGATCTGTGGCACATCAACAGGAAGAAAAAAAAAAAAGAGTAATGTGTATAGAATGATCCCATTAAAATGGGAAAATACCACATAAAGATTAGGAATTAGGTTCTAGAATCAGAATGCACGTCTTAAATCAAAGCTCTGCCTCTTTGACCTAAGTACAGGTTAGTCTATCTCAGTTTTCTCACCTGTAAATGGGAATAAAGACATTACTCTTTTTTGTAAGTAGAACAAAGAGGTTTGAGATCATCGAGTCCAGCGGTTTCACACTGAGGGTGACAGAATTCATGACAGTGGTAATGAATGGGGGACTGCATTTAGTGCACAGCAAATGCTCAGCACGCATTAGCTCTTGTTATTCCACGCTGTTCCATGTTAGTATTATCATGCAGATAGTCTAGAATGATACCCACTAGACTGTTAATATTAGTCACCTCACTTGGGGTGAAAGACGAGGGGGATTGGGAAGGTATGAAAAAGGAAAGGAAAATAAAGACACCGGGAATAAAAGAAGGCATACAAATGGCAGAAAAGCATATGAAAAGATGCTCAACAGCAAATGTCATTAGGGAATTGCAAATTAGAACAACAACAAGATACCACTACGGCACCAAACGCTGATGCTGGCCAGGATGGGAAGCAACAAGAACTCTCGCTCAGTGACCATGGGAATGCAAAATGGTACTAGTCACTTTGGAAGACAGTCTGACAGTTTCTTATACAACCAGACATACTGTTACTAGGTTAACCAGCAATTGCCCTCCTTGGTATTTATCTGAGACTGGAAAACTTATGTCCACACAAAAACCTGTACACAGAGGTTTATAGCAGCTTTATTCATAACTGCCCAAACTTGGAAGCAACCAAGATGTCCTACAGTAGATGAATGGAGAAATAAATTGCGGACCATCCAGACAGCGGAATATTATTCAGTGCTAAAAAGAAATGAGCTACAAGCCATGAAAAGACCTGGGGAAACCTTAAATGCATATTCCTAAGTGAAATAAGCCCATCTGAAAAGGCTACATACTGTATGATTCCAATTATACTAGACATTCTTGAAAAGACAAAACTATGGAGACTGTAAAAAAGCGAACGGTTGCCAAGGGTTATGGGGGAGGGAGGGATGAACAAGCAGAGCACAGGGTTTTGAGAGCAGTGAAGCTGTTTTGTATGATAATGGTGGATGCATGCCATTATACATTTGTCAAAACCCATAGGATGTACACCACCAAGAATAAACCCTAATATACACTATGAATTTTGAGCGATAATGATGGGTCAACATACGCTCCCAAGTTATAACAAACACACCGCCCTGGTACAGAATAGGACATTGATGGGGGGAGGGGCAGTGTAGGGGACGCTGTGTGTGTGTGGAGTGTGGAGGGGTACATGGGAACTCTACTTTCAGCTTAATTTTGTTGTGAACCTAAAATTGCTCTGAAAAATAAAGTCTATTAAAAAAAAGAAACACTGGCGGGGCCGGGGGAGGAGCCTAAATATTAACAGTAATTGCAGCCAGGTGATGAGATCATGGACGGCTCTTTCTGCATTTCCCATATTTTCTCCTAGCCTGTTCTCATGTTGTTCCCTCTGCCTGGAAAATTCTTCCCCCTCCTCCACCCCAGGGAGAAATATCTACTTATCCCTTGTGATTGAGTTTAGCTGGAATTTTCTCTGGGAGGTCTTCCCTGATTTTCTCCATCCTCCACAGCACCTGACCTCCACCAAGGGGTACATATTCCGTGGTCTGACAATTGCCCCTTATCTTGTCTGTCTGCCCTACTGGATGCGAGCCTCCGAACGGAAGTCTGCTTTATTCCCAGAACCTAGTGCAGCATCTGGCACAGAGTCATTTCATGAATTTTGTTGAAATTCAGTTCATGAATAGGAATTAAATCAGGACAAACGTAGAGAAAAACAAAATAAGCAGCACACAACTTAAGGTGAAAGAACTCAAGTAATACAGTGAAAGTGGGGAACAGCTATCCAACAGCTATGGTGCTACTGGATGCAAGCTAAGGCTTAGGAGAGATGACAGGAAACGAGGAGTGGATGCTTATGGGGCAGTGTCAAGAGCTGTATGTTCAAATGCAAATCGGGTCAGAGCAAAGGGATTCCCGTGCTGCTTGCTGTGTCCCATGATTGGCATGGTGTGAGCGGGCAGGTCAGAGTTAATTAGCCCATTAAGGAAAGAGGACCTCTGACCCGGCTCACTAGTGAGGGTCTCTCCCCTGTGACCTACTGGGTCCTGCAAGGTCCACAGGCCTTCCCGCACCACTCACTGCCAACCATCTAGCTGTGCAAATACTTAAGAACTTCCTTTTATGGAGCGCTTCACTGTGTCCATTTTTGTTTGTTTATTTGTTGACAGGGACTTCAGTTGGGGAAAATGCTGTCAGTGAGCTCGTACCATAGCCTTTCATTTCTGTACCTCATCATTCCAGGCAGCTGACAGTTCCTCTAAAGACAATAAAACCCTTTCCGTTACTGCCTGTCTGATTTTTCTACAAAACCAGCACTGTTTGAAAGGGGGGAAGGGAAGAAGGGGACTAGAAAGAAACAAATGAACCAAGGCCCTGCTGGTGCTTCCTACCAAAAATCTCCGATCCAGACAGTGCAATCTGGAGGCAGGTCTGCCGCCCTACACCCTCACCTCTCTCTCCCACTAGAGCAGAAACACCTCCACATCCTCCCAATCCTCAAGCAAAGCTCACACATTTGAAGAGCTTTCGGAGACCCCTAGATTCTGCAGTGCCCTATTTGTAAGCAGGGCCAGGATTAGTCCCGTGTCAGCGTCTGGCTCCACACCAGTCTCTAGTGCTGCCTGCACAAAGCTCGGGATCTTATTTCAAGAATTCATCTGCTCCAATTTTGTCTCCTACTCAAGGTCTCGACCCTCAGCTGAATTACAATTAGTTGCCCTGAGGATCCTGGAGGAGACTCATTTCAGAGGAAAATGCCTTCTGCTAGGCAGCGCCAATCTCGCCTGTAGTTAGTGTCTATGAATTTCAACTCTGAGAACGCCTCTGCTCATGCGTCCCTGAGAAATCTGTCTTTCACGATGGCCCATATTTGCCATACTTGAGACAAGCCTCTCCATAATTCCAAAATTGTTTCTCCCAAATCTCATTTTTAAAACAATCACTGCTGAGTAAGTTTTCTTCCAAAGCTGCCTTAAGAATTGCTTCTTGAAACAAGAATAATGATTGCTTTTCTGAAAAAAAAAAAACATGCAGGTTGCAAAATGTGACAGCTAATGTACAGGACAGAGGGGCGTGAGGTAAGCATTTTCCTCTGGGCCCCGATGCCTGATAATCATTGAGAAAAAGGAGCAACAAACAGGGGCCTTGGTTCTCATTCTCATCTATGAAATGGGACAGTATTTGGTCTCTTTTCTACCTTATTGGGGTATGCAGATGGCACCGCATTGGATTAATACTTTTGCTCTCTGGAGAAGTAGATGCACTTAGAGAATGTCCTTCTTATGAAGTTTACCTTTTCTTTTTCAGTTGTTACAATTTTTTATTGTAAACAGTGGAGGGGGGTTGTTATTTTTATCACTGAGTACAACATTAAGGAAATTGGGATATTAGAGGTGTAAACCATTATAGTCCAGGACTGGCTATACTTGATAATGAGCTCTTTTTAGCAGGAAGCTTGCTCTTTAAGACAGTGGGAAAGTAATTTATTGAGACGTGTCCTTGGGGACAGGAAGGAGTAATGCACATCTGCAGATGCTCCTCGCAACCAGCTCAGGCGATGAGGGACGAGCCTGTTCTAGGAGCCCGGACGCGGCATCCTCGTCCCTCCTCGACAACCAGCTGGCTATGTGCTCCCGGTGAAGCCATCCACTGCTCCAGACTTCGGGTTTCCCACTTGTGAAAGGAGTAGGCTGAGTTACATCTCTGATTTTCACACATCTTTAGGCAGTGGAGCTCCCATTAGTGAACAATTTTTCAGAAAGCAAATACAGACCATGCCAGGAGAAGCATCTGAACCCCACCTGCATCTGTAGGTTTCTCCGTACCCCTTACCGTGTGCCCCAAGGCATTCCTGGGCCCTCAGCTGCTCTGGGGTGCACAGTGACAGCCAGTAGCCTAAATGACCTTGACATTTTTTGTAATTGAACAAGGAGAAATACTTGTTTCTAATCCAGCTGATGCTTAGTTTATTCTGCCTCTGGAGAGAACTAATGTCCTGTGACACTCAAAGAGGGTCTGCCCCCAGGACAGCTGATTCTCCAGAAAACAGGTGACAGGGACCTGAGCCTGAAACACAAAGATGTGGGCCCGAGCCAGTCACAGGACAAACTGCGGTGTCTTCCACAGCCACATCTGTCTCACTGGCTGGAGATGATCCTGGTCTAGTGACAGTTTGTGTGTGTGGATGTAGCTGCTATATATGATTTCTTCCTCCTTCCTCATTCATTCATTCATGCATTCACTAATTCACAAACATTTACTAACCACCTGCTTCTAGACCACAAATGGTCTAGTAGAGTGAGAGCAAACAGGTGAACAGAGAGCCGTGCAGTCACACATGGAGAGCAGTGATGAGTGCGAGTGACGAGGGACCTAACTGAAGATGGTGTGAGAGGAGCCAGCCGTAGGAAGAGCTGGGAAGAGGCTGTCCAGGTGGAGGAAACAGCATGGGAAGATCAGAGGCAGGATGGCGCCCTGCGGTGGCTGGTGCTCAGAGCGAGACAGTCAGTGAGGGAGTGCCATCGTCACCGCCAGACCGCAGTGGCGAGCCTGCTCTGAGAGGGCGGGCGGTCCATATCTGAGGGGGGGCTCAGGTGTTCACCCCAAGGAACAGAGGCTGTTTGTGCTGCTGCGTAGTACTGGAAATCAAGTCACCATGGAGCAGTGCGTGCATTTATTTTCCTTTTCACTGCCTGGCTGCAAGCCCTTGGCCTGTGGGTGGCAGGCCCAAGCTGGGAGAAGGCAGAGGCTGGGAGAGGAGACCAGGTACAGGAAAGCAGAAGACAGGGAGGAAAAGGCAGTGGGAGAGATCATCCTTTGTATTCTCAATTACCACACACGGATGTTGGACAGTGAAGAGGGAAAATGGGGAAAAGATGGACTCATTTGGAATACGGTGTTGGAGGAATGCTTTACAGATGCCCTGGACTGCCAGGAAGATGAACAAGTAGGTCCCAGAGCAAATTAAGCCTGAAACGTCGCTGGAGGCAAATATAACAAAACTGAAGCTGTCCTACTTTGGGCACATCATGAGAAGGCCGGGTGCTTTGGAAAAGACAATAATGCCGGGAAAAATAGAAGGCAGCTGGGAAAGAGGAAGAGCAAACATGAGGTGGAATGAATGACTCCATAAAGAAGCCATAGGCACGAGTCTGCAGGCGCCGAGCAGGGCTGTGAGCACAGGACACTGCGGACGTCACTCATTCATCGGGTCACCAGGGGTCAGGGATGACTCAACAGCACAAAACACACACGGAGCACGGGCCCGGGGCTGCGGTCCTCAGGCCTGGGTCTTCTACTCACTGCCTATGTGACTCTGGGCAAGTCACTTAACCCCAGCTCCTCATGGGAGACTCAGGGATCCGAAGGCCTCACTCAGAGCATGTTCTCAAGAATAAATGAGACACCACACAGGCCTGGTTCATTTATGGCCCCTCAGATGGTGAACGGACAGGAGACGATTTAGGTGGGGGCGAGACAACAGGGCACTTGTTCAGTGTTTCATAATTCACAAAGCCATTTTACCCACAGAAAGGGGAAGACCCTGCCTGCACCTCCACGTCTGACTCCCCCCTATAACGGCCACAGGTACTGTCAATAATAATGACAACAACACCAAGCTTAAATGTTTATTTCTAATGTTCACTGTGCCAAGCACTGTCCTGAGCACTTTACATGCAGTGACTCATGTAATAGTCACAGCCACCTAAGAGCTACATACGGTCATGGTCCCATTGTACAGATGCAGGAACCGAAGCACAGAGAGGTCAGGGGAGTCGGTCAAGGTCACAGATGTCGTAAAGTGACGGGGCCAGGACCAAAGACGTAACTCCTGCCAGGCTCTCTGCGAAAGAACGAACAGGGCTATGGAGACAAGGGACACACCCTGGGCTTCAGTGGGCTGACAGACCACAAATACATCTCACACACGGTCCTATATGCTCCTGTGACATGGCGGAAGTACCAAGGGAACAGAGGAAGGTGTGCCGATCATTCAATCATCAAACATGTCTTAAGCACCTACTATCTGCCTGAGGAGCTGGGCGCGAGCGGTGAGCAGGACAGAAGCGGTGGCCCCTGCTCTCAGACTGGACAGTCTAGTGGGGGAGACCTGCAGCCTCCAATGCTGACGTGTTATATTCATATGTATTTTCATGCTGCCAGTGATAAAAGCTGAGAAGGACAAGGAAAAGGTCCCATGAGAATGAGTGTAGGTGAAGAGTTAGGGAAAACGTTTAGAGGTGGTAGGAATTGAGTTCAAGATGGGTGTGTATGTGCACACGTGCGTGAGCGCACACACACATACATGGACACCCCACCAAGGAGTCTCTACTAAAGGCAGGTAATGAACTATGTAGTGCTAAATATGAGGTGACAGGCAGGTCAACTTTGATTGTTCCAGAGTGTACTCAGACTCCCTCTCTTCACTACCTGTTAGTGCCTCTGTGGGAAGGTGAGCAGAGGAGAGGACTTCTCTGGATTTTGCTGCAACTGGTGAAACTTTGATGCAAAGAACAAACTTGAGACCACTGGCAGGAGGGCAGTGTGGTCCAGTGGTTAAGATCATATTTTGGGGCCAGACAGACATGGTTCAATCACCCCATCACCATGTAAGAGCTATGTGACCGAGCATAAGTCACTTAACCCCTCCGAGCCTCAGTTTTCACATCTGTTAAATGGTGTGGCAGATACTATAGGGGGTTTCACTCAACACTTGTAATCCACCTCTCCCTTTCCGTTCTCTACTAAAGAGGCCCCAAATCAAAACCCTCACATGTCCAGCCACTCTTGCAGATAGGAGTGCCCAGATGTCAGAGTTGTGGCCAAAAGTCTTTCCTGAATAAGAAGGCAAAGTCTTGCAAGGAAGAGGTTTTGCTCTCTTTGCCCTTCTTCCTTCTTCCTGCCTGGAAGGTAGACTTTCCCGAGGTCCAGCAGCCCTTTTGTGAGCATGAGGATGAGGAAGCAGAGAGAGAGAGAGAGAGAAGCCTGGTTCTCTGATGAGAGCCTCAAGCAGCTGTACCAACCCTCACCCTTATTATGAAATGAATAGAGAAACGCCTTACTTGTCTGAGCTATTGTTGATCAAGTTTTCTGTTACTCGCATTTGAACGCATGTCGATATTGATACAAATGGGATAAAAAAATGGAACCTCCTTCATGGGTTGTTGTGAGAACTGGATGAGATAATGTGTGTACAGTGCCAGGTTCATGGCCGGGCACACAGCGAGCGTCAGTAAATGGGGAACCATACGTTGGTGCTGCTGAAGAAGGGAAAACCCGCCACCCCTGTGGTAGTCACAGGACACAGCGTGGAGGGCAGAGGCGGAGTGGGATGGGCCCTACCTCGGTCACTGAAGTCATCCACCAGCACGATCTCGGCGATCAGCTCCGGCGGGGAGCGGTTCAGCACGCTGTGGACGGTGCGGAGCAGGGAGGACCAGCCCTCGTTATGGAAGGGGATGATGATGCTGGTGTTGGGCAGTGTCTCCAGGTAGCGCTTGCTGACGCAGCTAGAGGGAGACACAGGACAAGGGGAGGACAGGTTCAGCTCTCCTCTGGCCAAAAGAGAACTCAGTCACGCACATAGTTTGGCTAATGGCAAATCCCACTCCCTCTCCAGCCTGTAGGGAACACGTGAAAGTCACTTGAGAACCTTCTTCTACAGGGCATCCTGAAGCCCTGCCTCCAAACTCTGCACACCCAGTACACAGGGATACATATACAAGACCCCAAACAACGACTGCCGATGCGGGCGGAGCAGCCCTGGGGCTCGATGTTCTACATGCACTCACTCGTTGAAGCCTTGATCGTGACAGGAAGACGGTTGCCCATCCTCAGCTCAGGACTCCACGTGGAGGACAGCCCTGCAGTCACACTCTCTCTGCCTGCTTCCCCCCTCCCCCCACCCCGGCCATTCCTCTCCAATGGAGGAGAGACGAAACCATTTATCCACGCCTCTGGAAGAATACACGGGGCTTCATTGGCTCAGCCTCCTCCCCTTCCCCTCCACGGGCTCTACCCGCAGCCAGCACACGTTCTCCTCTGCTCTCCACCAGCCCCGTGGTAAACTTGGGGGTGGAAGGCCCTGCCTCTGGGGGCCTTTAATATTGTAACACCCAAAAGATTTAACATAGTTTCTTAAGAGCATCAGCTATCTAGTTGGTGTTCAAATTTCCCTGATTCTTCTGTCTTTTTACAGTTGGGTTGTATAAATCAGGATCAACAAGGTCCATAGACTGCCTTTAGCTGATATGTCTCCTAAGTCTCTTTTTTCCCCCCTTACAATTTATTGCAGAAACTGGGTCATTTATCCTATGGGCTTTTCCACAGTCTGCATTTTGCTGCTTGCATTGCTGTGGTGTCTCTGAACAGGTTCCTCTGTCTGCCCTCCTTTGGTTCCTGCAAACTGGTAGTTGGTCAAGAGGCCTGATGTAATTTGACGAGATACGCTGGTAACCTCTTCCTAGATGGCGGTGTGAGCACGCCACGGGAAACACGCAACGTCCCGTTGTCTCTCCTTTTGTGATGCTGGTGAGCCATTGATGGTCAGTGTCAATCCTTTATTTCATCAGGGGTTTGCAAAATGGAGCTATTGTAATTCTACCATTCTTCATACACTAGCTGGAATAGTTCTCTCAAGAAAAACTACCACATCAACTATTTGGATCCCCTGAAATATAGGAAAGACAGGGTAAGTTCTTGACTCTTTACCAGTTTTCAGAAGGACTAGCATCCTCCAAAGATGGCCAATTACTTGTTTTCATTATGAAAACTCATAAATTTTAACATAATTAATACGTTTCAATTCAATGCGAGCATTACTCTTATTGGTTCCCAAATAAGCCCGTCTTTAGCCCAAGGGAGTCTTCTCAAGTTGGCTCCTGATGCTTTGAACAATGCTGCAGAATACTGATGGCTTCCTTGCTTTCTGATAAAAGATGTCAGAAGGCTCTCCAGGCTTAACTTGTATTACTTCCTGCCCTAACCTGGTATCAGCCATTCTGCCAAGGAACCCTGGCTCCTTAATTCATCCCACCATTCACACACTGCAGTGTGAGCACTAAGGGTATTCCTTACTACTGTGTTGCTTATGGTTTCTATGCCTCTGCAGTGGTCAGAGCTAGAAATATATTTTCATAGATACAGCATGTGTTTATGCAGAAATTCTGTATTTAATATATAGGATTACGGAGTTTTACTGAATATTAATTTTATACTACATCTGCTTTTATTGAGGTATAAGTCATATACCATAAAATACAACATAAAATTCACCCTCTTACACTGTATAAGTTAGTAGTTTTTCCTATATTCACCAAACGGCACAACTGTCACCACTATCAATTCCAGGAAACATTTTCATCACCACCAAAAGAAACTTCATATACCTCAGCAGTCATCACCCATTATTCCCTCCCCCCAGTGCTTGGCAACCACTAATTTGTTTTCTGTTTCCATAGATTTTCCTACCGTGAACTTTGTATATAAGTGGAATCATGTAATATGTCATCTTTTGTGTCTGGTTTTTTTCACTCAGCATAATGTTTTCGAGGCTCATCCACGTTGTAGCATGTGCCAGTAGTTTATTTTTTTTCATGGCTAAATACTGTTTCACTGTCTAGGGATCTACCACATTTTATTTGTTTACCACATTCACCAACTGATGGACATTTGGGTTGCTTCTTTTGGCTACTCTGAATAACCTTGCTAGGAACATTCATATACAAGTTTTTGTGTAGATGTATTGTTTTAATTATCTCGGGTATATAACAAGGTGTAGAGCTGCTGGGTCATAAAGTACCTTCATGCTTAACTCGTAAAGGAACTACCAAACTGCTTTCTAAAGTGGCAGCATCAGTTTACATTCCCATCAGCAATGCGTAAGCGTTCCAATTTCTCACCAACTCTTGCTTTTGTCCATCTTTCTGATGATAGCCATCCTAGTGGGTGTGAAGTGGTATCTCATTATGGTTGGATTTGCATTGTCCTTATGAGTAACGATGTTGAGTATATTTTCACGTGCTTATTGGCCAACTGTATATCTTCTTTGGAGAAATGTCTACTAAATATGTTTTTCATTTTTAGATTGCGCCTTGCTAGTGTATAGAAATTCAATTAATTTGTTTATTGAGCTTGTATTCTACAATCTTGTTGAACACATTTATTAGTTCTAACACTTTCTTTTTCTTTTGGTGGTGGATCCCTTAGGATTTTCTATATAGAAGACAATGTCATCTGCAAACAGAGATAGTTCTACTTCTTTCTTTCCAATCTAGATCTCTTTTATTTCTTTTTCTTGTTTAATTGCCTTGGCTAGAAACTCTAGCACAATGCTGAATAGAAGTAGCAAGAACAGACATCTTTATTTTGTTCCTAATTTTAGGAGGAAAAGCTTTCATCAGTCTTTCACCATTAAATATGTTAGTGTGGGTTTTTCACAGATGCTCTTTATTGGGTTGAGGACATTCCTTTCTAGTCCTAATTTCTTGAATGTTTTTATCATGAAAAGTGTTGGACTTTGCCAAATGCTTTTTCTGTGCCCTACTGAGATGTCAGTAGGGTTTTATTCTTTACTCTATTAATATAGTGTATTATAATGATTGATTTTCGTATGTTGAACAAACCTTGCATTCCTGGGATGAATCCTGCTTGGTTATGGTGTATAATCCTTCTTACAAGTTGCTGACTTGGTTTGCTAGTATTTTGTTTAGGATTTTTGCATCTATATTTATCAGGGATATTGGTCGATGGTTTTCTCTTCTTGTGATATCTGTATCTGGTTTTATTTTTGCTAAAAATCTAGGTTCTTAAGATTAACATAATTACTTATTTCCTTTTTCCTGTACTATATAATAGTTTCAGAAAAACAATACCAATACTATTGCTAACAATATTATAGAAAATTTAAGATTCCTTTTGTCCTTCATTTCTTCTTATCTGTGGAGTATATTTTTTTTGGTTAAAATTTATTGGGGTAACAAAAATTTATTTTGTTGACAATGGTCAACAAAACTACATAGGTTTCAAGTGTACAATTCTATAAAATATCATCTATACATTGCATTATGTGTTCACTACCCAGAGTCAGTTCTCCTTCCATTACCATATACTTGATGCGGAGTACATTTCATTTGGGATATGAGGGAGTTTCCCAGGGTCCAGAAGAGGCAGTGTGAAGACTAGGCAGGCTCAGAGGGAATGGCAACACTGTATTCCTTGTGTCTCTGGCTTCTGGCAGAGTAGCAGCCCCTGAATACATCCAAGCCTTAATCCCCAGAAGCTGTGCACATGTTACCTTACATGGCAAAGGGGGCTTTGCAGATGGAATTAAGGTTAAGAACGAGTTTGGGAAGCCTGGATTACCCAGGTGGGTCCAATGCAATCACCGGAGTCCTTAAGAGCAGAGAATTTTTCCGGCTCGGTTAGAAAGATGAGAAGGAATGAATAAAGATTTGAAGTATGGGGGGGACTCGACCCACCACTGCTGGCTTTGAAGATGGAGGAAAGGGGTCATGAACCAAGGAAGGCGGGTGGCTTTTAGAAGCTGGGAATCGTCCTCAGCTGATGGCCAGGAAGGACATGGGACTTTCACTCCTTATAACAAAATTCTGCCAACAATGCAGATAAGCAAGATTTCCCTAGCGCCCCTAGAAAGGAATGCCCAACCAACACCTTGATTTTAGCCCTATAAGACCCATGTTGGACTTCTGACTTACAGAACTGTAAGAATAAATTTGTGTTGAGTAAGCTGCTAAGTAATTTGTTACGGCAGTTACAGAAGACTCACACACAAGGAGTCATCCTTGATAACCTTTGCCCAGTATGTAAACATTATTTACAAACATTTAAAAAGTGAAAAGATTTTACATAAAAACCCTCACGAGTCTCAGGTGGCAGCATGGGCTGCAGTTGACAGTGGACGCATCTCTATGAGGCAGGTACTCTCCGGGTCCTCAGGTCTCACACTCCCCACAGTGCTATTACCAGGGCTGCTTCACTCCCTCACAGTACCTCCCAGGCCCCTGGAGACATCTGAGTTGAGAGCCCAGAAGTAAAAGGCACCATGGGAGGGAGCTCCACAAGACTGGTAAGAAGTTTTCTGGGAAAATTTGTGACATCTAGAGCAATGAACATAACCAAAAAAAAAAAGAAATCTCTCCTTTTGTATGCCACTGCAACTGTTCAACTCTCAGAATGTGCCAGGATCTCTTGGCAACTTACTTTGAAATGTATTAAAGAGTAAAGTGGATTGATGGAGGGAGAAAGAAATGGATGGATACGTGACCAAGTCAGTAGAGGAGTGTTAACTGCAGAATCCAGATAGTGGGAACATGAGCATTGAGCGTATAATTCTTTAAACTTTTATGTTTGATAATTTTCAAAAAGAAATTTTGGAAAAATTGGGTCAGGGTCCACGTTCTCCTTAGTTTTGAATTCCCTCTCTATAGGCACCAAGGGAAGCTGGGGTAGGGGCGTAGGAGTGAACCCTTGGCATCTGGCAGTGAGCTCGGTTCCAGCTGTGCAAACTGCTTCCCTGATGCTGGCAGTCCAGTCCTGATGGACAAGTCAGCCTCTCTCTTTCCTCTTGGGACCGCTGCACTTCTTGCACGTCCCCTCTTGCTCTTCATCTGGCTGGAACTGTTTTTATCCAGGCCGCATGCAGCCCTCCTCTGCCCCTTTCCCCACCTCTTCTAATCCCTTTGATCATTCCAGCCTTCTCTGGGAGCCTTCGCCAACTTCATTATGTCAGCCTTCACAAATAAACGAAAGCACCTCTTTTTAAAAATCCCTTTCCCCTAACTCAGCTGAGTCCTCTGTGACCAAGAAAGAGACAGGCGACATCTAGTTTTCTACAAAAGGTCTTGCCTTCCATCCAATTTCACAGGAGGCTTGCTCAGTGGAAGCAGGGTAGGGGGTAGCTGTAATAAATTGCCAGTAGTCCAAAGGGTGAAATACAATAGAGCTATTACCCAGCAGAGAGCTCTCGCTCTCTCAAACCCCACAACCTGCCAGCAGACACACAAACACCATCGTATAGCAAGGGAAGTAGACAATGCCACAATAGACTAAATTCACTTCTAATTTAATTCAATCATGGAATTAAAGATTATTCAGAACTCAAATAAAAGGCTCAGCTGGAATCATAGCCCTGAATGTATGCCTTTTTTTTGCTTCTTTTGGTCTCCTTTCTTTTTCTCCCTCATCCATCCACTAAATAAGTACAAAATAGCATTTCGACTTTTGCCATGGGCACTCACTAGTCATTAGTTTGGTCCCAGCTTAGTAGAGGCTCTTTGTTTAAATAAAATGTTGTGTGACATGCTGAAACGAAGCTCTCCAGTATGAAGCAGGAAACTTGGTTCCACAGACCTACCCACAGGCCACCTTCCTATTGGGAGCTTATGCAAAATGGCCTCAGGCCACCGTAGAGAGAGGTGGCCTGGCGATGGCAGGGATGAAGACAGAAGGCCGCCACTCACCCCAGGGCCACCCCCATCTTAGCAGTCCCCTTTAAGACCTGTCTTCATGTATTGTTTTGAGATGTCAACACGGATGGTGGCGTTTCCCCAGGTCTTTTGTGAACGGTGAACACAAAGCGCCTCCTTGCTGCTGCCTCCAGGAAGCAGCGCAGAGCATGGTCTCCAGGAAGGAGAAACTAGGGCACTGCTCCCGATGAAAGAGGCTGGGTTTGGCTGTGACCAGACAATAAGTAACTTGCCTCCCCACAGTTTATCGTGCCCGATGGCTTACAAAGCTCGTCCTTCTCTCTCCTCTCATCTGTACCAACCCCTGGCAGGGAGATGAACCAGGGACGGCTCACCTGTTAACCACATCAGGAAAACAGCCCAGAAGGACAAGGACATGGATTCAGGACTCAAACCTAGCTAGTATCTACTCAAAATAACAATTATATGTGTGTGTTTCTTGATGATAAAGTGCTAACTGCTCTGTGTAAAAGTCTGGAAAACACAGAGGCGAAAGAACAACTGAGAACGACAGCAGCAGCCTATCCTTCCCAGTGCTCAGGGGGCTGAGCTCCGTTCAACACTTGGGTATGTTTTCCTCTGCTCTCTTCTCTGAACACATACAGTGGTACGTCGGTTTTCAAACATAAGCCGTTCCAGAAGATCGTTCGAGTTCTGAAACGTTCGAAAACCGAGGCACGGTTTCCCCATAGAAGGTAATGCAAAACAGATTAATCCATTCCAGAGCTTTAAAATCAACCCCTAAAACTGCAAATTTAGCACGAATTTTACTATCTAATGATACCAGAGAGTCATAAAATTTACGGCATTCGTAAACTGAAACGTTCGTCAATGGAAAGGTTTGAAAACTGAGGTACCACTGTATCCGTTTCTACTCCATGGCATACAGCACCCTGACGTGACAGCATCCTAATCTTTGTGGGCTCCCAGCGGCAGCATGGTCTCCTGAGATGCTTGCAAGAGCCCCTCTGTGGGCAGGATCAGGTAGAGCGATGCCCTTGCAGAGGGTCTAAGCAGTGATACCATGAAACTTCCAGCACACAGCTTCAATCCCGATGCCCTCTTGGCTCGCTATTTCTGGCCCCAGATGGCACCATAAAAGAAGAGGCACCCATGGAATTTCAACACATCCAACTAAGACCCAAGTGAAAAGCTTTCTATCCCTGCACAAGGCTTTCTATCCCTGGTTCACAGGCTGGTGAGGACCCTACCCAGACAGCGGGAAGGCTAGTTAGAGGCGCACAGCGTGAGAACTAAGAGGCATGGTCGGTGGTGTTCCTTGAAACACTGTGAACTGGTGAGGAGGAGAAACAAGGTGTCTGTCAATAGGAAAGGATTAAACAAATGGGAAAAATTCCAACTATGGAATACTGATAAGCAGTTAAAAAAATACAGTGGACAATGACGATGATAACGACAGAAAATATCTGTTAAGGATTCCATTATGCCAGGCGATGTTCTACATACTTTATACGCATCACGTCATTTCATGGTCACAGTGCTCTTAGGAGGTAGGGGCGATCATTGCTCTCATTACAAAGAGGAAGGAAACAAGGCAGAGAGAAGTTAAATAAACTGCCTAAAGTCAAACAGCTGGTAAGGGCTGGAGCTGGATTTAAACCCATCTGCCCTTTATGCGTATTTAACATTTTCGTAGACACAATGTAGCAATGCTATTAATTGTACAAACAAAAAGAAGAATGAATAGATCAAAAACAAAAATTGAAGGAACTATAGTAAGTAGGAGTCTGGAATCCTGGCTTCTAGTTTCCTCTCTGCTATGCACTCATCCAAGTCCTCTCTTCTCGCCGGACCTCGGGTTCCCTTATGTCATTAAGGGAGCCAGACTGAGGCAATAGGCAGGTGTTGTGTGCTGCTCTGTGTGCCTTCTCCTTCTTTTGGTAATAGCATCCCGATTTTTCTGGGGGAATCTCCCACCCCTCATTTCTATAGCGTTGGGCCGGGAGGTCCTTGCCTTGCTTCAACGGTGGGCAAGGGAGCCTGGCTCAGCCAATCAGAGCATCGCATCTCCCCAGTCACAGCGATTGGTTCAGGGATGGGAACCTGTGAATCAAAGTTAATTATTTGCTGAGACAACTGGGAGAGAGGCAAGCTCTTAGCTGCTGAAATTGAACACGGGAGGCTGTAAGTCTGGTCTGCCTGGGGCCACCATGTAGACTGTTCCCAGTCTTAAAAAGAAGTTAACAGAATAGAAAACAGAGCCAAGAGTTGGAGAGAGAGGCACCTGCTGGCATTTTTTAGGGACCTGGATCCATCTATGGCAGAAGCCACGGTCTGCTCCTGGCCTTTTCAGTACATGAGCCAATACATTTTCTTCTCTTAGGTCAGTTTCACTTAGGTTTCTACCACTTGTAACTAAAATAACCCTTGCTGATGTAACTGGATAACCTCTAAGCCGTTTCAGTCAAATGATTCTGTTTTAGACCTAATGCTGGCTTCGGAAAGACAGGGGCAGCAACTACTGTTTTCCAGGAGTTATCTCTGATCTGAAGGGGCACAACTTCTCTTTCCTGCTGCAGGAAGAGAACTTTGTTCATTCACTGACCAGGAGAACGTGGCCTACGGCGGCAGTGGTGTTGGGAAGGCAGTGGGCGAACTGGGAAACAACTGAGCTCATTTGTCACTAAGCAACCCCAATTTAATATTCCCTAAAGGATTCTGAGCTCTTGTGACATAAAGATAAATGTAATATACTGGCCCTTAAGATGTGCCCTCTGGGCTTAATGCTGGAGCACCAGAATATAAAAGAAAAGAAGTGAAAACAGAGGAAAGCGTTGCAAAAATCTTCTCTCTGTGTCCACTTTGAAACAGAACAACCCAATCATTTTGAAGGGAACTATAAAACACATTTAATTCCCTAGCATGGGACACCACCCACAGACCAAAGTGAAATGCAAGTCAACTGAACAAACCCGACATTGTATGGACTAAGGGAGTAAGAGTGCTTTGGACCTGGGTTCAAATCCTGCTGCTACTCTGCAGCTGTGAGTCCCGGAGCAGGGTTCCAGCCCTTGCTGAGCCTCAGTTTACTTATCTGTGACATGGGCATGGCAACACCATGAGAATGGCATGAGAACTAGGTGAGACTGTACATTTAAAACAGCCATGTGGAGGGAAAAGTAGTTAGCTCTATCCTTGAAGATGGGTCAATATGGAGGGCCCACAGCAGAGACGGTCCTGACTTCAATTCTCTTGTAGTCAGGGATGGCCATCCCAGGAAAGGGCGTGAGGTTTCCAACAGGCTTAACCTAAGTAAGAGTTTTGCTCTTGTAGACATGTATCCCCCTCTTGGTACTCCAGGCTTCAGCCAGCTCTGGGCTCAAAACCTTCTCATTTGCTCGCTCCTTCAGTCATGCATCCATTCAAGAAATGTTTACGGAGCACCTGCTATACGACAAATACCATGCTGAGCCCTGGGACTACAGCGGTGAAAAGCAAGCCCTTGTCCTTGTCACACAGGACAGAGAGTCGAATGGGGGGCGGGGCAGACAAATAATATAAGCAGTAATAAATTATAATTCTTCCAATGGGCTCTGGAGCCACCCAGAAGCCGAGTGGAAGTTATAAATAGCTCCAGGCTTTGGAACAAGAAGAAGAAACTGGGTCTCAGCGGGTACACTGAGAAAGACTCCTGCCTGCCCCGCCCCTGCCCCCGCCCCCAGACACAGATTGGGGCCCTCTCTGACACACCCTCACAACAAGCCTTCCCTCCTCCGCTGGGGCTCGGCTCCCCAGCCCTTCGCTACCCCACTCTGGGGGATAAGACAGGGGTGGGCTTTCTCTTTAACACAGTCCGGCTGGAATCAGAGGAGTCGGAAGACGAATGTGACACAATGTGCCAAGGCCGACAGCTTTCTGAAGGTCCTTTTCCATTCAGGAGAGGTTCTGCTGAGAGCCAGCCGCACCCCCCTGCTCTTCCCTCTTCTCAATAGACAGGTAAGAGAACCACAAGGGTCCAGCAGTGTCAGTCATGCACCTCTGCACTGCCCTTTCATCACCCTTTGCGCAACCTCTAACCTGCCCCAGGGACGTCAGACACAAGCAGTAGTTACAGTATCTTGCTGGTGTTGTCTTTCATCCCCTTTGAACTCACATTTTGGAAACGCCTTTGTTCAGATATTTAGTTTTAAAACAGTTATAAAAACAACAACAACAACAAAACATTTTAAAGAACACAGCAAAATCCAACAGTTTCTTCACGCAGCTGTCCCACACAATAAAACTGGTCTTCCTACAGATATAACAGGCAATGTACTCCACTGGCTCCAACTTGAAACACAGGAAGGAAGCGGCAAGCAGGAGGAACTGTTAATGAATATGATGTGTAAGGTCAAGGTGCCCGGAGTTACCAGCATGAAACAACCATGAGGACCACACCTCAGATCCCAGTTAGATGCCAGCTGCCAGGCAAATGTCGTTAGGCAGAAATGGGCTTTAATATCAATATTCTTGCTGATTCATGCAAGTGGAGAAAGGAAGAAACAAAAATGTAAAGATACATGTTCAAGGATGTTTTCGCCACTGTTTCCAGAAGCAAAGTCCTGGAAACAACCTGTCTGCCTATCAATGAAAGGCTGGTTGAGTAGATTATATTCCGGTGGAATATTACACAGCTATTAGAAATGTGACCACAACCTAGTAAATGAACAAAGCCACTTGTAGAATCAAATGCATATAGTACAATCACATTTTTGTAAAGCAAAACCAAACCCCAAACCCCTTTATATGTCTATGTAAGATGCATAAACAAAGGAAAAACTATAGAAAGCTAAACTGTTACCATTCATATCATTCACTACCTGGGCAGATTTAGGAATAGATGTAGAGAAAGAGCGAGAGCAAAAGCGAGAGCAAGAGAGTGAGAGAGCGAGAGAGAGAGGTGTGTGTCTCAAGAGAACCATTGATTTCTCCCCTCAAAAAAAGCGTGAGGGAGGCTTACAATTGAGGGGAATTATGTTCTATTCTACGTAAAAGTGCTCCTAAACTAAGCTGCTCTTGCTTGTCTCATCATCCTGCTGTCCTTGACACCATCTTAATGAAGGGAGAGAATTGATAATCGCCTTTATCTTCCAGTCATTTTTCTCTTTTTCCTTAAAACCCTTTCAAGGCCAATACCACTTAGCAATCAAACTCAGCTCTGTAACCAATTTTACTGAGTGCTATTTATCTGCTCCTGGACAGGCATATATTACCTTCAGCATGGTGAAGGAAATGCAACCTGAGTAGTCTGTTGGGTGTATCCATTTATCTAGCTAATATTGCTCGCATGCCTGGTCCAAGAACCTTCACACACAAATGATGAGAATTTAAAAATGTCTCCCTCCTTTTCTGTGAAGAATGGGTCTCAGTCTGTGCAGGATGCAGTACAAACCTTTGGACCAGATGTGGAGTCTTCTTTGCCTGACACCAGCTGTGTGAACCAGAACAAAGAGCTGAGCTTCTCCCAGGCTCAGTTTGTGCATCTGTAAAATGGACCTAGTGATCCCCATTAGATACAATTTCAGAGAGGCTGGGATCACTAGAGCTGTGATACTGTTTTTGTAAAAGAGAAGATAGTGTCAAAACATAAAGGGTAAAAAGTATCATTACACAAAACCTCAAAGTGAGACCAGGCTGGTAAAATACTCAGCACAATCCCTGTAAGTACTTGATGAATGAGAAACGTTATTATAATAGCACACCATCCATTTCTATAAGACTTAGAAAAAGCATCTGTTTGCAGAAATGATTAAAGAACCACAAACCACACATGAGTTCACGTGCATGTTAGTTGGTTCTTACCTAGCATAAATTGTAGGGACACATGCCCATTTGATTTTCTTTTCCTGGCTCACAAATCATTCAGGCTCCAGCCCCTCTTTCTACCCCTCTGCTGCTCCCCCAAACAACTGCCTGGCTAACAACCTGTCAAACTAGGGAGTCTGCAACACTCACATCTGGGCATCTCTGGGGTGCTAATCTTATATCAAAGGACTCCATTATAAATGAGTCAAGCGCGCTTACTCTACGCCACCACACCAATTATGATAAAAGGGTATAAACTGCTAATACGTATACAATAAGAGGTCGAACTCATCCTACATACCTCATTGCTGAATATCACTATGGTCACTTTCAAAGTACTCCCCTTGGGAAGCTATGCACCAACGCCAGCACCTAGTCCACCCTTCAAAGCAATTTTGGAACTCATTTTGGAATGGCCATCAGAGCTGTTGTCGTATTACCCTTGATGTCCAAATGTCATCAAAATGTCTTCCTTTCAGTATTTCCTGTCTCTTCGTGCAAAGAAAGAAGTCATTGGGGGCCAGGGCAGGTGAGTAGGGAGGGTGTTCCAACACAGTTATTTGTTCCCTGGCTAAAAACTCCCTCACAGACAGTGCCGTGTGAGCTGGTGCATTGTTGTGACGCAAGAGCCATGAATTGTTGGCGAAAAGTTCAGATCGACTAACTTTTTCACGCAGGCTTTTCAGCACTTCCAAATAGTAAACTAGGTTAACTGTTTGTCCAGTGGGTACAATTCATAATGAATAATCCCTCTGATATCAAAAAAAGGTAGCAACGTTGTTGCAACAAAGTTCGCAAACTTAATTGTCAGACCTCGCTGGTATGTCTTCGGAGCCTATCACTGTTCTGTGGATGGTGTGACAAACCTCTCAGCACTGTGGGGATGGGGTGGGAGAATGAAACCCATCTGGGACAGGAGTTTTCTTTGTGGGAAGGTTCTTAACTACAATATCAATTTCTTTAGTATTAATAGATATATGGCTATTCAAATCAATCATTTCTTCTTGAGTGATCTTTGGTACTTTGTGTTTTTCAAGGAATTTGTCATTTCATCTAAGTTATTGAATTTATAGGCATAAAATTATTCAGATTATTCCTTTATTATTCTGTTAATAGTTACAGCATCTGTAGTTATGTCACCTCTCTTGTTCTTGACATTGGTAATTTGCGTCTTATCTCTTTCTCATCAGTCTGGTTAGAAGTTAATCAATTTAATTGACCATCTCAAATAAACCAACTTGGTGTCATTGATTTTTCTCTCTTGGTTTTCTAATACCCATTTCACTAACCCCTGCTTTGATCATTCTTATTTCTTCTTTCAGTCTTCTTTATTTCTTTTAAAAAAATCTTTATTTATTAATTTACTCTTCTTTTTCTAGTTTCTTAAAGTAGAAGCTGATGTCATTAATTTGAGATCATTCTTTTCTAATGTAGGCCTTTAATGCTACAAATTTCCCCATAAGTACTGCTCTAGTGACATCCCACAAATTCTGATATTAATCTGTTTTCATTATCATTCAGTTCAAAATACTCTTTAATTTTCCTTTTGATTTCTTCTTTGACCCATCTGTTATTCATAAGTGAGTTACACAGCTTCCAAACAGTTAGAAATTTTAAGAGACTGCTTTGTTACTGGTTTCTGAATTTCATTCCACTGTGGTCAGAGAATATATTTTGTATCATTTGAAACCTTTTACATTTATGGACACTTGTTTTCTGGCCCAGAATATGGCCTATCTTGGTAAATGTTCCCTGAGTAGTTTAAAAGAATGTATGTATACTGGTATTCTGCCATTGATGGGTGCTCTGTAATTGTCAATTGAGTCACATTGCTATTCAAGTCTACCATTATCCTTGCTGATTTTCTGTCCACTTGTTCTATGAATTACTGAGAGGGAAATGTTGAAATTTTGTAATTGTGGCTATGTCTATTTCTCCTTGCAGTTCTGTGAGGTTTTGCTTCGTGTATTTTGAAGCTCTCTTATTAGGTACATAAACATTTAGGGTTGTTATATCTTCTTGATGAACAGTCCCTTTATTATTATGTAATGACCTTTATCCCTGATAATAGTTTTTGTTCTGAAATCTTTTATCTATACACTCGTATAGCCATTCAAGCTTTCTTTTGACCAGTGTTAGCATGGTAGATCTTTTCTATCCTTTTAATTTATCTGTATTTTTATATTTAAAGTGTGTTTCTTACAGGCAGCATGTAGTTGGATCTTGCTTTCTTATCTAATCTGATGATCTCTGCCTTTTAACTGAAATGATTGTAGCATTTACATTTAACACGATTATTGATGTGGTTAGGTTAAATTCCATCATTTTGGTACTTGCTTTCAATTTCTCCTTTTTGCTCTTTATTCCCTCTTCCAGCATTTTTTGTGTGTGTCGGAAAAGTATTTCCCAATGTTTGAAAGATATTTTCATTGGGTACAGAGTTCTAGGTTGAGTGGGTTTTTACTTTCAGTACTTTAAAGACGATGCTACACTGTTCTTCCCCACATTGTTTCCAGTGAAACAATTTACCGTTGGTTCTCTGTCTACAACATATTTTATTTCTCTAGCTGCTTTAAAATGTTTTCTCTTCATCACTGGATTTTAGTAATTTGATTATGACGTGCCTTGGTGTTTGTTATTTTATTCATGTTTCTTGAGACTGGGTTTCACTGAGCTTCTTGGATCTGTGGTTTTAAAGTTGTCATTCAATTTGGAAAACTTTTGGCCATTATTTTCCTCCTCTCTTTCATGGACTCTGGTTACATGAATATTCGAGGACTTAAAGTCACACAGTTTAATACTCTTTATTTTTTGAAATTCTTTTTTCTCTGTGTATTTTATTTTGAATAGTTTCTCTTCTTATATCTTCAGGTTCACTAATCTTTCTTCCCCTTGCAATATCTAATCTGCCATCAATCCCACATACTGTATTTTTCATCTTAGACGTTATTGGTTTCACTTCTAGAAGTTCAGCTGGGTCTTTGCATATCTTTCATGTCTCTAACTTTTTTTTTTTAATTTATTGGGGTGACAATCATTAGTAAAATTACATAGATATCAGGTGTACAATTCTGTATTACATCATCTATAAATCCCATTTCTCTAACTTTTTAAACACAAACAATAATACAGTTACAGTAACTACTTTAGTGTCCTCTGCTAATTCTTACATCTGTGTCAAGTCTAGGTTGGTTTTAAGTATTTTTCTCATCATAAGCCACGTTTCTCTACTTCTTTACATGCCTGACAATCATTGGTTGGATTTTATCTTGGTTAGGGCTGAATATTTTTGTATTTCTTTAAGTATTTTTGACGTTTGTCCTGGGATGCAGTTAAGTTACTTAGAAACAGTTTCATTGATCCTTTTGTGTCATAACTTATGCTTTTTTAGACTGGTCCAGAGCACTGTTCAGTCTAGAGCTAATTAGTCCCCACTGAGGCAAAACTCTTCAAGTCCTCTACCCAATTTTCCATGAGCTACAAATCACAAGGTTTTCCAGTCTGAGTTGTGGGAAGAGGCACTGTTCGTGGCACTGTGTGAGAGCGTGGCACTGTTCCCTCTAATCCTTTTGGATGATCTCTTTCCCAGCCTCAGGTAGCTTTCACATAGGAAGGAGCTCATCGGTGATCTGCTGCATACTCAAAGGGACCATCCACAGACCTCGGTAGCTCAATCTCCATGCAGCTCTCTCTTCTTCAGTATCTTGTCCTGTGAACTTTTTGCTCTTTGTTTTCCCTGGACGCTCAGCTCCATCAACTCAACTCAGGAAGTCCTGGGGCTCAACCTGGGTTCCCCCCGCCCTGCACCATAGCCTGAAAACTGTCTCAAGGCAATTAGCTCAGGCAACTGGAGGACTCTCCTCATTTGTCTCCCACCTCTTAGGGATTACTGCCCTTCACTTCCAGTGTCTTTTTTTTTCTCCCCCAGTTGTTTCAGGCAGGGGAGTAAATCTGGTCCCTGTTACTCCATCTTGGGTCCTAAATAGCATTTTTAATGTCTATGTGTACATTCATATTAAAGCACAGATATTATTATTATTACTGCTACAAATATGGTTGGCTTTAATGTCTTGTGCTTTTTCAAATTGTCTTTTTTTTTCAGAGTATATGTTCAATAAATGCTTCTCAAAGGTAACAGAGTGTAACTCCCTCCATTGTTGTTTTTGCAAACTGTTGGGGAAGTAAAGGTGCTTCATAGGGTACTGGCCAATTCTAATAATATGAGGTTGTAAGTTCTTTTGAGGAAATTCAGCACATACCATAAATTAACCGTGTTAATTTAACAAAAAGGTAAAAGCAAAAAGGAGCACGGAACCAGGATTCTAGGTAGACCTGGATCTTTTATTGCAACAAAGACTCCATTCAGGTTCATTCATTACTGGAAACTAAAGCCATGGACTGCAGAGAGCAGGTCAGGACGGTAGACCACTTTCTTTGCCACGATGGACAATCTTTGCATGGGAACAACTGATCACCCAGCAAAGGGGTGTGCACAGGAACCTTCAGACCCAGGCCGCTTTAACAGCTGCGGCTCCGGCTCCGCTGCCATCAGCGCTGTGGGGCCTCCATGTGCAGCTGTCAAACAGCCCAGCAGGGCCCCCTGAGTAGCAGGGAAAGTGGGCCAGCCCACCAGCCAGCGTCTGTTTTGCTCCCTTGGCAGGAAGTGCAGAGGGCAGGCCTCCTCAGAGCCAGCTGGCTGCCTCCCACATGCACGCCCAGCAAGTGAGGCCCAAGTTCCTAGCTTCCGTTCTCGGTGGCTGCACGTTCCCCAGTGCAGCTTCTGGTGGAAGCAAATGCAGCTGGCACAAACAAACAGCCCCTCAATCCTCTTCTTGACATCCTGTTGCCAAAATTCAGTTCGAAGGAATAAAAGGCAAACATAAACCTCAGCTCCTGCTGGGGAAGTTGTTTAAGCTAAAAGAAACCGGAGGGAAGGAGCGGCTCAACGGCTCTAATTTATTCACACATTTCTGCTGTCAAACTGCAGGAAAGTTTCCCCCCTGGGATAAAAAAAAAAAAGGCTCTTCAAGACATCTGTCAACTCATTTCTGAAAAGTCAGCTTCCACAACTGGGGATTCTAAAAAAGGGGAGTGTCAGGAGCACTGGATTTAGCCCCAATCTTTCACTGAAACTTGGATGCTGGCTGGGCGGGTGGGCTGGTAACAGGAGCCTGTGGCTTAGACTCAGTTCACATCCGTCCAGGACAGGGGTTCCTCACCTTATCGATGGACCCCTCTGCAAGGCTGGTAAAATGCATGGACACTTCTGAGAGCAAGGATTATACTTCAGAAAACAAAATATATGAGATTGTAAACTATTTAGGACTGAAACATCGTTAGAAAAAAATTTTAAAAAATCAAAATGCAGTAATAAATGTGCTTCTTTGGGAACACATTAAACAACGGGATCTAGTGCTGGTTCTAAAAACTACCTTCATTTCAAAGTGGTGATGAGTGCCCACAACATTTCAATCTATCTCTAAAGTGATGAGAAAGCACATGATTTCTTTTGGTGACTGCATCACAGGGGCTTTGGTGCCTACATTCATAACTGGAGGGAACACCGCATTTCAGTGAGAGGTTAATAATAATTTTAAAAAGCCACGTTTTTCTCATCCAAGTTTACAGACCTTCCTGAATTCTCTTCGTGGACCACGGAACTCCTGGATTAAGAAGCTCTTTCTTTTTCTGGGCTGTCAGGAAAGGGCACTGCACTGGGAGACAAAGGGGCCAGACCCCCATCCCGGCTCCTCTTCCAGCCAGCTGAAAGACTCATCCTTGTAACTCATAAGCTGAAGAATGTGCATCGTCTTGGCTGGCAAGTCTCTGCCCAAGCAGTTCTCCACCTGCCATGTCTTCCCGCAAAGGCTGGTGTGGAGTGCGGGTGTCCTGGGAGGTTCCAAGCACTCTGCTTACCATTGTTACTGGTCTTCTCTGCTGCAGTGTAATGCCTTCCTTACGCCATCTGTCCCAGCCCTGCACAAAGCAGCAAGATGGCTCATTTCTCACTGTGCTCTGGTGTCGGGCACAGGGCTTGGCACACACACGACCATTATTTGTGTATTTAGTGAATGAACAGATACATAGATGGATAAAAGCTGTGACCCACCCAGCTTCTCGCTCTCATGATAAAAATATTCCTTATTTCATACCAGCAGTTCTCAACCCTCCTTATACGTGAGAATCACTTTGGAAGATTTTAGAAAATTCAAAGACCCAGGCCGCATCCCCAGAGATTGAGATTCCAGTGGCTTGGGTGCCATCCTGGCCTTTGCATTTTTTTTCAAACCACCCCAGGCACAGTCAGAGCCCACAGAACCACAGAATAGCAGCTGAGGTGAGAGTAAAAAGCTCCCAGATGCACTTCTTTCCTAGACCGCGAAAGATGATATTAGTGTAGAATTCTGAACTCTGCAAGGGGCTAAACACATAAATTGAGTTTCTGACCTTCAGCGTCAGGTCGCAGTTCTGAATCCAGAAACATCAGTAATATCTGAACTACATTCTCGGACTTAGATGAAAAAAAAATCTCAGGCTCGACAGTGAAGACCATGAAACAAATTGCAAACCCCACAGACAGGCACACCCAGGGCCTGTTCCCTCCCCTCGCTGCAAGCCATCATCAGGAACATGGCCCAGCCCTGGACACGCAGTGCGCCCTGCAGCCGTGTGGCGTCCTCCTCCACAAAGTGGAGATGGGGATAGTCCGCCTCGCTCAAAAGCACTGGTGCAAGAACTGACAGATGTAATGGGGCTGAAAGCATCCGGGGAGTAGCCAAAAATGCCATCATGATTAGTTCTTGATTATTGTAGTCTACCATCTCAGTTCTTACAGGTGAAAACACCTTACAGCTCAGAGATTAGTAACAGATTCCAGAGGCAGAATCCCTGCATTCAATTTCTGGTGCCCCCTCTTACCAGCTGTGTCATCTGGTGCAAATTATTTACCCTTTCTGTGCCTCCATTTCCCATCTGTAAAATGGTGATAATAAAGGTACCTACCCCACTGGGTTTTTTGGAAAGTTTGGCTGAGTTAACAGCAGTTCTAAAACGTAAGCATGGACCAGAATCGTCTGGAGGGCTTGTTAAAACGCCGAGTGCAGGGCCCCTCCCCAGAGCCTCTCATGTGGTTGACCTGGGCTGGAACTTGAGAAATCTACATGCCCAACAAGCTCCTAAGGGATGCTGATGTCACTGGTTTTGGAACCACACTTGGAGAACCACTGGCTTATATCAATGCCTGGCATACAGTAAGCACCTGGTAAGTGTTAGCTCTCATTATCGTTTCTTGGGCTCTACTTTTAGTCCCTGAACAAAATACTTTATCCTCCAATGCTACTCAGTACTGCCTTCGTGTAGAAGCCATTTTGAAATCCACTTGCAGTGGTTCCCAAATTGTGGACCCCAGACAAGCCGCACGAGCTCCATGTGGGAGCCTGTTTGTAATGCAAGCTCTTAGGCCCTAACCCAGATCTACTGAATCAGGAATTATGGGGGTGAAGCACAATGTCCTGTGTTCCAATAGCCCCTCTGCTAATTCTAATGCACATCAGCTTTAAGAACAACTGCTCTCCTAAGAAATCACCGTGACCATCACAAAAACCCTACTGAAAACGTCCAGGAGGCAGGATGGCTTCAGGTCCAGAATAGAACATTTGGCTGAACTGAAACCTAAGGCCTGGCTCAGCTCCTTAGTCACCTTGTGGCCTTATGGGAGTTATGACACGCCTATAACCCTTAGTTTCCTTATCTATAAAATGGGCATCCTTCAGGCCTCATCTCACAGGAACCTGAGATGATGCAAAGAAAGGGCCTGGCCTGTTCAAAGAATGTCAGCTGCCACTGTTATCTTTATAATTGTTACAATATGTCCTCTCTCAAATGATTTGAGATAGCTTATAACAAAGACATAAATACACAGATACACAGGAGAGCTAAAATAAAGATAAAAAAAAGAAATAAGCATGTCACAGGTAGAAAGTGGAGAGAGTGAGGGTTGGAACTGTCACTGAAAATGTCTTCTAACTGGGGCCTGAACATCCCTGCGGGCCAGAGCTCAAAGGAAACGTAGAGGTTCCATGTTCCACCACCGAACAGAGGTAGGAGACTGGCTCTTCTGGGGCCACATCAGCGTCCCTCTGCCTCACCATGCACATCCTAGGAGCATCTGATCACAGGAACCGTCGCACAAAGGCCCTCGGTAACAGGAGGGACTCCTCTCCAGCAGCGCTTCTTGTACCTGTTTCTTTAATTAATTCTCAACAAGTGCTAAGAGCAAAATCCTTACATCCCAGAAGATGAGCGATGTTACACTTACTTAGGGTGCCGAATATCAGGGAGAGAGCGATTCAGGGAGATTTTATCACTGACGTAGATGTTGAATCCATTTTCTCGGTACGCCTGATCCACTCTGTCAGCGTCAGTCATGGGGTAAGGTCTCCCCTGTTCCCCGTTTCCTACGGGCAAAGAGCAAAGTCAATGTTGCTAACTGAATAGAGGGGGAAAGAAGGATGAAAAATGTGGTCCAACCACAAAGATAAACCTTTATGATTGGCTACCAAGTGTACGTCCAGATTTGCGGGGGAAACTGGACAGAGGGGCGGGGAATGAGCATTTATTCAGTCATGGGAGTCACACACTTCACAGACTTCATTCTCGTGTAGTCTCCACAGCAAATCTGCAGAGTGGACATTAGAACCCTTAACCTGTAGGTGGATAAACAGGGACTCAGAAGAGTTATAAAACCAGGTGTGAGGGCTGCAAAGCCCATGCTCCCTGCACACTACCAGCCCCAAACACTCCTGATTGAGGAGGCCCATCACCTGGCCCGGTCAGCCACATATGAGCGGATCAACTCGGCCCAGCCACACTACCTCTCTGAACTAGGAGCTGGGGCCCCTCTGCTACCCACAGCATGTTGACAGAGTCAAATGGAATGCTGTATACATGAAAGCTTTTTGTAAACTGTACAACTATATAAATGTGAGGAAATATTGTGATTACTCTTGAGGCAGGGTAACTTTATATGTAAATCAAAAACTGCTACAAATTATAAAAGATGCACTGAATTGTTTAAGCCAGCAAACAAATTAAGATCTGCCTACCCAAGGCAAGGATTGCCTGAAAAGTGTTGCTGTGGGTCACGCATTGGGTGGGTAAAGGGCTATTCTTCCCTCCCTCTGGACGATCCATCTGGGGAGAGTTCCTGATGCTCCCGGAAATTATTCTCTGGGTTCCCAAGATGCAGATGGTGAGTGGGAATGTCTGCAACAACTCCTGTAATAATAGCTCAAGAACTCGCCATGGGCGAGGTTCTTAAAGAAATGGCAATCAAAC
This sequence comes from Rhinolophus sinicus, assembly GCF_057876585.1. Taxonomy (NCBI): domain Eukaryota; kingdom Metazoa; phylum Chordata; class Mammalia; order Chiroptera; family Rhinolophidae; genus Rhinolophus; species Rhinolophus sinicus. The sequence continues at coordinate 92,634,761 of NC_142505.1, read as the reverse complement.
CAGTTGGTTAGAAATCCCCTCATTTTCTGAAGCTTGTGGTCTGAGCAACGCCCTGCGTAGTTTGCAAAGTAAATGCTGACCATACAGCTTGATGGGAAGGTGCCAGCTGAGAGGCTGAGCCCAAAAAGGGCTGTGGCTACTCCAGCCAGAGGAGGGAGAGGACGCTCTGCAAGATTCTGCAAGGCACACAAATGCAGCAAGCAGACACCGAAGGGCAGAAGCGTCTCTCTCAGGCAGGGAAGCCTCAGGAAGGCAGTACAGGGGATGATTCAGAGTGCAGGCCCTGGAGATGGGCTGCGGGGAGTTCACAGCCCAGCCTGGCCACTCCCAGGTTCTCTTGGACCTGCTTTTGGCCTGCCTATGTCTTGGTTTTTGCAGTAATTGGGGTAAGAAGGTTCAGTGTGGTGATTAAGAAGGCAATGCAGGGCGAGGTGCCTGGTACACAGCACTGGTCATTATTCTGAATCATTTCTCCAACGCTCACTCTTTTTTTTGCTAGTTTGCCCAGTGCTCTAATAATTCTCGTATAATTGTCTGGCAAATCAGCTCTTTTCAAATGTCTCCTTTCTTAATTTAAGCAGCACCCCCCCCCTCCCAACCTTTCATTTTAAATCACTGGCATACAGAAAAAATGCATGTCATGTCTTTAGAGTTCCCTGGACTTCAGTTATCATTTCAGCTCTATTCATAGGCTTGTTGTAATCTGGTTTTGTCATAATGTAATTTTGAAAAAAATCAATAGTGGTGGATACCTTTAACTGAGATAAAAATGAATAAAATACCAATCCCTTATATTTCTACAGTTCTTGACAGTGTAAAGCTTCTTCATACCAACACGCTGAGGTTGTCAAAACAAGAAGCATGAGCCCCACTAACAGATGGGGAAACAGGCTCACGGAGAATTTATCTGATGGTCACATGGCTGATAAGTGGTATCAGAGCTGCTTTCCTGACTCCTAGTCTGGCCTCTCTAGAAATGACTCTCAGCACCATTCATGTATCTCCGCCTCCCCAACTCTTCCCAACTCCTCAGTGCAACAAGAGCTACTCCAAAGACTAATGAGCCAAAGAAAACTTCAGCTGAAGCTCACTAAATTCATTCAAACTCATGGCTACAGTGCTGGGTAGGGATCAACTCTGCCCTCCAGACCTGGGTTCAAACCCCAAGCCTTCCTCTTTCTCACTGAGTGACTGTGGGCAGAGTATCCCATGTCTCTGAGCTGCAGGTCCTGTCTCGTCAAATGGGCCATGAGGCTGATTTGGGGATGCACCAAGAAAATGTGCAAAGTGTGGGCATGGGCCTCGCTCACCATAGACATTCAGTAAATGCTGGCTGATTTTTATTCATCCTCATTTTAGTGGTAACATATCCCATAAAGGGGAGACATTTGCTATTGCCCAATAAAGGTGGCTGGACAAATTCCTAAAGGCAATGGACGTGGTGATGTCAGAGGAGAAAAGAAGGGGTCAGCTCACAGGTGAAGATGGGAATTCCAGAATCAGGGGAAGGGATGGTGGCAGATGGAGTTAACACAAGGTCCTGATACCCCGTGAAACACACACATGCACACACGTGCACACGTGCACGCACACACACGCATGCGTACACTCTCCAGGGGACCCGCCCGAGGCCGATGCCGCTGTCCGTACCTACACGCTGAGCATCCCTTCTGATGGCTTCTTTGTCGTGCCAGTCCTTCAGCTTTTGCCCATCTCCCAAGAAAAATATCTTCTTTGGCTGATTGTGTGATCCCTTAAAAAAAAAAAAAAGACAAATACTATGAAAAAGAAAAGGGAACATAAGTTTAATAACAGAGACCCAGAATTTACACTGCCTAAGGGGGCTTTTGGTATTGATTGGATGTCTGCCATCGTTTGTTCATTTATTATTAATGCCCTTGGTAAACCTCTGTTAGAGCCTGCCATGGACCAGCCTGCCATGGAGCAGCCAGGTGTGCAAAGGTCAGAAAGATGACGGGCACCCCATGTCGACCCTCTTGGAACTCAAAAACCAGCAGTAAAAAAAACCAAATGGACAAGCATTCCTTTCACCCACGAGAGAAAGCAGTAGATGTGGCACTGTCCCACGGAAACATAATAATGCAGGCCACAGGTGGGAGCCACAGATGTACCTTTCAACTTTCTGGTATTCACACTGGGAATAAAAAGAAATAGGTGAGGCTAGTTTTGATAATATATTTTATTAAACCCAATACACTCTATTTAAATATAATCACTTTACCGCACAATGTTAAAAATCATTGAGCTATTTTACTTTTTGTACTAAGTCTTCGAAATCCCGTGTGTATTTCACACCTGTGTTCATCTCAATTCAGATCCCTTTCAAGTGCTCAACAGCCACAGGTGGCTGGTGGCTACATACTGGATGGGGCAGAATAAGTAACTATTAGATGAGAGGCCCACAGAAAGTGCCACAGGAGTTCACGTCCACCTGGGAGAACTGGAGAAAGTTCCATGGACATGTGGGCATGTGGGGTGCACTTTGGATAAACAGAAATGAGAGACAGGCAGGGCAAAGGGCCTGGGCACAGACTTCCAGGTGTGGTGGAGAGTGGCAGAGGTGGGCTTGGCCCAAGGAACACCGCACAGGAGTAGAAGTGGGGTCTTGGTCATCTCTACAGTCCCAAGGAGGGCTCAGTCTCACAGAGAGCAAATATTTGGCAATTTTGTGTGGAAGGTATGAATAAGCCATTGGATGGCTGAAAGAAAACAGGACTACACAGCAGCCCCAAGGGGCCTGGCTCTGAAGATGTGTATTATGTGTCCAGGGAGGTGAGCCCATCATCGTGGGCCCATAGGAAGGGACCCCGCAGTCCAGGGTCTGGAGTCACTGGAAGGGGCCAGATGCTTTCCCACGCCCCAGTCAGGTCTAAAGGCTTGACCCTGAGGCTCAGTTAGACTCTCCCCAAGGTAACACTGCACCATACAATCTTCCATGTTCCCGTAGATGAGAACGGCTTTCCCTATCACCTTGCCCATTAAAAATCCCAGACTTGTTCTGTAGGACAAGTCAGTGTGGCTTGCAGAATCCAATAGTCCTATTTCCTATGTAATTAACTCCAAAGGCCCTGAATGTGTGGTGAGTGCTGGAACATTAGCACCAACACGAAGCCACCAGAATAAAATCATCCACACACCTGTTTATTAAGTCTCTGGCTGATTCTTGAGTTAGCAGATTTCCCCCAACAGCTCAGTATCCTTATAGCAGCTCAAATGATAATAGCATTCCTTTGTAAACCATCTGTCTCGGTCAGAGAGGGAAAGAAACTGTGAAAAGAAAGGCCAGGTGCCCGCAAACTGTTCTCGGGGTTCTCAGAAATCACAGAAGCTGGGCTGCAAGTTCCTTCGGAGGAGTTCAAGTGTGTTGAGCTACATCTGTACAGGAAACACCTCAGTGCTGCCTGGGGTTGGGGGTGGGGGTTGTTGAGAGTAGGAGTGTGACCCCCCCTTCAATCAGACCACCGATGCGTCTGTTTTCTGTACTGGGGTTCCATGTGGGACTTCAATTTAAACAACTTCTTTGCAAAAAAACAAACTGACAACCAAATCTCTAAACAAGCGAACAAATACACCTGGAAACAGCGCTAGGACCACTTGGCTATTTCACAGAGAGGGAAACTGAGGCTTGGGGTGGGTTAGAGACCTGCCCAGGATAAATTCTCCGAGTCTCGATGTCAGGATTGATTGATCATGAGCTGTTTGGTAATCTTTTCTCCAGCCCTCTCTCCCAAGTCCTTCTTGCTTTTCTACTGCCCAAAGATTGGGAACTTCAGTTGGTTACTTGAGGCCACTGGTGGAACTAAAGAGGATGCCTTAATGGAAGGTACCAATCTAAAGTGGTTTTCAAAGTGTGGTCCCTGAAACAGCGCCACCCTCACCACCTGGGAACTTGTTAGAAATGCTCATTCCGGGGCCCTGTCCCAGGCCTCCAGAAGCAGAACCTCTGGGGGGTGGGGCCCTCGGATCTGTATTTTAACAAGTCCTCCAATGGATTCTAATGCAAACTCAAGTTTGAGAACCACTGGCCTGGGATGAAGGAGGCCACAACCATGCCTGCTCTGCGCTGGTCAGACCAAACCCGGGCAATTCTATCTGCGCTAAGCAGGCAATTATCACCACAGTTATCACCGCAAACACCTGCGGCCCGGTCACTGGCAAATTACAACCTGGTGGCTTTTGATGTTTTTTTCCTTTTTTAATTGTCAGTGTGAAATAAATAAGGAGATTTTCTGTTGTCCTATCAAGACTTTTGGCTTCTCTTGAAAACATGGCGCTCAGACTGAGTTCCCTCAGCCCCTCTGCCGGGCGGAGCACAACAGCTGCCCTGCTTAGACAGGGCAGGCCTCTCCAGTTTGCCACAGTCCCCACCATTCCTTACTGTACTGCACTTGGCTCTCACCGCTCATTCCTGTTACCTGCCTGGCCCCAGTGAGCTTACAATGTGCTGCAACACACAGGATGAGTGAGGAAGCTGGATGAGATTAGGTGATCTCACCACAAAGCTGATCAGCTCTTCCTGGATGGAGGATTAGAAACTACGGTTGTCTGAGAACTAGGAGATAAACCGTGAGGGAGACAGAAGTATTTATCTTGTTCTGTGCGGTCCTGAGGCTAGAGTGAGTGCTAATGGCAGAAGTTACTGAATGACTGAGGGGCCAGCTTAAGGTAGAGAAGAAATTCCAAGAGTCGGATGGGCGCTAGGATGAAACAGGACCACACGATGTTAGGGGAGGCTGGAAACAGGACACTCAGCTGCTCATCGGGATGGTAAGGAGGGGAGTCAAGGGCGGTGTTAGGGCCAATGCCCCCCTCAAACTTCACGTGCAGTAGAATATGTGGGGATCTTGTTACATGAGATTCTGATTCAGTAGCTCTAGGTGGGGCCTGAGATTCTGCATTTCTAACAAGCTCTCAGGTGACGCTGATGCTGCTGACCCACGAAGCACACTTTGAATAGAAAGGGTTAGGCGACCTTTAAAGGACATTTAAGAGTCTAAGAGTCCATGAAGGGCACTGTTTCCTCCATATCCTTTAGAAAGTCTTTCCATGCTACCGGGAAGGGGCACTGGGCTGTATTTCACAGTTACAACCTCGTAGAAGTCAAGTTCTTGAATCTTTTTTCTCAGGATGAACAGTGAATTCCTGAACTAACAGGATAGACAATTAAGGTTCCAAAATCCTGGGAGTTTGACACCCATGGCGTCTACCACCTCCGCTGCCTTTGCCTTAAGGCAGTGGAAGTGGTATTAGGTGGGTGCAAAAGTAATTGCGGTTTAACACGTTAAAAATAATTGCAAAAGCCGCAATTACTTTTGCACCCACCTAACACATCCCTCTGGAATGGTCCGCAGAGATGACTGTGCTGGTTTGGGTGGTCTCATTAGTCCTCACATCTTCCCTAAACTAGGAGGACGGCAGAGCTTGCTGACACAGGGAGTTCTGTACGTCGACGTATGTAATTACTAGAAAGTCCCCAAATAGCAAAGCTAAGCAGCTGCTCAGAGACCGTTTGTCCCCTCTTGAGTAACTGAGGCCTAAAGGGGCCAACTTACTCAACCAAGGCCACACAAGCAGGCAAGAGGATAAGAGCCCCGTTCTTCAACTCCCAGGCTAGTTTGCAGTAGAGAGAACCCTTGTGGTGTGACCTTGGACAGGTGACAAGACGCACAGGAACCTCAATTTTCCCACCTTGGAAATGGAGACAGCACTCCCTGCCCAAAGAGTGCTTTCCGGTGAACAGAGGAAAACCACCAACAGTATATCCAGAGTACTTTCACGATCGACACAGAGAATGTGGTGATGCTCTGTCGGATCTTAACAATCGATTGTAAATTGACATCTTTGCACCAAATTGCCTTGATACAGGACTCAAATTTTACTACATACATTAAAACAATTTCCAATCATAGGTCTGAGCTTTGGGTAGGAGAGAAAACTTGTTTGTCGTGCGGGGCGGCCTGCGGGGTCTCAGCTCCCGCTCCCCACATAAGAACGCAGGACATGGTGAGGCCAAAAAGGAACACCCACAGAGCCATAGGTAGGGGAGTTATACCACTATATTCTCGCTGGCGGCTGGGTTGGAGACACAGGAAGCAGGAGCCACACTGTTCGCAACCCTCACTGCACCGCTTGCAGGCTCAGCCCCCATCTTCTTGCTAGGCCCCATTTTCTGCTAGTGTAGCCATGGCAGTTATATTAGTGGCCAATGGCTCACTGGTTACAGCTGACAGCCAACTGGCCACAGCTGATGGCCATCCAATCACAGTTGATGGCCATTTACTACCTGAGCCAGCACCTTTCTACTTGAGGCCGAGAGCCTGGAAAGTGCTTTCTGGGGCTCTGTCCCCACATTGTTTCAATCCTAAAATTGCAGAGCCTATGGTGTCCAAAGGGCCCTTAGAAGCCTATCCATAAACCTTAACAAAGACTGCGGTTAATTTCAGGTGGTTCATGAGTTTTTTCGATCCATCCATGGAAACCCCTTAGATCATTCAAAACATCACCAAGTATTTATTGAGACCTACTGTACACCAGGCACTGGGGACAGGGGCGTGACAAGACAGACCCGTGGAGGCACTACTGGACTTTACAGCCAGTCAGTCTCTCTCATCTCTCTCATAGGTGGGTGAGCTCTGGACCCTCACCATAGATGTGAATTCCTGGGCCCCGCCCTGAACCTACTAAATCAAAGTATCTGGGGGTAGGAGGGTAGGAAAATGTGTTTTTCAACATATCCTCCATATAATTCTGATTCATGATAAAGGTGAAAAACCACTTGTCCAAATCCAGTTGCCTCATTTTACAGACATGAACTCTGAGACTAACAGAGTAGAACAGACTTGCCCTAAATGCCATAGCTTGTCATCCTCCAAAACCAAACCAGACCTGGTTGTTCTCTCCCTGGGATAGCCTGTGAGCTTCCTGAAGACAGGGGCATGTCTGTTTTGATTGTTCACCGTGCATTCCTAGGCCAATACCTGACTCACCTGAGGCCCTCAGTAAATATCAGCTGAATAAAGGACTGCACGTCAGTGGGGCAATAGTCTAGTATAATGACTCAGAACATTCTTGTTCCAGAGGTGGAGAATCCTAGCTTTCACTTCCTGGGACCCCCGTTGCCTTGACTCATAAATAGGGGAAACTAACATTATTACCTGAGAGTTGTTGGGGGGATGAACCGAACTAACGGACACAAAGCATCCGGCTCAGTGTCTGGCACAAAGCTAGGCCGTCTCAGGAAAGGAGTGCTGCTACTAACACATTATTTTTAGAGAAAGCTTATGATGTGATGTTTGTGATGGCCCTGTTAGGGGAACAGGAGCTCTGCAGAGGCAACTCATTTAACACCTGAGCCAACTCAACTGGCTATGGCTGATAACAGGATTTAGAGTCTCCTCATTAACAGGAGGTCATACGCTCCTGCGGAAACCCAGTGTTCATCAGGAAAGGAAGAAGTGCTTCGTGAATACGTAGCGGCATTCTATAACACAACGGAAACAAACGCCACAAAACCTTTAGCAACAAGAAAGGCTCGAACAATGCTTCGCAAAAGACAGCAATTCTTATGCAATAACAATCATTTAATATTGTCCACAAAAGCACGTCTGGATTCTTAATCCAGAAGTAATTTTAAATTTCTTTAATTCCACAGACGCCAAGATTTGTCTATAAAAGTTGTGATTATTTTCCTTCAGCAACCATCTTCTGTTACTTTTCCTCCCCTCGGGTTGCAGATGTCTTTTTTGCTACAGGAAGCAAAGAGGTTGGGAAAGAGCGTGGCAAGAGAGGTGGGGGAGAGTTGGTGGAGGAGGCTGGCAGAATTACTGTGGAAATTGCAGTAAATGATAAACTGGAAACGGATCTGACAGCTCCGCTAAATAACTGCTTCTGGTATCTGCGTGCTTTTACTTAACATTCCACGGCAGAATCGATTAGTGTTCAAACAGCCACACACTCACACACACAAATGGAATTTTAATCTTTTGTTTAATCACTATTTAGCGTGCCTGGCCCCCTTTGGAGGGAGGGAAGAAAGGTGGGGCAGCAAGCCAACTGTAGTCTGCCCAAGAAGAAAGATCTGATAACGTGCACGCTCTAATTCCGACACTGCAGACGGGGCAACCCCTGCTCACAGAGGACACTTGAGTCTGGCCGAGCTGGCGAGTGTCTTCAAAATCATGGGAAAAGAGCTGTGCGCTGTAAAAGGGCAATGCTGACAGGAAAACTGAAGAGGTCATCTGCTTCATCAGTGTCTGAGGACATATTACAAACCAGATTCTGCCAAATTTTAGGATGGCTGCCCTGCCCCTGACCATCCTCTCACTAACCCTACAAAGGCCCTGGAATGACTTTGCTTTGAGGTTTAAAAGACTCTATACAACGGCAGACATTTATTTCTCTGCTAAATGGATTATTCTAATCACACACACACACACAGCAAAGCACTCTCTTCAAGGCTGCCTTCAAGGTTATACTTCAAAGACTTAGGACTTAATTTAGCCAAAAGCGCAGTTACTTGAAGTACCGGAGTTTAAATACTTAGATAAATGTACTTGCTTCACGAGTTTTGAGGACGTAAACTGGATTGTTTTGATTGATTGATTCGTTCATCCCACAAATGAGGATGGCTTCGTGGATGAATGGAGGACCTACTATGTCCAAAGAATTGCCACGAGACAAAGATAAATAAGCTAGTTCCTGGCCTCAACAAAAATCATGGACAGGGGACAAGTATATCAGAAAGGAAAACACACACAACACTATACCATAAGTAAGTACCTTGAAAGTTGTACAGATACATTCTATAGGTATTTACAAGAGCCAAAGATTCACTTCTACCTGGGATGATCAGGGCAGAATTCCTGTAGAAGCAGAGTCTGAGCGAGCTGCCTGAAAAGATGGGTGGGATTTTGACCGTTAGCAATCAAGTGACAGAATCCAGCTGGAGGGAAAGCGTGGACACAGAAATGGAGGTTGGAAAGTAAGGGGCATGTTTACTTAATGGCAAGGAGCCTGATCTGGCTGGAGTGAGGGGGGCACAAAAGAGTCACGAGCAATGAGGGCAGGAAGTCGGGACCGAAATCCAAGGGCCTCATATTTGAGCTGTTTGGCAGGTAAGAGCCACAGAAAGTGTTCGAGCAAGGAACAGGCTGGAGGAGAGCTCCAAGAGTAAAATATATTACTACCTATTCATCTCAGAATCCTCCTCTTTCTGTGAGAGATGCAGGGAGAAAGACGGTTCTGTTTTCATTCAGAAGAAATGCTCCCTCTTTGAAGGCTGGCATTCTGTAAGTCAGATTCACATGGCGCTGACCTAACCCCAGCGCCTACCCAGCAGGCTGCTGTTCTGGGAAAGCCTACCTTCCACTACAGCCAGCACCAAGCTGTAAGAGAAAACCGACAGCCAAGCCTAAGGGTACCTACCGCTGGGGAAGAGATGGAGACACAGCAACCCCGCAGCCACAAGGCTGGCTGCCCGAGTCTGCTGGGCCTGTCGGGCAAGTCCTGCTGTCTCTCCTGGCAACCGGGCATGTCCACTGTCCTTGTTCAGTGACTCCATCATCTCGACACCAGGTTGGAATCTGAAATCTGGATGAGGCCTCATTCCCTAAGAGGGCGAGGTCATTTACAGATAGGAACCATTGTTTAAAAAGGCTGATCAATAAAAAACACAAGCTGGTCCTGTACTGTGCGTCCTCACTGAACATCGAGAGGTTCTTAGAAATTCTGAGTGTAAGTGAAATGATTATATACTGACACCAATGTTACCATAGGCTAACTGAGATTGATAAGGATTAAATTCCTACAGCATATTTCTGATCACAAAAACATCACCTTCTAAATAAATACCCCAAACACTTCTAATATTAAACATTGGAATACATGTGAGCTATACATACATTGAAGAAAGATTAATAAAAACAAGTAAGATCACTCTTTTCCAACCTGCTTACTCCAGTTCAGGGCCGTGGGTGGCCGGAGCCTATCCCAGCAGTTCAGGGCACAAGGAGGGAACCAACACTGCACAGGATACCCTTCCATCGCAGGGACACTCACACTCACACCCGCACTCACTCTAGACAAACCAATGCACCCAACGTGCATCGCTTTGGGATGTGGGAGGAAACCGGAGGACCTAGAGAAAACCCACGCAGACGTGGGGAGAACGTGCAAATGCTACAGAGCCATGGCTTTCCTCATCAATATTATACTGAAATAACATTGAACGAAACCACGCTATTTGAGGACCTGCTGTACTTCCAAGGACAGAACCATTCCACCCATCTAATTCAACCCCTGTTTTGTACAGATGGCTCTAGAAAAGGTCATTTGCTACTTAAGGTTCATTAAAAGACTTTTTTTAAACAGCAGAGAAAAAAAAAGCCAAGATACTTTGTAATGTCACTTATCTAAAGGGCAAATCGAACCTACGGTATAGTAACGTTTCTCTTCCATTCTAAAAGAACAATTGCAACTAGTACCCTTTCCTTGAGAAAGTTCCCCAATGTTTTATCATTGGAAATAAAAAGCAATACTCTGATCCATCATTTGATAATGTTCATTTGAGTCTGTCACCCACCCATTCATCGGTCCATCCATCCATCCATCCATCCATCCATCCATCCATCCACTTAAATGTCTAATGGGTATAAGCTTATGCCAGGCTCTGTGCTATGTCCAGGGTACACTTTGGTAAGCAAGTCCGACAAGGATGCTGCTTTCTGTGTGTGGCAGGAGGGGATACAGACTTCAATCCAGAACCCCAAATAAATTAAAATAGCTACAGTGGTACGTGCAGGAAAGAAAAATACACAGTGCCAAGAGAGTCCCATTCTTTCCGATCAGGCCAGGGTGGTCCGGACCAGTCAACGAGGTCAGTGAAGGCTTCCCTGAGGAAACGGATGGAATCTGATTAGGGGTTAATGCATCGGAGAGAGAACAGAGCATTCCAGACAAAAGGAAAAGTGTGGCTGTGCAAAACACAGGAGTGACTGAAACAAGAGCAGAGTGTGTGGTACAGGTAAGGAGGGGAAGCCTGGGGGGAGGAGAGGTGGGCAGAGCTGAGGATTTCGTCTTTCTCCTGGACGCATTTGGAAATCCAAGTATTTTGCATCAGGAGGTGGCAAGATCAGGTTGCATTTGGAAAGCTCTCATTAGCCAGATGGAGAAGGAATTATGAGGCCAAGAGGGTGACCCAGGGAGGCTATCACAGTGGTACAGGCAGAGGTACCACCTTGGCTAGGAAGGCAGAAGTGGGGATGGACATACACCCAGTTTTTAAAAATAGACTCAGGAGGGTCCTGTAGGTCGGTAGTCAAGAAACACAGCCTGAGAACTTGGACCCCTGGGTGATAAGTTCATCTTCAAGGTCCCACGGATGCAGGTAGGGCTGACCTGGGGCCTGAACCCACATCTCCCCTCACCTAGCCTGATGTTTGTTTCATCACATGTTCCTTTCAAGCATTGATCCTGTTCACAGAGGGCAAGTCAAGAAATCAGACCTCACAGCATTGTATCATACGTGTATTTAACCTTCAGGAATGAAACGACATGTGGTCCAAGAGAAAGAGAAAGAAGTTATAACTGGGTCCCCATACTAAGTGACCTGTGCCCTGGATGGTGTCCCCAGGGGCCTACTTCTCTCCGGCCTCTGAAAGTGTGGTGCTGAATGAGCCTACTCTTAGAAGGTAAGTATTTTCATTACCTCTGAAGTCACTGTGATGACTTTAAACAAAGGAAGTCATCAGTTTTAAAACCGTAGGAAAAATTGCCTAAACTGGATCTTGGAGAGGTGGTTTGTCTTTATATTCCATAGGCGATTGTCAGGGGTGATTCTGAACTTATGGTATTTTCCCCTGAAGCGGTGTGTTTATTATAACCTAACCTTTTCATAAGATGAGACTTGTGTATATTATTATTGTCATTATGTCCACTTTGCAGATGACAAAACTGAGGCTTGGGTAGAAAATCAATAGGAAAAGTGTTTTGCAGACTTCCAACCACCTGCATGTAACCATCACAGCTAATACTTCCTACCATACACATCTGCCCACTCGTTCCCACAGCTCAGTGTCTAGAAAGACGCTGGAAACATCGTTCCAGGAAAGGAAAACTTGCTGAAGTGAATCACACTTCTGTGCCTTGAAGTCTCAGTGGATCTGTTGTGTGACCAACCAAGGGAAACCCTCTAACAAGTGTTCTCTCAGAGGCTCGACAAATTGAGTGTACAGAAGGTCATTCTATTGCTCGGCAGACCAGACGTGGATGGGTAACGAGAAAGGCAGGCAAAATTGGCAAGCTGAGTAGAAGGCAAGTTTCAGGCCTTTTCAGGGACCAAAGAATAACTGCAAACACGTCTGATTTAGTCTCCTAGGTGGGGAATTAGGATTCAGCCACCAAGCAAGAGAGCAGCTGCTCTATTAATAGTAATAATTACAATCATCATCCTATACATTCTAAAGACGGCAAAATCCAGTGTGAAAGAACACAGGTGTGGGAGTCTGAAAGACCTCGGCTTGTGTCACACTTCTGCTGCTTACTAGCTATGCAACCTCAGGCAAGTTACTGTTTTCCCAAGCCTGGGTTCCCTGACAGTGAGATGGGGGATACTGATCGTATGTAGCATAAAGGTTATTGTGAGGATTAAAGGAGATACAGAAAGTAAAGTTCATAGCAGTGCTTGGTACTTAGGAAGCACTAAAAATCACAGCTACCATTAGCAGCTATTATTTGGATAGCGCTTTACAATTTACAAAGCATTTTTACGTATATGATCCCATTTCTTCACTACAATCACACTAGGATACAGGCAGGCATCACCAACCTACCATAATGCTCTTCCTTGCAGATCCGAGACTCTGAGAATACTTCTCAGCACTGTGCTCCAAGAGGCCCTTATCAGTCAGCCAGCACTGGCCAGGGGACAAGACCCATCTGCCACGCCTGCCTGAGCTGGAAGAGGAAGCTTCCAAGTTCACCTGGTCGGTTGCGATCCACTGGTTGATTTCTACAACCTTAGATCTTCAGGCTGGCTGGCTATTTGTTCACTACTTGCAAAAGTCCCCCAAGGCGGTGGAGAGGGGGCAAGTGGGGAAGCAGAAGGTGACTGATGGCCGTCCCCTCCTCTGGTACTGCCCGCCCCTCACCCACAACCACTGGGGGTCTGCCCTTGTGCCATGCCTCTGAGTCACAGAATATCTAGTTGCTGAGTGGGAGCTGAGATGCTGTCTGCTCTGATGGCCCACAGGCCTCAGCAACCCTTTCTTTAGTGGGCACATGGACAGTCCCTGAGGTTAGCATGGGCATTTAAGGAACAGGAAGCTCCTTTCCTCCACAGACGACAACACGTATTAGAACGTTCCTTCGGATATTTCGCTCCTTGGGCTCCTTCCTGGCCCACAAGGAAAGTCTCTGACTGCATTACGATCCTGGCCTCCTCCATCTGCCATCTTGGAACCCCACCACTCTTCCCCATTCCTCTTGGGGGGAAGCCACCCAGGGCTCTGAGCGGCACGCCCACCCCGACCCCACCCACACTTCACTCTCACTCTGGCATTCTTGCTCTAACTACTGATCTCTTGGACATACAGTGCCCCAGGCAGGGTATATGAGGTGTAACTCCAACGGCACACAGGGTGATTTTCCCAGATCTCACCGCTGTGCTATGAAAGCAGACACTCCTACAGGCGTGACTCCAAAGTCCCAGGCAGCCTTCCCCGACCTCCCTGACTAGATGACGCCCGAGTGTGTCCTTATAGCATCCTTATGGCTCCTCTGTGATTTCACATTCACTTGGGTGATGATTTCATTATTTTCTATCTCTCCCCAAGTCGTGAGCGCCATGGAGGTAGGAGACAGCCATTTTTGTTGAATGAATGAATGGGCAGAGACATCTTTTATTTTATCTTTTTCTAGAAGAAAGTCATCCATGATTAGACATGTCTAACGTAGTCACAAGGATTTGATACCATAAAGGGGTTCGGACGGTTAACTTTATCCTCTAACTAAATGTGGCTTCAAGTCAACTTAATGAGCCACAAAACTCCACAGAGAGTTGGTCCACTTGATCCTAAAATGATTTCTAAAAGATGCCACAGGCTTTGAACTCTTCCACTTTCTCCCTTCTTTCATTTTCGGACAGTTTCCTTCTGCATTCCTCACCTTAAGGTTTGTGCAGAAATTGCTGTATGTCCCCCAGGAGCTGTTCTCTTTCTCTTCCACAGTAATAGAAATTTAGGCTGGGAATATGACTGCTCAGAATAAAGATGCTATTTCCCAGACATGCTTGCAGCTAGATGTAGTCTGACTAGGTTTCGTCCAATGAGTTGTGAGCACAGGTGTGGAGGCAGAGCACGGACTCCCTGAAGAAATCACTCGTGTGCTCCTTTGCCCTCTTCTTTACTCCTTCTAGCTTGCTGCCTAGAATGCAAATGCCACCACATTGGATGATGAGGTGGTGGTCCACACCCTCGGGCTGGTGACGAAATTAGTGGGAAGGAGGCTAAGTGCTTGAGGAGCAGACTGTCATTATCAGCCCTGGACTGCAAACCTCCAGACTTTCAAGTGAAAGAAAAATAAACTTCTATCGTGTTTCAGCCATTCAAATTTAATCCTAACTGATACAAGCGTCTCTTGCAGCCTGGAAGCCTAAGAAGCAATGTGGGGTGGTGATGAGGACCCTCAAGGAGGCTTCAGACTCCCGGCTCTGCATTTACGAAGAGCGGGACAGCAGGCAGGTCCCTAGGTCTCCACTCTTTGACTGCAGAATGGAGGTCAAAATAATCCCTGTCAATGACACGATTATCTATATAAAAATGCTAGGGACGCTGTAGAAAAGCTAGTAGAACGAGGGAGTTTAGCAACGGCACAGGATACAGGCTGACATGAAAATCAAATGTATTTCTAAGTACCAGCAATGAAACGTTGGAAATGGAAATAAAACATACGTACGGCATCAAAAATGTTAAATACTTGAGGGATAAATTTAACAGCAATGTGCAGAACAGGGCTGAGAGAAATCAAAGATCTAAATAGAGAGATACAGCATGTTTATGGATCAGGAGACCTGATGTTGTTAAGCTGTCCATCACCCCCGCCCCCTGCAAAAGCTCATCTTTCCAGTTCTCAACCCTTACATATTTTAATGCTCTCTTGGAGAGTCACAAAGTGTATTAACATATTTAGGTGCTGTGAAGTCTCACAGAAAAGAAAGCTGGGAAAAAAAAAAAAAAAAAAGACAGAAAGCTGCCTAACTTTGTTTAATCCAGCATTTCACAAATTTATTTGATGAGAAGTTGCCCCTACCTAGAACTGTGCTTAAGAGATCACTTCATATTTTTCAAGTGGCTTCTCATATGTAAATTTTCTCCCCAAACCCTTGCTTCGCTTGAGAAACAATGCATTTGAAGTTGGGAGGGGGAGGCTTTTGTGTTCATTCTAGAGAATTAGGAAAGATTTCTCAGGATGGCTGCAGTAGATCGGTAACAAACATGGCCCCAGTGCTCCACCCCTCGCTGTGTCCTGCACTCTGCAATGGAATCCTGTGCTCCTTCCGGTAAGAGGTGGAGTCTAACCTCCCCAGCTTCTGCACTGGGCAGGCTTTGTGATTTGCTTTGGTCAAAAGACTGAAGCAGAAGTAACAGTGTGCCAATTTTGAGTCTAAGTCTCAACTCGAGCTGTTTCACCCTGTTTTTTGTTCTTCTGCCTCCTCCAAGGGAACAGGCCTACCCTGCTGAGCCAGAAAGAGGGGAGGGGCAAGCAGAAGGTGAGACAGGTGGAGAACCGAGGTCATCCTAGACCAGCCAACAGATGCCAACCCCCAGAGGTATGTGAGAGCGCAGAACGGGCAGCACAGCTGCCTGGCCCACGGTGGCTGATCAGAGAGGCAGGAGAGAACCCAGCCAGACCAGAGAAACCACCCAACTGACCTGCAGACCCATAAACAATAATATGTGTTTGTTGTTTGAAGTCACCGAGTGTTAGGATAGTTCGTTATGCAGCACCGTTTGTGGTGACAAGAAGTGACAAAATGACCTTAGATAGGACTCAGAGAATTCAGTTCAGTTCTGTTTGCAGGCAAAGGTGCCCAAACAGAAATATAACTGTTGGAATCCTGTCTTCCTGCCTCCTTTTTAAAAAACCCAAATGACACCTGTCTTTCGATGCTTAGTTCAAATACCATAGCCTTACGAAACTCTAGTTCTATCCCCCTCCACTTAGATCATAATCTTTCATCCCGCTGACCTCTCACTGTACTAGCTCCCCTTCTCTTTTTGGAAGTTATACTTATGGTTTCAAGTTATAGCCATTTGTATCCATGTCATTTCTTTCCACTGGATTCTAAACCATTGCTTTCAAACGATTTGCGATTAGGAACCACTTTGTTTTAATTTCTCCTTCAGTGCAAACCAAACCCTCTGTGGTCGGCAGAATTCTAGGAATGACTTCCAGTGACTCCCCGCCCCTCTGACTGTGGGTGGAACCTGTGAATATGATACGACAGACGCAGGATGTTGGCACTAGTATTTCGCCTTTTTATGGAGCAAGAGACTCAGAGAAGCTAAGTAACTTGCTAAGATCACCGTGCTGATAAGCAGTGGGCCCGTGTTCATAACCACACTTTTTTTTTTTTTTTAAGGAGGGTGCAGCCCACAATGGCCCATGCGGGGATCGAACCGGCAACCCTAATGCCACCAGCACCACACTCTAACCAAGTGAGCTAACAGGCCACGCCCATAACCACACTTTTTACAAGGTGAATGGGTCTTCTCCCATCTCATACCATTTCACTGTCCCCTTAGCATCCTGCCTATGAAAGCCCCAGGTTCAGTTTTATCTGAAATGGCTACAAAATCCACCTTGGAACATTTCTCTCACATTCCAACCCAGGAGAAGCAATCCAAGAGTGACCTGTTTCCTATCCCCCAGAGTTGGAGTGACACTCAGCCTGTGCCCAGCTCATCTTTCCCAGCTGCTGACTGCCAAGAAGGGCAGGGTATGGACCTCTGCAGCGACAGCAGTGAAAGCAGCTGCTTGTGGCACAGGCTACACTGCCCCAGCTTCCTTTGCTATGAAACATAGAACTGGAGAGGTGGGAGGGGCCTTAGAAAAATCATTTAAACCTGTGATTTTCAAACCAGGTGCAATGGATCTCTTCGAGAAGCCACAACTGGGAGCTGGAGGCAGGAGTCCTAGTCCTGGCAGGAGGGGCTCCGATTTCCTCTTTGTTATACATTCATTAGGCTTTCACGTAAGGTTATGAGACAAGTGTTTCAAAGCTAAAAAACAAGTTTGGAAACCAGTGATCTAAGCCAACCCCTTCTTTGCATTTTTTAAAGACAAACCTATAATTTGATTTGCAATTTTAAAAATAATAAAGGCACATGGTGAAAGATCCAAAAAGTCAAAACGAGTATATATACGATGAAAAGTAAATCTCTCCTCACTTCCAACCCCCAGTCCCACTGCCTAGAGATAACCACAATTTAACAATTCTGGCGTGTTCTTGCCAGAATTTTTAATAAGGAAACTGAGCCCCTGAGGTTGGCTTGTCTGAGACGACTCAGCCAATGCTATTTGCTGGATGTTACGCTCCAGACATTTCTCTTCCTTTATAACTTGCAAGACTTAAATGTTTCCACAGATTGCAGACTCCCCAATCCACCTGCAGCCTCGGAAACCATACATTATGCATCTTCTGGACTCACTCACTGAACAGGAAAAGCTCATGTCTTTTTTGTGTGACCATATTTCCCCATGGCCTTTGCATCACATGGTGGCGAAACAACCAGAATCATGTTCTCAACTGGCCAGTGTTCAAGCCAGAAGCAGCATCTGTAAAAGCGCATGCTCAACAAGCAGTCTGGGCTGCCGGCCGGGAACTCAGGCTGGAACCCAAGTCCCAGAAGGGGCACCACCTGCGTATCCTCGGCCTCAAGACATCTTCCAACAGCTTCAGTGCCTCTCTGGGCACACTGCCCACCTCTGCACTGGTCTCCTGGCCCTCAGGCAGCAGCCCCAATTCCCAACTTTCCTGCCTGCTTGCTGTGGCTCTGATGTTCTCCCCGCATTCACCATCTGTAGCCCCTTTTCCTACCTGCCTTCCATGCTGGACTCATCTCCAGGCGGAGCCCATTTCCTGCCTGGTAGTAAAAAATGCGTAAGAAGGAGAGAGAGCACCCTGAGCCTCTTTCTCTCCTAGAGAAGACCCAGTGGGTAAACATTTACTGGGCTTCCTATATGCCAGGCTATGCTAGGCAATTTATAGGCCTTATCCTGAGCCTAGAAGGTGGCACTGTTAGTATCGTCCCAGTTTATAGATGAGGAAACTGACAAGGAAGAGGTAGCTGGCATAGGGACACAGAGCTGGCTAACCCAAGGCTCAGGAGGGACATCTTCAAGTTCCTAAAGCTAAGGAGCTGCTGCTCTCCACCCAGAGACCTCTGATGTCATGTCTGCCCATTATACAGCCCACATCATGCTCCTGAAGGGGGCAAGACGTCTACAGTATCCCTGGAAGACGATTAGCACTCCCCTCCCCGTAATCCAACCGCTCAGTTCCTTCTCAAGGCTCTTGAAGTGGACTCAAGAGTGTAAGAGAAGGCCCTAGATCTGTGAAGAAATTAATCCCGTGTTACTTGTCGGCAGAGGTACAGGCTCCCTGCCGTTGCCTAGGTTACCTGCCTGGAGCTTAAGCCACTCCATCACTCCCCTATTTACCTTAACTCATCAGATGGGCCTGGCTCCCTCTGGAGGGGGGCTGAGCCCTCCTAGTGCCCCTGGGATAAGCAAGGAGGTTGGGGAGCCCTTCGTGGTGAAATGAGTGAAGTACAGTAGGCAGCGCTAGAGGCCAGTGTGGGCAGGAAGACGGCCACAGAGGGCCACCTGGAACCACGTGGGAAAAGACAGGCCCATTGTGAATGGCGTTCACTTGCCAGGAAATTTCAACTATCACTCAGAAGACACAAATACGCCGCCTGGCAGGGCATAATTACAAGTTGCATTATTCGGGCTATTCAAAAGGAAGTCATGAGACCTAAGAAAATAGCTGTCTCCCATGTGAAGGCCCCATTTCATTTTTCATGCTTTTAAAAATTACACAAGAAGGAGGCAGAGGAGGGGGGAAGCCCCTCAGTCTTCATACTGCAGAGGCTTAATTTCTAAGAAACACGCTCTGTCAGCTGCCCTGAATCTGAGCGTGGACTCGACCTGCATTTCTGGCTTTCAAATCTTTCCTCTCCTGGTGTGCATTTCAGTTTCCTAAAGGAGTCACACAGATGACTGGACATGTGGCATTTACTGGGTCATTGTCAGAAATATGTCAGGGCTCAAAGAACACAGAATTTACAGACATTTTCACTTCAGCTTTTCACCAGATAGAAATGGACACATAAGACAGACAGACAGACACACCCACACACACCCTTGGACCTGGAAAACTTAAATGTAGGAAAATCATCTAAAGAAACCCATGACACTATTGTTAAAGCCCACACTATCTTCTCCACATAGAGCCCCTCCCTCATTTACAAGAGTCAAATATTTGAATAGGCTAACATATATTATATATATTATATTTATTATATATATATATATATATAGCTCCCTGAGCTCAGCACTTAATGATCAGGCCGCAGTTTCTTCTGAAGAAGGGGGAGGATAATAGGCTATTTCGTCAGCTGTACAAAAGCTCCAAGGTGACCATGTACATGAGTGTTTTGTGACTATGAAGGCCAGACACATGGCAGCCGTCGTGACCATCTTCTGAGCTGGGTCACCCATGAAACCCGTGGTCTCATGTTGTTCAGCTGAAGATGTGGAAATCACTCTGCCCTTCCACTTCTTGTCTGTACAAGCCTGTGAGCCTGTGGATCCAGGCCATCGCCGGCCTGGCCCTGCCTTTGTTCTTAGGCAAAATGATGATCGGTTCAGTTAAATCTGTAACTGGTTTTCCAGTCACACAACTAGACTAGAGCCAGATGAAAGTGTGACGTGAGGACTACATACGGTCCTGTTCTAACTTCACCACAGGAAACAGACAGGTGAGTGGGTCAAGACTGAAAAAGTGAAACAACCTTTGTTAGGCAGGTTTTCGTAGTCACGCATGGATGAGTCAAATAAGTTCTGAGCGCTGGGATCATTTCATCCCCACAAGGAGCCTCAGCCAAGTACCGCCCCCCGCCCCCAGCTTTGGGGATCAGTCTGGCCTTTGGCAAGAAAAAGAGCAGGATGACGGGACGCCAGATTGTGGGATCAGCAGCCTCCTCCAGGTGGGACACTTGGACTTCCCCTTATACCAGCCTCAGTGCCCAGACTCTCTCCTTCCTTTCAGACAAGGGCCCACCTTCACCTGAGCGACCCGACCCCTTAGTTAGCCCCATAGCGCAGTTCCTTCTGCCCTCTGCCAGTCCAGCCCTGAGCTCGCTCCCCACAGACTTCCCAGACTCTCTAATGCTACTATCTTGTCTGCCTTGACCATGCCAGGGTCCCTCCCCTGGCACAGTCCTCCCGCCAGCGGCATCCACTCAGTGTTAGAGGCCTGGAAGTGACCTGGCTTGGGCTGTGGTAGCCTGTGCAGTTCTGCAGGCCTGTGGAGTCGGCTGGTCCCGACCATGTCCGGCTTGACCCTGCTCCAATTCCCACAGTCTCTCCTTTCTGTCCTGGATCCAGGCTGCTTTTAGTGTCCTTCCAGGACCACGTGGAGGAGGAAGCACTGTTACAATGAGCCACAGGGCTCTGGCCTATTACAGGTCCTGCTTTCAGAACACCAAATGGATCAATAGGATTGTGGGTTTTTTAAAAATTATGAATTCACAGAATCTAATAAGAGAGCTAATATTGTTGGGATGTACTATAAAAGTTCCCGGAAAGGAACAATAATAGCTAACATGTAATTGAGCTTAATTGTTTTTAAGCCCCTGCTTAAAGACCTTCAATGGCTTCTCATTGCACTGAAGATGAAACCAAAGCCCTCAATAGTCTTCCGAGGCTCCACATGGCCTGGCCTCTGCCCATCTCTCCAGCCCATCCTACCACCGTGCTCCTCTTGGTCTCAGAGCGCCAGTCATTCTCCTAAGTTCCTCCAGGGCATTGCACTCTTTCCTGCATGGGACCTTTGCACATGCCATTTCCTCAAGGACACTCATCACACCTTGTTCTTACTCCATCAAATTAATGTCACATTTCAGCTCAGATGTCATTTTCTCCAAGAAGTCTTCCCTGATTTCTCAATCTATTAATAGGTTTCTGGCACACACAGTACTCATCTGAGCCTATCCTTCAGAGCACGAAGTTAGTAAGCAGATGTTTATTTAGAGTGACTATTTAATTAATTAACGCATATCCATGCCTGGACTATAAACTCCAGAAGGGCAGGGGCAGCGTCTGTTTAGGCTCACCTAGCACAGCAGCAGACACATACAGGTGCTCAAGAAATGTTAGCTGAATAAACTGAATGAATGGATAAATGGGTGCATATGATGTGCTAGTCCCTGGAATAATTCCCTCTCAATGCATTATCCTATTTTATCCTCAAAACAACCCTCTGAGGTGGGTACAATTATTATCTCCAAGTTGTAGACAGTAGCTAGGATGTTTTAAGGGTTTAGTAACTTGTCCAAGGCCACAGATGAAGCAAGCGGTAGAGCCAGGATTTGAACCCAGGTCTGTCTGACTCCAATGTACTCTTTACTCTGCGAAATTTGATCCCAGCCAGGAAGTAGAGGACATCTCAAACACTTTCTGGATCCCGTTTTTTAGAGTACAAACTGCCAGTGGGGTGAGCACAGAGGAGGGGAGAGTTTTCCTTACTCCAAACATCTGGATTAGAGCCACAAAAAGATGAGAACATCTCAGAGTTTTTATATTTTTCCTGGAAACCTCTCAAATAATCCCATCTCCCCCTAACTTTCCTCTCCCTTCTGGAGTGCTCTTGAGACCTAGGCCAGAGTGTAATTTCTGAATGAGAAATAAATCTCTGTGGGGTCACCACACTGACGTTTCAAGGTTGATCTGTTATACCACCTAACATTACCAACAAGTACGCAAGTCCAAAATCACACACTAAGATGCTTCCTTGAATATATTTTCCTAAATGGAAGTTAATATTCTCTTGCCACCTTTATGAATGTAAGGATGTCCTAAATTGCTACTGAAATGTACAAGGTAGTTACCCAAACTTGCCTGTTCTATTGTTTCTTCCCCTTGGAGGCTGTCATCTGGTACTCCCTCATGTGAATATGATGTTTAGTCTGAAGCCACCCCTCTCATGAGTAAAGTGCTTACACATTGTTTGGTGAACCTCTTCAGTCCCTCTGGGGGGGTGTAACCCTGTATGTGGGCTCATGGGAGTCTGCAGCCCCAGGAGTGGGGTAGCCCTGTGACACAGTTGGGCTGCTCCCAACACCTGAAATGACCTCATGGACAAACTCCTTAGTGGGAGGGACCTGTTCCCTCACAAGGTGCTTGGCTAACTTTGCTTTGGTGATGGAGTCTGCTAATTGCATTACTGCATGTGCCATCTGACCTTGCCAATAACTGCTCAAGTAGCAAACTTGCCACTAAAGTCACCATATTATAAGCACTTATTTGGCTCTGTGCAAAAATGTTAATTTCATGCTTTGTAAACATATCTCTTGTAAAAGACCAACCTGCCTATAAAAATTGCTTTTGACATCCTCAAGAAAATCTTTAGGGGAAAGAAAAAGAAAAAAAAAAAGAGGGACATCCTCTTAATCAGTTCCTACAACCTTCTTTCCTTTGAGCCTTTTTTTTTTTTCAAATGACAAAAGAGAGGTGTTGACAGGAAGGTTCACCAAGGAGGCAGAGAAATATTCAAATCAATGACGACTAACTTCTAAGGATGCCAAAACCCTTGCAAGCTCCTCGTGCACTTTCACTTAGGTGTAAGGAGTTTGGGAAGCCTGGGAAAACCACATGCTTCAGGCTGACCAACTTCAGCATCTTGGAGGTAGAGGGTCCCTAGCGATGATCTGGGCTTGAACAACTCAGGCTGCTGGTGAGGAAAAAGAGGCCCAGAGACCAGACGTCCTGCCAGGTGCCCGCAGAGGTCAGTGCTGGAGTCCAGATTCCAACCCACAGCCCCTGACTCCCTGGGAGTGTGCAGCACGTGGCCCTCGGGCAGAGAGAATGTCTCGTTTTTTACAAAGTAAGGACAGCGACTCCAGTCATTCTTCTCCAGTGATTTCCTGCAGTGCTGTGTATCCCGACATCCACCCCTCTGGGACAAGAAGCCAGCTAAAGAGGAAGACGGCGTAATTCAATTCAACAAGCATTTCTTCTACTAGCAAGCAGTGCTTCTCAAACAGCAGTTTGCTTTATCTTAAATATTCATCTCATATCTGAAATCTTCCTTTCCACTCTATCATATGGATGTCTTGTTTTTTAATAATTGCAGTTTTTGCAATTATTTTTAACCTTTAAAACTGCAATTACTTTTTTTTTAAAAGATTTTATTGGGGAAGGGGACTTTATTGGGGAACAATGTGTACTTCCAGCCCTTTTTTCCAAGTCAAGTTGTTGTCCTTTCAATCTTAGTTGTGGAGGGCACAGCTCAGCTCCAGGTCCAGTTGCCGTTGATAGTTGCAGAGGGCGCTGCCCACCATCCCTTGCGGGAGTCGAACCGGCAACCTTGTGGTTGGGAGGATGCGCTCCAACCAACTGAGCCATCCGGGAGGCAGCTCAGTTCAAGGTGCCCTGTTCAATCTTAGTTGCAGGGGGTGGAGCCCACCATCCCTTGCGGGACTCGAGGAATTGAACTGGCAACCTTGTGGTTGAGAGCCCACTGGCCCATGTGGGAATCGAACCGGCAGCCTTCGGAGTTAGGAACATGGAGCTCCAACCGCCTGAGCCACCGGGCCGGCCCTGGCTGCCTTATTTTAACTTTATTTTAACATAAAAATGTTTCCTTCCTGTCTTCTCCAAAGAGTTTGCGTAAACCTGATGTTTCTGGAAGGTGTGCCTTGTTTCTTCAACATGAACTCACTGTATGAAAGCCCCTACATAGGCAAAGAGCCAATTTACTACAGTATGAGCAGGTGCTAAGATCTAAACAGTGCACCAAAAGGCCGGCAATAGGCTCTGGGGGTGCAGGGAAAGGGAAGATCAATCACAGTTTGGAGCAAGGCTCTCCAGAAGGACAGCTAAATTTTTTTTTTTTTTTTAATGGTAGTCCTTACTTTTTAAATCCTCTACAGGAAACCGGGTAAAGGGTACACAGGATCTCTGTAATATTTTTACAACTGCATGTGACATCTGCAATTATCTTAAAATTAAAAAAAAAAATTTTAAAAAGCTTCCATAATCCCACCACCCAATAATAACCACTGTTAACAATTTTGTGGTTTCCCTTTTTATCTTGTTTCAATGCATGTGTCTGAAATCTGAAGACTTAATTGGAGGTCTGAAGCCGGCTTTCTTCACCTATCATCGTGTCAAGAGAAATTTCCTGTTATTAAAAGTTGTTTGAAAGTATTTTCAAAGGGTGTGTTATATTCCAATACATGGATGGATTATATCCCCTACTGCTGGACATTTAATTGCTTCCAATTTTTCACTATTAAATTTTTTTCATGTCATACATATTTTAATACAATAATTTTTTTTTTAAGTTTCAATAAACATCTTGTACATTGCTCACATTTCTGATTACCTCCTCAGCCTGGACTCCCAGAAAGAAAATTCCTGGATAATTTTTTTAAGACTCTCATTGCACATTAACAAAGTTCTTTCCTGATGGGAAATGGAGGTGGGGGCAACATTTTTGTTTTTAATGAGGTTGAAAAAGTCTCAACAGAAAAACTCCCAGAGACTGCAAAGTGCCTAATTGGTGACTTTCAAATGCAGGACCATCTGGGAGCCAGGTAAGAAGGTCCAGGAATCCCACAAACACACCTGCCTGCAAATCGGTGTGGGTGCCTCAGCCAGCTGTCATGCTTTCCTCACATCTCAATGCAAAATGATCTTTGAAGAGACTCACTAAATCAGGACATATGGGACTGTCTTTTGTAAAAGGACGTTGTTCACTCTTCTCCTAGGAGGGTAATAACTTGAGAAATATGCATAAACCATTGCTGCTAGGATATAAACAGCATGAAATTATCCAAACTTGGGGCCATTAAAGATGCACATTGTGAATTTAGAATCAAAACACTCTATAAATTCATAGCAAATCTGAACACAGAAAGATCAGCCTGCAGACTATAAAAGCAGTTAGTTTAAAGGCTTTTGCCTATGCTCCTGACTCTACTCTTTTCCCCCCGAAAATAAGACCTAGCTGAACCTTCAGCTCCAATGCGTCTTTTGGAGTAAAAATTAATATAAGACCTAGTCTTACATTATACTATATTATATAAGTAAAATAAGACCGGTCTTCCATTAAATTTTGCTCCAAAAGACGCATTAGAGCTGATTGTATGGCTAGGTCTTATTTTCGGCGAAACACGGTATTTCCTGGGTGGGCATGAGGTGTGAGAACAGAGCAGTGCATTTCACCTGTGGAGGGCCTCGTCAACATCAGGAAAACGAGGCAGCTCCGAGGTCCTTTCCAGGTCTGTCTCGGTTATCGGTTTTACTGTTGCTCTGGAGGGGAGGTGGTCAAGTCCTCCTTCATGAGTCTCAGGACTGCCTGAGACCTTGCTGATTTTTCCATACTTGGGGGAGTGGGACAAGAAACAAGGAACTTGACGAGTTACTGCAAGGTTCCATACACCCCAACCTCAAATATAACTATTGCCAACAAGGGAAGAACATGGAAGGTTTAGAAAATCAACTGAGAACTCTTTCTCTTCAGAAATCATGCTCGCTGGCTATTTTAGAGCGTCCCTTAGAGAAGAGAGCAAAGAGTTTGCCCCGCCACTGCTCTCCCCCACCCTAGGAATGAGGTCAGGAAGGGAGCTATGACTGGCGGCCCCTTTTTGCTTTCATTCTGGGGTCCCTGGAGATCAGCCGAAAGCCTCCTCTTTGATAGCTGATACATGGGCCCACAGTACCTGGTCTCAGGTACACCCGAAGAACAGCTGAGTGGGGGATCTGAAATGCTCAGAAGTGGAATTAATTTCCTCCGAGGAAGGCTGAAACAAGTATTTGTTTAGTCTTGTCCTGGATAAATAAAAGGGCAAGGTAGACAGCCAAAACGCCTTTTGACTTGTCTCTGTCCCTTAGTATTCTAACATTTCCACCTGCAATGTAGTGATTTAGAGTATATATAGTCATTCTGATGACCAAAATGTATGTCTTAGATATATTTGGTCTTCACTCACAGTTCCTGGCTCACAGCTCCAAAACTCCTTGGAATTTCCTAAGTGATGAGAGAAATGATGGTGTGTTGTTATGTTAATGAGTTGATTTGCACGCCACCCAAGGAAAGCGGGATTGACAGTGGAGCCAACCAAGGGGTTAGAGGACTGGACCTTTCAGTCCCCCCCACTAATTTCCAGGGAGAGGAAATGGGGATTTGAGGTTGACTCAATCACCAACAGCCAATGACTTAGTCAATCACGACCATAGAGGAAACACTCCACAAAAACCCAAAGGGACAGCTCGTTGGCCCTTCTTTTGGAGGGCTTCTATGCTGGGGAACCAGAATGCTTCCACATGTCATTGCTTACACACACACACACACACACACAAACACACACACACAAACACACACACACACACACACACACACGCTGGAATCGGGTCCAAAAACCCAGTCACCATCTCACTGTTTTTCAAAAATATTATTTACCAACAGTTTTGAACAATATCAATAGAAAAGTTGTAAGAATAGTAAAAGCCAGTAAACTCTTCACCTACACATACCAATTATTAGTATTTTACCATATCTGCTCGCTAACCTACCTATACGTAGTTTTTGCTGAATCATGTGAAAGCAAATTGCAGATGTCATGATGTTTGACCGCTAAATACTTCAGCACACACCGCTCAAGCAAAAAACCATTTTCCTACATAACCACAATTCCACTATCACACTGACATAAACTATTATCTAATACACACTCCATACCGTGTTCAAATTTCCCTATTGTCCTCCAAATTACTTTTTATTTTTTAAATTGACATCATTCACATAACAAAATTCACCCTTTAAAAGTGCACAATTCAGTGGTTGCTAGTATTCTCACCAAGTTGTGCAAACTTTACCACTAACTCGAAATCAACCATTGTCATCTCTGCAAAGAGAAACTCTGTATCATTATCAGTCACTCCGTTTCTCCCTCCCTTAAAAAAAAAAAACCACTTGGAAGCCAATAATCTGTGTTCTGTCTCTATGGATTTGCCTCTTCTGAACACTTCGTGTAATTGGAATCATATAATTTGAGGCCTTTTGAATCTGGCTTCTTTCTGTTAACATAATGTTCCAAGGTTCACCCATGCTATAGCATGGGTCGGCAGATTTCTTTTTAGAGGTGAATATTATTCCATGGATATACCAAATTTGTTATATTCATTTATAATTTGATATTTAGGTTGTTTCTACCTTTTGTCTACTATGAATAACGCTGCCACTATGAACATTCAAGTACAAGGTTTTATGTGCACATATGTTTTCATTTCTCCTGGGCACATACCTAGGAGAGGAACTGCTAGGTAATACGGTAACGCAATGCTTAACTTGTCGAGGAACAGCAGCTTTTGCAAAGCTGCTGCACCATTTCAGTTTCACCAGCCGGACATGAGAATTCTAACTTCTGCACATCCTTGCCAACACTTGTTACTGTCTGTCTCCAAACTCTTCCCTCAAACCAGGATCCAATGAGGGATTCTGTATTACATTTACTTGTCACGGCTCTTTCATTTTCTTTAATCTGGACCAGTTCCCCAACCTTCTTTTGCCTTTCCTGGTGTTAACGTTAAAATAATCAAAAGAGTCTAGTCCAGAGGAGGGATTCATCCCTGATTCTAGTGGGTCCTAAAGCACCTGTCTCTTGCCCACTGAATCAACAGCTTGAGGGTGCTGAGGGTGCAGCCTCCAGGGAGCTAAGCACGCTAGCTTTGTAGGGGTCCTGGCTGGAGCCCAGCTTAGCGCTGAACACAGGGATCCCGTGCTTTGTAACTATTTCCCAACGTCTTAAGGCTTCTGTTCGGCATCAACAGGGAGCTTAGGGGAAGGACAGGTCAAGCTGAGGTGGAAGAGAGCATGTCTGAGGGGAATCGGGGCGCCTGCCTCAAAGTAGCCCTTGGTGATGCCTGCCCAGCTAGGTTGTCTTGAGCGCTGAAGTTAATTGGGGTCGCTGAACTACAACAAGGGATAGCGCTGGAGAATAAAACCCCCCAGCCCCACCACAGTAATGAGCTCTGACATGTATCACATCCCAGACTGTAGCTAATTAAATACTCCTCCAACAGGAATGAAGGCTTGAAGCACTGAGCCGAGGGGGACGGAGTCAGGGACCCTGGGACCTCGTGCTGGCTTAGCCTCAGATTCCCTGCAGGATGCCAGACAGGTAAATCTCTCTGGGCCAGTTCCTCATCTACAGTGAGAGGAACACAGGTGAGGTTTCTTTAAACTCTAGGGGTCCTTCATTCTAGGCAGCATACTGTCAGTTCATGATACTGACAATAACTCAGAAGCATCCTCATCAAAGGGAAATCATAGCCAGAAGAGCTAAGTGCTATCCAGGTCACAGCACTGCCAGGAACTCCCATGAAATAGCTCTTCACATCTACGTAGCGCCTCATGGCCCCACCGGGGCTAGAAAGGGGGTCCAGTTATCATTCCCATTTTGCAGAGGAAGGTTCGCAGACCTGAAGTGAACTCATTCATTCTTGAACAATAACCATGGAGCATCCACCATGTGCCAGGAGCTCTGGACAGGTAGGAATTTTCCCCTTTGAACTTCCATTTGAGCAGGAATGACAAGCAATTAAATAAGCAACAGCAGCACTGAGCTGAGATAACTGCACGGGGTGCATGCAGGGGCCCCTAACCTGGGCTAGGGATTGGCCACAGCTGTCACTCAGAGGCCATGACTCGCAGGCCAGAGCTCTTTCTGGTCCACCAGGGGGGTGGGAGATATATGCCTCAGGTCGTAGGAATAAAACGTATTCCTGGGGCCTCCTTGGCTGGTAGGAGAAGGGAAATGGGACAGGTTTTTGCCTCAGTACTGAATACAGAGCTACAGGATGAAGGAACTCCAGTGCCCAAGGGCCTCAGCTCCTAAAGAGACAAGAAATCTGGGCAAGACTCCCAAAGGACTTTAGGCTTTGAGTAGACTCCCCAAGATCCTTGGTTTCACCAGCAGTGTGGGGTGTTGCTGGGCAGTGCCAAGAGCCAGACGCCTCCCCTCTGGGCCTCCGTTTCCTGCTCGCCCCTTTTAGGTGAACAGGTTGAACTGACACTTACTCTTTAGCTCAGATTTACCTATGAACCTTCAAAACTTTCTTTCTTCCTTTCTCTATCATGCATGTCAATGCTGTCTCATAAAATGACATTAACAGTGTCAGGAAGCTTTATTGACCTCTGAGGTCAACTCTTTAAAGCTGACTGGCTGGACACAGCTGTTTAATAATGGGGCCCCCCTTGCACCCCACCTCACACTCCTCTGCGGTTAATAGGGCGATCCCATAACTCATCCCATGAGAGAGAGAGAGTGGCCGGTGTCTACACTTTCTGCAGAGGCTGGTTCATAAAGCAATATTTATACATTCCCTTTAACCTGACATTGCATAAGATCTATTACCAGTTAATTAAATTGTAACCATTTTATACGTTGACTTCTGGTTGTGATCAGCATCTAAATTTACAGATGCACGAGGCTGCATTGACTTGAGTGAAGAAGCTAAATAATATTCACTTAAAAGAACATTAAATTGTGCAGAACCATCATGAGCAGTCAATAAAGGCTTCATGTTAAACAGAATTTAAAGAGATGGTATTTGCTACTTTACTCCCTTGAGAAAGATAGGCCTTGAAAAGTGATTTCCTACCCCTGAATTCCCTGCCACTAGAGAGGTTTTGACAATTTTCTGACTCGTTTAAAATGAACAATTAAAAAACTTTGTCAGAGGTATTTGCATTCATCTAAACAGGGGTACATCCTGGCTCCTACCACAGATCCTGCCACGGTGGGTCGTGAAGGGAAAAGAGACAGGAGACTAATTAAGTAACAAAGGCTCAGCCAGAAAATTCCGTTCCAGCGGCATAATCGCCTTTGCTGGGAGCAGGGCAGATGACTGGCTGCGTGAGCTGCAGCCTCCTCAGCCTCAGCCTCCCTCCTCAGCAAGGAGCGCGCCGACAGTGTCTGGAATGATAATGTAATTATGGCCAGCTAAAACACCTCATCCATGAAGGACGAGAATTCCGAGTCTTTCAAAGACGGAAGGAGAAGAAAAGGCACCAAAGGGTTGTTCTTTCTTTGGGCGGGGTGGGGGGGTGTTTAGAACTGTCTCTCTCTCTTTTATTTCCCCCACCAAAGTACATATGCTTCTGAGAGGGAAAGGAACTGCTTGTGACCAAGACATGATGTCTAGTTAGGTCAAAGTGACCGCTGCACCTACTCAAAACACAAACCAAACATCCTCAAGTATCCTTCCCCGCAAAGAGCCACTGTTTTTGTTTGTTTACTACCTTCATGCTTCTTCCTTGGGTCTAGATTATAAATTCCTCTCTGTTCAGAAAGAAAAGACGTGGGATTAACGGGCAAGGACTGTGTTTTATGAATTCTACATTCCCTAGTTTTAGTGCAATGACTGGTACACAGAGGGTGCTAAATAAATGTTTGCAGACTGGCCTCAGTTATACTTCATGTTGTTTAAGTTAAATTTAACTTGGCTAATTTCAATTTGGAAGAATACCATCTTGCAGAATATTTTGAGTGCAGGGACTTATAACACATGCATCATAAAAAACCAAAAGCCAAAAACCACAGTCCTGAGCCATAATTCTCAAACAGCATTCTATAGAGGTGTCGGGGGTCAACAGAGGCTACTAAGGTGGTGTTAGGGAGGGAGGCGGGAACAGGCTGAGGGGATGCTGCCCCCATCTCATGTCCATCTCAATGAAAATAACTTTCTTCTACCTGTTTTCTGTGCTAGATTTTCACATAAAACATCCTTTGAAGAAAAATGCCCTACTACTGGATATTTATACAGTCTCAAAGTAGCTCCGTTAAAGATGCTTATTAATTACAAAGGGAAAAGTAGTAACTCTACGCTGGAGAAACCTGGCATATATCATCACCTTAACTTGTCTGGTAAGAAGACATCAGGTACCTCCAATATGATGCACTGAGATGGTCACATGTCACATCTGCGGCATTCTTGCCCAAACGTGTCAAACTAATCACAAGAAAACATCAGATAAACCCAAATTGGGGAATATTCTACAAAATAATTGGTTCCTCTTCCCCAACGTGTCAAGGTCACGAAAAACAAAGGAAAGACTGAGGAAACATCACAGGTTGGAAGGAGACTAAGGAGATATGACAACTTAAATGTAATGTGAGATCCTGGAACAGAAAAAAAAAGACCTTTGTGGAAAAAATTGGTAAGGTTCAAATAAGGTCTATAGATTGGTTAATTAGCAGAAGCTGGGTGAAAGGTACAAAGGATTATTTTTGCAAATTTTTTTGTAAATCTAAAATTACTTCAAAATAAAAAAGGAAAACAAATTGAACTAAATAAAGTTTAGAACAATCACCATCCCAGAGAAATACAATTGTACTTCTGACTTGATCTTCACATAAGACAGAGGCAGGCTTCGCTTGGGGCCGACAACAATTCAACCTCGTTATCAAAGCTATGAATTTTGAATAGTCATGAATAGCCAGGCCATAATGCCCTGTACCTATCCAAAAGGCAAGTTCCAAAGCCCAGGAAATAAGGATCATTCACAGAGATGAGCAGGCTGACCATTCTGCCTAAGTGCCAGGGAAACATAGAAAACCCACAGCCTTTTAAGCGACAAGGCTGGAATCAGTGACCTGGCCAGTAGACGTCCCATTTATCTGGTGGTCAGTCCCAGAGACTTCACCAACCTCTTCCCAGTGTGAGTCCACACTGGGCCAGTCCCACAACTTTTGAGCTTATTTTACAGAAGAATAATAGAATCCCTGTCCTGCCAAGTCTACTAAGTTAGGTATGTGTGTGAATTTTAATGTTATTTATTTTAAAAAGCCTGACTATCAGGTTTCTCCTGCAATGCTGAATGATTCCCTAGAATAAAGTAAAGACCAAGTAGTGATGGAGAATAGCTCAAGATAACATACACTGAAGAAGAAAAAAGGCACTGCTGCTTGGAGACAGTGGTGAAGCAGCGAAGAGCCTCTGAACACATTAGAGGTCTACTTCTCCCTAAAGGCACATGGATGTGAAGGAGGGGGGGGGAGGAAAGGAGAGGAAGGAAAGATGAGCCAACTCAGGGTTCATCTGAAAACTTCCTTAGAATTTTGCATTCTATTCCACCATGTTCTCATGTTTATTTTCACATATTATTAAACTTCATATAAATATAAAATAATCAATCCCCTTCCCCAGATTATGTCCAGGAAAGAAGGGTCATATTTATCCTGTGGATTCTCGTACATCTAACTTCTAAAAGCAAGGTGCAAAATGGCTTAGAAAATGTCTACTGATGCTCATTGTATCAGCATATTGTTAGTACAAAGAAGTGTTTTGAGAAAGATATACTTTTTTTACATATTTAAATCCTACAAGTACAAACATATCTGCAAAATAGTTAATCCATCATGACACACCTCATTTCAGCAAGCATTGCAACTGCTTATCTAAGAGACATTTCCTCTCTGCCATTCTGGTAGAGCCTGAATTTTGATATAGTTACTATGGTTCCTTCACATAATTGAGGACTATGTCTGGGGGAGTCTGTACCAATATTGGTGGTCCTGGTTTTTCTTACCAGAGATTGGTTCAAGAATAGAAGCAATTGAGGAGTTGCTGAGGTTAGAGGCAGGGGTTGGGGAAGGATATCCTCACTGATTAAAAGGTGACAGAAAAAATATTGTCCTCTCTGCTCCTGGCGGGAGCTCCTGTAGGAATTGTGTGTCTCTGAGGGGGAAAAAGCAGACATGGTGAGGATGATAGAAAAGAAAGATGCAAAGAGCCAGGTCTGTGCTGACATCATTGAGCTGCCAAATTAATGAGCTCTGAAGCTGCTTTAATCCTGGATTCCTTGTTATTTTAATCTATTAAATCCCCACATCGTTTCGGTTATTTCAATCGACTTTCTGTTACTTGCAGCCCAAAGCATCCTAATTTATACACCCAGGGAGCTGTGACATGGCCTTAGACTCCTTCTTAAACACATGCTTCCGAAAGTCATGGTTAACTTTGAGAATTACCACTTGACATAAAAATACATTTGCCTTCCTGGGGCTATACACTTTGTTCAAAGAAGTATCAGTACCAGTAAAAAAATTCCTGCTCTGATGTTACCCTGCTTAGGAATTCATTATTAATAAAAGTTACCTGAAGACAGAATAACACCACAGGAATTCTGGGACCAAAAGGGCTGCATAAAACAAAACACTTCCAGGTAAATAATTCTTCTGCCAACAAGAACAATGCTTCTACGTGATCTCAATACTATAAGCACCTACTATGTATGTAAGAGGCACTGGAGGAATTAAAGTGATGAAGAAGAAAGATGGCAATGGAAGTGGCACTGTTTTTTCTTTCAATGTCTCTGGATCCCCACAGAAACACACAAAGCAACCAGACAGCAAAACCCATGAGACAACATTTACAACCAAATCAGCTAACAAAGTATCCTCATGAACCCTACAACACAAGTGAGTGAATGAGAACAAAGCACCATTAATCACAAGGCATGTTACTGGCATCTGTACAGGTGGATGAATGGATCTAGAGGGTATTATGCTAAGTGAAATAAGTCAGTCAGAAAGACAAATACCGTATGGTTTCACTTATACGTGGAATCTAAACACACACACACACACACACACACACACACAAAACAGACTCATAGAAACAGAGGGATGGCTTCCAGAGGGTATGGGGTGGGGGGACGGGTGGAAAAAGTGAAGGGGAATATAGTTCATAGTGTGATGTTTGCACAGTGACAGAAGATAATTATTAGAATTTGTAGGCTGATCACATTGTAAGGCAAGAAAATGATGAATCACTATATTGTACACCTGAAACTAATGTAATTAATGCTGTACACCAACTACACTTAAATTGGAAGCAGTTGGAACAGTGGCTGCTAGTCCTAGAGCAGAACGTCGAAATAGCCAACAGGCATTCCCCGGGAAAGCACCACGGGCCAATGTGAGGACAGTAGCTAAAACTGGCAGGGTTTCTCCTCAATTCAATAACTGGCCAGGGCCAGACGCCCACAGTCAGCAGGTCTGAAAGGGCTGGAGCGGCTCAGGCCCTATGAACTCTTGAAGCTGATCTGCCAGGGGATCAAGACCTGCACTGAGGCGTAACTGCTAAGAGTGCAGTGCAAACTGACAGGACAGGAGCAATGCAGACAAAGGAAAGAGGAGCTTCAGGGAAAAGTGGGAGACGGAAACGGAGCCAGAAAATCTAAGAAAGCCACTCAAGCCACTGTATTCTTCTTTTTCTTTTTCTTTTTCACACTACACGAAACACAGAGAAGAGGAAGCTCTATGAAGTTAGAAAAGCTTCACTGAATCCCACCTTGTTCTAAAAGTTCAAGAAAACTCATTTCACCAAAAAATGAACAATAGCCAAGTACTGAAGTCAAATTTCATGCTAAATTAATATTTAAGAAACAGACTAGGAAGCAGAATAGCATTCACATGGACAATGGAGGCATGCTTGAAAGACATGCTCATAAAATAGCTCAAAACTGTAACCTACGATTTCAAAATTAGCTAAAAGACATTAACAAAGTACTCCACGACATGGATAAACAATATAAATTAGAATTAGAAAGACTGAGAAGTGAGGTTAAAAAAACTCATGAAAGAATTAGAAAAGAAAAAATCATTGCAGAAACGAAGACTAAACTAGAAGAAACAAAGAACTAAAAGACACTATAGTTACTGCCTTAAATAGGTGAAAAGAAGAAAAAACGTCAAGAAGAAATAAAAAGACTCAAGAGAACGTGACAAATAATGAAGATAGGCAAAAAAAGATCTAACATACAGATAACAGGAGTCTCTAAAGAAGAAAACTAAAACAAGGGAATAGAAAAAAATACTAAAAACTATAATTCAGGAAAAATTTCTTGAAAGTTAAGAAAAAAATTGAAAGTACGTGTTGAAAGAGCACACTCTATAACCAAAAATACCGATTCAGGATGACCAACACTAAGGCATAATCCAGTAAATTTACTGGAAAGACTGGAAGGAAGGAAGAGGGAGTATATCCTTCTGGGTACCTAAAAAAAGGACAAGTTACTTATAGGGTAAGAAAATTAGATTATCACCAGACTGTTTGATAGCTACACTGACTGCCAGAAGAAACTGGAGTAACATACTCAAGATTCTCAAAGACAGGAAATGTGAACCAAAAATTTTATATCCGGCAAGACTGACTTTCCAGTATAAACTGCACAACTGCTATTGACATTTAAGAACTCAAGAAATACTGTTTCCAGGGCCTGTTCCTAAGAATTCTCCTAGAGAACAAGCTTCAGACAACTAAACCAAGTAGAGAGACGTCAACATGCAGACTGATGGTGAACATTAAATATATGGTTACTTGCAGAACTAAGACTAAGTGAGAATCAAAAGGGAAACAGTAGTACAACACGGACATAGGACAAGAATAAAAACGATAGGGGGAGAATGGGGAGAATATATCCAAAAACATTTTTGGTGTTTTCAGGTAATCGTACTGGCAGTTGTATTAGAATTGCCGTTCTGACAGCGCTGTGTGTATAAAAGGGGACAAAAGAGCCTGAGCCGCCTGTCTCCTGTGGGTCTGTGAAAGCCAGGGTTCTTGATGTGAAGAAAGCTGACACGGAGATACAGTAGAGAAAAAGAAAGGAAAAAAAAACCAAAAAACTCTATAGAGCCTTGAATTCAATTAAGCATATAATTATGAATTCATGGGTTATCTTATCTTCAACTGTAAATAAAAATGTAAACATTTTTATAATCTCCTACCACTGTCCAATGAAAAGGCCAGGAGTAAGTCTACTCGCGGAAAGCATTATGGTCTTAAAATATCATTTCTCACGAAAAGAAACCCAGGGGCTTCTATGAGACATGACTGATTCCAGGTCTAGAGGAGGAATGTGCCAGATGAATCCGGAACATCTTAACAGGGCAGAGATTAGTGGGGTGTGTCACAGGGACTCAGGATCTGGCTTGCAGAGACTCCCACGGCATAAACAAAGAAGCAACGACAGAATCAGAAAATCAAGAGGCACTGTGTGCCTCCCGATGACGGAGCATAACATCACCTGTATTCTTGCCAGCAGGGTCACCATCGGTCTGATCAAGTCCCCAGATCCAGCTGCCAAGTTGCAGAAAATAAAGGAAACTGAGACACGTTAACCTGAACCACAACTGTGCAATCTGCCAAATCCAGACTCTGGGAAACTTGACAGGCCTGGGTTCTTCAATAGATAAATTATAGGAAAATAAGAAATGGAGGGGGAACTGCAGATTAAAAGAGACTTAAAAACACCACACTTAAAAACGGGTAAGGCTAAACTACAAGGGATGCACACTTGGATGATAGATCTATTTTTTTAATGAAGGGATTGCTATAAAAGGGAGGTTACTGTTGAGGGAGATAAGGGATGGTGATTGGATGGGGCAAGAGCAGGGGTTTCCAGAGGGACTGGCAACGTTCTGTTTCTTGGCTGGTGGTGGCTACAAGGGGTTCACCTTATAATAATTCATTAAGTTCGCAGTTGCTTTGCAAGGTTTTCTGTATCTTTTATTTTGTAACAAAAAGATAGGGACAGATGGGAGGGAAAGAAGCCTGTTTTTATCCCTGTCCCTTGACAGGTTTTGCGTTGAGAGGCAGGGGTCACAGACAGGGTGTGATCAGATACAGGGCACAGGGCAAGCAAGGTAAGGAGGTAAGAATGAGACGTGCGGCAAGTCTGGCAATAGCAAGTGGTCCTGTGTGACTACCAAGGGCTCCACCCAGAGAGTAGTAGGAAATGTAAGTTGAGGGCATCCTGTGGACGTCTCACTGGACAAGATGTCTGAACTTAACGTCTTAGGCAGAAAAGAAAGGGTAAATGTTTATTAACAAGGATGGACACCCCAGTGGCCATTTCTCACTCCAAACTCTTCGTGTGATTTGTACAGTTATCTGCCCTGCAGGTTTCAGTGTCTACGTGCAATGTCTGGAGCTACAGCAACCACTTTGTGACGATGAGGGACTTTAACTTGGGGAGAACATTTGGAGTATGGCAGCATGATGGCAGAAAGAAGGCAGGAATATGAATCTTAGGTGATGCTGCTGCTGAGTGACTGAATTAATTAATCCCCAAATTGCCCTTTTGCTAGTGTTCCTGTCCTATGAGGTGGCAAGTCTCTGTATCATTTAAATGAGTTGGGTCTTCCATTACTTGCAACTCAGTTGCAGCCAAAGTTATAAATGAGTTTTAAGGAAAAACAATAGAAAAGCCTACCTAGACACTGATAGGTAAGACTCCAAGAAATGCCCTTAAACAGGCCCCACGCCCTCCGTGGTCCAGAGAACTCATGACCCATTGGTTACCCTGAGCAATCTCCCGGTTCCATAGAAACACATGCAATGCTGCAGCAGCGAGCTTAAGTTTACCACGTAATCACACACGTCGATCTGGTGTCAAGCTCTTAAAGGAGCTGATCCCAGGGAACGGGGAGAAAAATGCAAAGGAAATAAAATTGAACAGTTGCCTGCAGAGGACACCAGCTGTGCGTGATTGATTTCCATGGAATCTCCATTTGTCTCCCTAGAACTTCTTCAGCAGCTCTCTGGCAGAGGGTCACAGAGAGGCACAGTGCTACTCCTGCCTGGAGTGTGGTCACCAGAACAACACTCCCTCATGAGCGCCAGAAAACCAAGGAGGCCGAGACAGGTGACCTGGGGAGAACAGGGAGAGCGACTTTCCTCTCCTCACCCCCCGATGATACTCAGGCTACAGGCTGCTGCAACCAAGGTGCAAGGTTAGCCTAATGGCTGCTCTGTCAGAAGTTTCATCTCTCCAGCGGGTGAGTTCCTGAGCTCTGGGGAGTCTGGGACCATCCTGTGTGTCTTCAATACATCCTGTGTGTCACCATCCTGTGTGACAATCGCTGGTATGTAAGGTTCCTCCACTGACCCCATCCATCCTGAAAACCATATAGGGAAACAAGCTATTTGGGGGAAGAGTCTGTCTGGACTTGGGGTCACTGATGGTAGGGAAAAGGCTAAAACCAAGCAGAAGAGGATGGAAGGGCAGGGTGTATCTATGCTGTTAGCATTTCAAAGGGCCACATCTTTCACTTGCTGAATGCTCTTGTCTTGGACTGATGTTCTCTCTATTAATACTGGCACGGAGCCCTAAGCTCAAAGGGAACAGAGAGCGCGACGAGGGCGGTGGCACTGAAAGTCCCAGTCCAGCAGCTTCAGCATCTCCCAGAAACTGGTTGGAAACGCAAACTCTCAGGCCCCGCCCCAGGCCGAATGAATCACAGCCCTAGGGGTGGGCCCCAGAAATCTGTGTTTGCACAAGCCCTCCTAGGCTAGATCATCAACCTCATTAGAGAGGGAAGGGCGGCGCCAGGACTTCAAGTGACTTGCTCAGGATCACGTGGCGGGAAAGCAGCAGAGGTTAAGTTAGAATCTGGGTCTGACTCTCAGTCTAGTGCCTTGCCCGTTGCATCAGAGAAGGAACCGTTTCTAGCATTTCTGCATGTCTCCCAGAATGAATTGGAGCCCTGACCCCACATCATGTACATTCCTACTAGGAGACGACGAGACCAGGGCACCCTCCCCTTCTGACTCCTTTCTATGGCCGGCATTAGAGGAAAGTGCCCACATTCGCTCAGTGGCTGAAGCCAGAAACCCCAGCAACTGTGGGGCAGAGCAGTCCAAAGCAGCAGCTTAGGAAGCAGACTGCCTCCGTTCAACCCCAGCTACCTGACTTGTTCTCCTGTGTCGCTGTGGGCAAGGTGTAGCCTTTCGGAGCCAGTGTCCTCAGCTGTAAGTTGAGGACAGTGTTTATAGGGACAGTGCCTGTGGAGAGGATGAAATGTGATGAGCCATGTCAGGTGCTCAGACACACAGCTACGGACGCACTCACTGCATGTCAACTGTCACTGCTCTCAACGTCACTTTGCCCCTCTCCTCCCCACATCCAGCTGGTGACCGTGTCGTGCTGACTGTACCTCCTTGGCTGTCCCCACATCTGGCCTCTCATCTTTGTCTTTGCGGGTCCATCCTACTGCCATTGGGGTGGAGGCTGTGGTCCTTACCCGTCCCCTGCATCACCACACAATTCTTTAAACAGGTCTTCTGACCCCCAGTCGTTCTCCAGGCTTACAGCCCACGGAGCTTCCTTCAGAGCACAGCTGAGCTGCTCTTCCCGCTGCGTGGGCTTCCCGAGTCCCCACAGAAGTCCCCCACAGGGTCCGCAGGGTGCAGTGCAGCTCCTGAGCAGACGCCACAAAGCCCCTGGTCATCAGCACCCCTATCTTTATCTTACATCTGGGTTCTCCCCACCATGCTCTACACCTAATTACTTTGGGGACCACAAAAACTGTGTCCTTTTCCCTCTGCCAGGAACACCCAACCCCCATCTGCCTGGCAAATCCACACTCATCTTTCCAGACGCAGCCGGGAGTCGGTGCGTCCTTAAGTCTTGTTCTCGGGGACAAGTGGCTGCCCCCGCTTGGGCCCTCTCTGGCGGCTGCACCTGCTTCTCTCACCACTTCACTGGGCTTATATGTTCTCACATCGGACGCCTTTGCTATCTGCTGGATGATTATCCCTCCCCGGCCTAGAGAAGGTATTCTGAACTTATTTATTAAAGGGATCAACAGTGGACTCCCCCAGTCTCTCCAGTCCCAGTGCTGCCTTCTGGGCTCACGGAACAAACCTGCTCTGGTGTGCCAAGGAAAGCCTTCCAGGCGGGAATCACGTCTTATTTTGAGGCAGATTGGAATGATGCTCCATACAAACATGGCTGTGATTACGCGCTGAGTAAAGCAGGCCTACGACAGATACCTAACTGCGCAAACCAGGTGGGCATTCAGTCCCCAGTCTGGGCAAAGCCCCCAGTTTAGGAGAAAATGAGCCTTCTCATCCCAAACCGCTGTGGGAGGCACAGTGGAAACTCAGGGCTTCCACTCACAGTCCTAGTGCTGGGCTGCAGCTCTGACTTCTGGTTTCTAGTGCTGCCACCCACTCGCTGAGGGACCTGGGCAAGCTCCTTCCTGCCTGGGCCCTGGAGCCTCATCTGTAAAACAAGGGCTATGGACTAGAAGCCCTCTAGGTACCCATTAGAGCTCGGAGCTCCAACATTTCAGAAATGTAAATGCCACTTAGAGAGAGCACGAGAGAGCAGGAACACTCTTGCTTTCTATTCCCTCTCCCTTATGAGCACTTTGCAGTTCATATAGAGACAGATGGGAAACACAGTATTCACTGAATAAATGACGTGACTCTTCCTGTTTACACCCAGGTAGCCTTTCATCTGTTTGCCAGGACGACCTGGATCTTTATAAACAACTTCCCCCTCTTTGAGATTTAACCAAAGGAGGGGATATTGCATAGTGGTTAAAAATGCACAGGTCAGAATCACACTACTTGGCGCGACTACTGGTCCTTTCCTTTAGCAGCTGTGCGACCTTGAGCAAATTGTTTAACCACTCTGTGTCTGTTTTCTCATCTTCACAACAGACGCGACAGTTCTACCTTAGAGTCATCCTGCGGATTAAAATACTTAATACAGTTCATTCCTTAAATAGTGACTGCAACAGAGCAAGTACTTAACAAAAATTATTGTTATCGTGTTTTTTCAAAGATCCTTTGGGAAAAGAGTATTGTTGCTTAAAGTCATTTTAGGAAGGGCACTAACCCGTTCAAGAGGGCTCAAACCCCATGACCTAA
The DNA here is from genome assembly GCF_057876585.1 of Rhinolophus sinicus. Classification (NCBI taxonomy): domain Eukaryota; kingdom Metazoa; phylum Chordata; class Mammalia; order Chiroptera; family Rhinolophidae; genus Rhinolophus; species Rhinolophus sinicus. The sequence goes on along the minus strand of NC_142505.1, from coordinate 92,593,727 downwards.
TTATCTCTCAAAGACCCCACCTCCAAATACCATCACACTGCTCTTTCTGTGTGAGGATATAGGCAGTCTGCAACTGGCAAGAGGGTCCTCACCAGAACCCGACCATGCTGGCACCCTGATCGTGAACTTCCAGCTTCCAAAACTGGAAGCAATCAATTTCTGTGGTTTGTAAGCCACCCAGCCTGTGGTACTTTGTTATAGCAGCCGGAAGTAACACGCATAACAACAACATAATGTGAATGGATAAACACTAAAACGTGGTCACCTCTGGACAGTCATAATCACTGAGATTATCTTTTTGCGTTTGTGCTTATGTATGTTCTGTAAGCTTTCTATGACATCCTCCCTCTCCCCTCAAATGTCTCTTTCCGCATTCCAGGGTCTCTGGACTGACTAACCCTGCAGCTCTGCTCCCCAGCTGGGGCCCAGCATTCCAAGGAATTGCCAAACTCCAAACTCATACTCCTCAGGAATGGGCTGGGGTGGGGCCTCTCCAGAGGGGCCTCATAAACTGGCAACACATTCTTTCCATGGGCATTTCCAGAAAGAACCTCATTTACGGGCGAGAACGACAGGGATGTGAAATAGACCATCCATTAGGCAGAACTCTGTGAGGCTCAGAATCTTGGCAAGAAGCCCCCTCCAAGGAACACCTCCAGCCCTTTACTGAGCATTTAAGCTCTGCTCTGCGCTGGAGAGCTGTGCCAAATGCATTCTGAGCGTTTCTTATTTGATCTCCACAACCTCGTAAGGCAGGTATTTTTCTCCCAAATTATGGATGTGGTCACTTGAGGCTCTGCCATATCGCGCCCCGGGTCACATAGCTAGGAAGTATCCTAGAGGGACTCAACCCCAGGTCAAACTTGGCTGCACACCACAGTGAAACAGCAACATCTCGTTGCTTCTGTAGACCTCAGTGTACCCCGCCTTGAATTTCCCTTCCCTCATCCAAGAAGCTGGTCTCTTGTCAACACTCGAGATTCCTAAATAAGGTACTCATAGCTACCTACCCCGGTGTGACTTTTCCCAACTTCCCCAACTCCATTTCCCAGAATTGCTGTTTTCAATCAATCAGTGAGTATTTATTAGGTGTTTAGCACACGTCCTCTGGGTGTTAGGGAAGCTTAGACTCAACCCAGGACAAACAAAACAATCTATCAGAAATGATCCGTGCCTTTAAGCATCTAAACATCTCGCTGTAGATGTAAGACCAACAGACTGAGAGGTCCCCCCAAAACTGGGTCAAGCTGAACCTCAGTGAGACTCTATCCTGTGACTGGGGTCTCACTAACTTCTGCGGTAAGTCCCACCATTTATTGAACGCACCATGGACCAAGAGCTCTACGTACATCCTCTCTTCTCACCATAACCCTTCGAGATATTCCTCACCATTTTATAGGTGAGGAAACTGGGGATGAGAGAAGTGAGGAGACTTGCCCATGGTCACCTGGAACCAGGGACGGCCCGGTAGCATCTCTCATCCTCAGTCGTATTTGAGGGTTACTTGGTGTCTGTGGGCCCATCAGCCTGGAGGCCTTCAAGGATAGGGATGGCATCCTGTTTGGGACTGTGTCCCTTGCTGACCTAGTCCTGCAACTGACACATGTAAGTGTAACCTTGCGCACGCACAGGCACACACACGCAATACTGAAAGGGAAGAAGTCATAGTCACTCAGCAGGGAGCCTCTAGATTCAAACAGATCTGGGTTTGAAGAGCAGGTCTGCTGTGTCCTACGTGTCTTTCCTTTAGGCAATTCAGTCTCCTCTGAGCTTCAGTTTCCTCACCTGTTATACGGGGATTCTAACAAACTTACCTCCTAAGGAAGGTGTGAGGAATGAACAAGAGTCAGGGCTATCGATCTCTGAGTAGAAGGTCTGGCACATAGTAATTGCTTATTAAAATATAGACATCTATTACTATAAGGCTAGAAACCAAAGTTGCCCAATTAATGGGACACCTGGAACTCAAGGGGTTCTGTTCCCCAGGTAGAATGTGAGCTCCTTGGGGGCAGCGTTGGAATGTTTACCTCTGTGACCCCAGTACTAGACAATAAATGCTGTTCAACAAATGGCTGCTGATGACGGAGACCTTTCCTGCCCAGGATGGTGACTCTCAGAGGCGCGGCAGAGGGCTCTGCAGCCAGCCTCACCTCTAAAACGCGGATCAAGACAGTACCTATCCTGCAAAATTCTAAGGAGGCAGAAATGAAACACCTTTGGAGATTGGTAGGAGGCGGCGGGAGGTTGTGATGACACAGCGGAAAAGTGGGCAGTGAGGCTGAGAAGGCCTTGAGTGGTGGACCAAAAGCAGGCCTTGAGAGGGAGGGCTTTGGATCCACACAGCTAAGGGTTCAAATCCCAGCTCTGACAGTTACCCGCCTTGAGATGTCGCCTCACTGAGCCTCAGCAGCCTCATCTCTAGAAGAAGGAAAAGAACAGAGCCTCCCCCAGGAGGCTGTTGTGAAATCAAATACAGTCGTATCTGATGGTAAATCGGAAGCGCTCAGTAAATGACAGCTAGAGTATGGAGTATGGAGGACACACTTTTTTTCTGAAGGTAAAAGCCAACCTTCTCAGACAATAACTGAGCAAAAAGGAATTCCACTTAGTGCAACTAAAATAAAAGTAGGAGCGCCGAAAACTGTTTCCTGGGGATGACTATTGATGAGGCCCATTTCAGTTTCCTCTGAGCGCTAATGAACCCCCCACGGCAGCCTCTGCGCAGCTCAGAGGCCAGAGGGCAGGACGCGCCCTGCCCTGGGTTCTTCCAAGCACCTCAGGCACTGCGGTGCTCAGCCAGCCTCTAATAACCACAGCAATAATCCCAATAATGATCAGGGTAACGTGCAGGCAGAGAGAGGATGCAGGTGGGCAGGAACAACGTTTCGGCTATTTTGCTTCCTCAAGACCAACTTCTGCCTGAAATAGATGAATTCAATCTGCATATTAATGTGGATTACTAATTAATGACTAAAAAAATAATGCTCCCAACATGGAAAGGGCTACGCAAATGTTTAAAAAAATAGTAACATCCAAGAGTCACAAGGTTAAGTATGGAAAGGAAATAAGCCAGCCTCTTTGTTTGAAAGAAAAACATTTAAAATTTTATGGTCGAGAGAAACGGAGGGCATTAGGAGAATTCACTTAAAGCACAAGAACATAAAAGAGGAAAGCCTGGCGTGAGGGGAGTTCCTCTCTGCTCCTGAGGAACCTTCTCACTGCACTAACCACAGCGTCCGTCTGGCGGCTGCAAGCCTACTTTCTTGTTTTGTCTTCTACACCCCGAATTCCCTGAGAGCAGAGGCCACGTTTTATGCAGGCCCATATCCCTGGGCCCCAACATCGTGCCAGGCACATAGGAAGTAATCGGTAATGTGTAATCAAACAAACTAATGACCCCAAAAGAGGAGGGCGAGGGCAGCGCCCAGTGACTTCTCTCCAGAAAGTACAGTGTGAAAAAAGAGGAAAAAGGGAACTTTACAGTGGAGAAATCGGACACATGCTGCCTCAGCCAGGGAATCAAGGTCAACGTCAACAAGTCATGTTACGAGTATGTGCCCTTGATATGATGTAATAAAAATGGCACTTTAGGTCTGTGGTCTTCTTTCCCAAAACCCATCACCCTATCTAAACATCAGAAAAACATCAGACACATCCCAATGGAGTCTACAAAATACCCGACTGGGACTCCTCAAAACGGTCAAGGTCATCATCAGAAACAAGAAAAGTCTGAGAAACTGTGCCAGCCAAGAGGAGCCTAAGGAGACATGGTGATTTAACGGAAGTGGTATCCCGGAGGGGTTTTACAGACAGAGAAATGGGTCTAGGAGGAGAAGAAACCCGTCCAAGGTCTTGCAGACTCGCGTGGTGCAAACTGATGCAGAACGATAGAGATGGTACTCTTTTCCACACGCAGTATCTTGCAACTTAGATACAATTTCCTTTCTCCCCTGAAAATCCTTAACTTCTATTGACCAAGAGTCCTGTATAATTTGGCAACCAAGTGCCTCATGGGACAAGAGATTCAATGGGCTGGAAGAACAGTCCTCAGAGCTCACCAAGACCAAATCTTCCCATTTAGCAGAGAGAAAAATGGAGGCCCAAAGTAGGCTCGCTTATTATCAGTTTAGTATATTGGTGCCACACTTAACTCATGCTTCCTCACTTGCAATATCCAACATTCTCTCTCTCTATCTGGGACATAAAGAACCAGTTTAGGACCACAGAGGAACTCCTGCCAAATCTAGCTCTATATTTGCCAGCCTTAGGCTGTAAAGAGCACCCATGTAGAAAATGATTTGGTATTTAGCTAGCCATCTTTTGGCCGTTGCCAAGCAGAAAGCCCAGGCCTGGCAGGCTGAGGCCTGAGACACAAAGACAGCTTCCAGTTGGGGTGTAAGGAAAGGGCACACCTCAGCCTGGCTTGCAGGCCACACACCAGCCACCCTGGGGGATCTAATTTTCCACTTCAGCATGGGGTACGTTTTCTAAATGTGACCCTGTTTCTGTTATGAGAATCAAAGTGCGCCAACCGCAAGATCATAAATACTCAAAAGTGATGGTTAATGGCAGTGGCAGTTTGCAAAATGCCAAATGGCAGCACAAAGTGGACACCGTAAATTACAGCCCGACTCTTCCATTCTCACTGAGGTGTTTTGTAGGTTTTTAGTAATGAGATCTGCTTTCAAGTGGATTTACAGGGGCTGCCCATGAATTCAGGCAGAGCTTTGAAAAAGACTTCTTAATAGACGCTAAAAAGAAAATGAGAAGAACCTACAATTTCAAGCCTAAAACCAGTTTATTAAAAATGTATAGGGGCCGGCCCCGTGGCTCAGGCGGTTGGAGCTCCATGCTCCTAACTCCGAAGGCTGCCGGTTCGATTCCCACATGGGCCAGTGGGCTCTCAACCACAAGGTTGCCAGTTTGATTCCTCGAGTCCCGCAAGGGATGGTGGGCTCGGCCCCCTGCAACTAAGATTGAACACAGCACCTTGAGCTGAGCTGAGCTGCCTCCTGAATGGCTCAGTTGATTGGAGCACGTCCTCTCAACCACAAGGCTGCCGGTTCGACTCCCGCAAGGGGAAGGTGGGCAGCGCCCCTGCAACTAGCAACGGCAACTGGACCTGGAGCTGAGCTGCGCCCTCCACAACTAAGACTGAAAGGACAACAACTTGACTTGGAAAAAAGTCCTGGAAGTACACACTGTTCCCCAATAAAGTCCTGTTCCCCTACCCCAATAAAATCTTTTAAAAAAACCCATATAATGGCCAAAATATGGAAAGTGGCCCATTTTCAGATGGATATGTTTGGTGCGAAAGTGCTAAGATGATAATAGTAACGATGGTGAAGCTGCGGTGGGTCAGGCGTTGGGCTAAGCATTTTACACGGATCATCTCACTGAACTTTCACGGTAGTTCCATGTGGTACGTGCTATGAGCATCCTTATTTTACATGAGCTAATTCAGGTTCCAAGAGGTTAAGGCATCTGTCCCAGGTCATACAGCTGGGGAGTGACGGATTGGAGCTACGGACATGGAGGGGTGTAGCTTCCGAGCGCAGGAGCTAGATGACCTTTCTAGCCTAGTCCAGTCAAAGCTGCTCTAAGATGGAGCACATCATGCTCCCCAACCCCGGCAGAGCATCCAGTGAACTCACAGAGGTCCAGGGACCATGCAAAGGTCAAATTGTGGGAACCTGTCATCAGCGCAACGAACAAAAGGACAAACTTGCAGAAAACAGAAACAATCCCTATTATTGTGAAATTGGGTACTTCTAGGCCTGACTTTTTAAGCTTCAGTTGCTTCATCAGTAAAATGAGGGCGATAACCACCTTCTGGCTAAGACAATTTGGTGAGATCATGTATGTGAAAAGCTCCTTGAAAACCCAAGGCACTGTACAATTGTGTTATTCATGAAAATACCTAAAGTTTACCAAATTGAGTGCTGGCATGCAGTCTCTCATGTCCCCTTCACAGAGGGAGAGACTGAGATTCAGAGAGATTGAATGGCTTGCTCAGGGTCACAAAACTGAGAGTCAATGCCACGGCCACAGCAGAGGGTCTGGAGGGTCATTTGTTCCCCCTGTCCTCAACTCTACCCTTAGTCTCCTCCCCGCCCATTCCTCCCCACCTCGCACATGCACGCATGCGTACACATACACACACACACACACACACACACACACACACACGGGCACCAGACAACACCATTTGAGAACTCCTGGAAAGTCACCCCCAAAGGTCCCTTCCTAGTGCTGGAACTCAAGTCAATGTTCCTATCTCCAGACAGACTGCAAAGAGCGTGATCTCAGGTGACCTCACAGTCTCAGAAAGTGTCCTGTATGTGCTGCTCTAGGCACAGTGTTTACAGCAGCTGTGGCTAGTGACCCATAGGTGGAAACTGCAGGCTCACTAAGACCAAGAGCAACCCCCCACCCCCACATCCCTGTTAATGCTCATTTGATTTAGCTGCAGCTGGTCTGGGACATTTCTGATGAGAGTTGAGGGAAAAGCACCCTGTGGCTGGGCCATGAAGGGACAGCAGCTCAGTGCCACTGCCAGCTGTCTAAGGAAGTGTCTTCAGGTTCTGTGTCCTTCCATGGATTTCTTTCCTTTGGGAACTGTCCCACTTTTTCACAAAATTCTATACATCAGACCATTTCCCTCTGGACTTATTTCCTCTATTTTCTGACTTTTGTAAAGCTGGTGAAGGGCAAGTTACAGAATCATAGAACCTCAAGGCTCAGAGGATCTCAGATGCTAAAGGCTGTCTATTCCAACCTCCTACCCCTACCTCCCATCGGGCACTAAGGTCAAAAAGTCATCTAGCTTCTGCTTGAATACCTCCAAGGATGGGGAACTTACTACCTCATGAGGCAGCCAGTTCCATATTCTGCCTATTGTCAGAGTAACGTAGTGAGATGCTAGGAGCACAGACCCTGACCAGCACTGATCACAGACCTCGTGAGGCCCAGCGCAAAACGAAAATTATTAAGTTAAAAAATATTAATAATTTCCAGCAGAGCAATAAACCAAGTGCAGGGCCCTTCTAAGCAGGGGGCCCTATGCAGCTACACTGGTTGCAGCACATGTGGCCTGATTCTGATGGCCGACTCCACGGGTTTGGATCCCAGTTACTAACCAGCACTAGCCTCATGTGTAAAACAGAGCTAATATCTATTTCATAAACTTGTTTCTGAGGAGCCAATGAGTTCCCACATAAAGTGCTTAGAACAGTGTCTATGGAATAAACACTACCACATTTGTACCCAGGTTGCATACTATGGACAGAGAAAGAAGTACATGCAGCAATCTCCATGCCAGCCCTTTTGATATCTGCAGACGGCTCTTAAAACCTTGTAAGCCTTCTCTTCACCTGGAGCAAAGGTGCTGGCCCCTGCCACCACGGCCAGACACCAAGGCCACAGGTAGGAAAAATCACAGCCATCACCGAGGGCAGACCCAGTTTGGTGGGACGTGATGTTTGCATATTGGGGGATGGGGGGCTAGGGTGGGGATGAGGAGAGGCTCTTTAAGAAAAAGAATGTGACATTAAGGCATGCACACAATGTGTTTTCACACACTGCTAGATGGAGTCCCAACTCACTCTTCACCCCAGGATCCTTAACATGCCTGTGGCGCTCCCAACGCCACTCAGCAAGTGGGGAAGTCAGAACTGAGAGAGAGACGTTCTACCTGGGCTAAACTGTCTTGCAAATTTTAAGAGAACATATGACCAGGGAACATATTGCTAGGTCCCCTCCCTGGGCCTTGGAAGGCAGGGGCTCTGAAGCTTCCCAGTAAATCTGGTGCTGGCAACCACTGCAGCTCATGATGTCTGATGACCAGCTAAAAATATTAAGTAGAAAAGTAAACTGCCCAAGAAACTAGTCCCAGTCGTCAGCGCTGCCGGCTCTAATCCGTGCATGTCTGTTGCGTGTGTCTATTCCTCTCCATCCTGCCCTGCCTGGGCTGCACAGCCTCCCGACGGCTGCCCCCAGCAGCCCCTGTCCCCTCCTGGCCAGTCTCTACAGAGCAGCTGCAGCGACCCTTGCAGAATGCAAACCTGACTGCGTAAATCCTTCCCACCGCCATTGGGATAAAATCTAAACTCCTTACTAGAGAGCGCGTCTTGCTTCCAAGACTTCCTATCCTTTGTGGTCCCAAACCTCACCTTGTGGCCCTTCAAGGCCAAGCCCCAATCAGACAGGCCATGCCGCTGCAGGATGTTCTGCCTGGTACCCTCCCCTCACCCCATACTCCAACCTGGCTAATTCATCCTTTGGATGTTCACTTAAATGATGCTTTCCCCAGGAAGCTTTCCCTGGACAGACCCGTCCCCCAAATGAAAACAAATCTAGGTTTGGTACCTGCTGGATGCTCCCAGTGTAACCTCTGCTTGCTCCATGAAAGCACCCCTGTCACCATCTTGCCATCACAGCCTTAAGTCTGCCTCCCAGCTAGGCGGTAAGTGCCAGGAGGGCAACCCTGTCTACCCTGCATCCCCAGAAGTGTGGTAGGTGTTCAACACGTCATTGTTGAATAACTCAGTGCTTCAGGATGGCAAGGCAGAGGGCTGGGGTGCAACGAGCACTGTGGTGGCACTCTAAAGAGCCACAATCTCATCCCAGCTCTCCCACTAACCCCCCGGGCAACCCAGGACAAGGCCTCTACCCCGTGAGGCCACACAGTTTTCAGAGCCTTTGCTCTGCCAGTGCCATCAGCAGAGAGCCCACCTCCCCGGGCAGAGACAGCACAACGAGGCCGTCTCCTTTCTGCTGAGTTTCCTACACACAGAAATCTTGCAGGAGCAGCCTGACTTCAGAGCTTCTCATTTATTATTCATGTATTTTCTTGTAATACGTTTGCTGCTGCACGAGGAGGACATGGCCCTGGAACAGGCTTCCCACCTGCCAGCTAACACTGATTGAACCCACACGGCAAATCCTGTCGGGGAGTATCCAGTTCCCGACAGCCAAACAGGCCCCCAGAAGCAAAGGGCCAACCTGGAGTCAACACATCCCCCTTCCCATTAATAATGCTCTTTAAACATTCCATGCATTTTTCACACTTATCATTTCCTTTTGAAAAAATCTTATTTTCGTAACAGTCTTCTGAGGGATGGAGTTCAGGGCTTATTATCTTTGTTTTACAGATGAGGAAACTGAGGCTCCAGAAGGGTAACTTGTCCAAGGTCAGAGAGCTCATAAGTGGCAGAGCTGAAGAGACCTGGGGATGGACAGACACACGGGGACACACACACAGACAAAGACACACATACACACACACACACACACGAGTGTGACTCCTCAGACTACACTCTAACTACAGTATCCTCCCTTCTACAGTCTAGTTATTTTTCAGAGTGATGTCACTATCTAGAACATATTTGTACTTCCTCTAATTCCCTCCCCTGACTGTTCCACGGGGCTGTTTATTTCCTTACAGCTCTCATCATCGCCGTCTTAATGTCTTTGCTTGTCTGTTTCTTTCACTAGAATATAAGCTTCCCGAAAGCAGGGTCTGGTTTTCACACCATGGTACTCCCACCCTGTAGAACTATGTCTTGCACACAGCAGGCACTTAGTAATAAGTGCGCTGAATAAATCAATCAATCTTATTTGCATTTGACCAAGTCAAAGCCCACAGTATCTCATTTATAATAAGCAAATTACATATAATAGCCAAATAACCTTATAGTAATCAAATAAAGGTAGAAGGACAGATAACAGCCTTCTATTTTTACTAAGGATGAAATTCATAAAGAGAAATTAAGTCCTTGCCTGAAGCCACGGAGCAATGAGAGACGGGGCTAGACCTTGAACCCATCCGTTGTCTGGCTTTCTAATACTGTCAAATTTTATAACAATCCACATAAAATATTTCCCCTTCTGCTTCTTCCCATTGCTTTAGAGATTCTCACAGGTCACTGTGCTGTGTGCGGAGCCCTCTGGCTCTCCCTCTCAAGAGGGCAGAGAGCTGCCCATGCCCGCAGCAGTTCTCTGAGCTGACATGCTGCAAGGGAATATGAATTATCAGGCCCTATGGGGCGAAGCCAATCCACAACCCAGGGTACCTGGAATCCTGCGCAGAAAAGCTGAATGGCACAAAAACCTGGGTTCCAGGATTCAGCAAAGTCAAGCAAACGTCAAAGGGCTTATCTGTATCCCAGGAGTGAAAAGGTGTACAGAAGCAGGGGTGTGCCAGCAATAAGCCTCCCACCAAACACAGGACCTACAAGTACGTGTACAACCTTGAGAAGATGGACCAATGGACCGAGACACTACCCTATAATGGCCTCGTTCCTCTCAAGAAGCAGGTTTCATTCTCATTCTAGTATGTCCACGACAAACAATAAAACCAAAAGTTAAATTAATCAAAACCCAAATTTTACAGCTGGTAAGAAAGGGAAAGTCATCTCCTGACCCCCAGAGTCCACACTTTGAAAAAGCTGAGGTTATTCTATTTCCATCAGACCTGGTGATTCCCTGACTTCTGAATTTGATGGATGTGAAAAGACACCCCCCAATCCCCCCGAAAAAAATGTTGGGAAGAGACACAGTGTTGTCAGCTTTGTGTTCTGTTCAGTAAGTACATGTAAACCAAACAAGAAGACAAACAACCTACCAGCTGCTATCATTTCATAAGAGAAGGGACATATAAGAACATATGTCATAACATAAAGGACATTATATACCAAGTTGGGAAGACCTCCACACAGGAGCAGTAACTCACTGAGCTCCTTTGGCAAAACTCACTGCTCTTCCTTCGTCTTCTCTTTCATTTTACCTTGGACTGTGGACAGTTTTAACAAGTGAACCACGCCTGTGGACCAGTGCCTGGGAATCAGGGATCCAGCCCATTCCGTCCTCTGCAAATAAGGAAAAGGCAACCCCGAGGTCCACAAGGCCGAGAGTGGCCCTCAGGAGCCACAGGCCAGCTTGCCTTGTTGTGTCTGCGAACAGAGGTGCATAAAAGATACGTCAAAGAGCTTGACTTTTCTATATTTACTAAATGTTGCATCTTATCTTTCTGGGCTAGGCCAGGCCCCAGGGCTGGTCTGGGTTCCAGAAAGAGAGAGAACTGCAATTTGGATTAAGTTTAGAATCACTTAACTTTGGTTTACCCCAGAAGCTTCTAGAAAGCAGTGCAGAGGAGGCACATGGGAGAAAAGGGTGCAGGGGACACACACGGTTTCCCATTGCCTTGTGTTTTCTCACAGGTACATTTAGGGCCTAGGGATCTAGGCAGCCCCATGCAAGAGACTTTCACAGGTCTGAGAAGCAGAGAAGAGTGGGCTTGTTTTCTAACCTCTTCACACCGAAAAACAATTTCTAAGACCATAAACCTGCATCTCAGCAAACCAGACACAGAGCCTAAGGTGCAGACTTGGGGCCTTGAATACTTGCTGTAAACCCAGGGACAGCGTCCCCTTATTTGTGCCCTATGCTAAAGGGCCTGGAGTTTTCTATTTAGGTCCACTCAGGGCCTCTGTGGGTAGGTCCAGTAGTTGCTGTCCATGACCTCCACCATCCCAAACAAACAAACTTCTTGAGGGCAGGAATCAGTGCTTTATTTTCAACGTAAAACTGCCCGCACTATTTGATACAGTCTTGGGCATAGAGAAGCTCTCAATAGTTAACTGAACTAAAAAGAGGGCTGAGACAGGTGTTTGGCCATCTCAGCATAAGATGCCCATGTAGGGCTGTTTTGGGGATACAAAGACGTATGTACACAGGAGTACAGTATTTGAACCCTGGATAGTAAATAAATAGGGACGTTACACCCCAACATGGTCTCCTCACAAGATGAGGAATTGATCATTTGAATTTGGAAATTCCAATAATGGAAACACTGCCTTTTCTCCACAGGACCGTGGGCTCCTTGAGGGTGAGACTCATGTTTCGCTTATCTCTGCACCCTCCAGTACGTCCTCCCTGGAGATGACACACCGTACGGGCTCCAGAGATGGCTACTGAACTCAACTGAGTTATTGCACGTCTCTGTTTCCTCAATGTCGTCCAACAAGCCCTGCCATTTAATCATTCATTTTGTTTATCGATTGCTCTTTACATGCCAGGCACTGGGCTAGGAAACAGGGATTCTATGGGGAGTCAGACTGTCCGGGCCCCTGATCTCACGGAACTTGTGTTCTTAGCAGGGGAGATAGATTTTGATATCTAACAGTGATACAAATAATCACACGGCTTTCACTGTAATAAATAACCTAAAGGAGAGGTAGGGAATACGAAGAGAGGAATAAGGGACTGACTGTAGATGTGGTGGAGTGCAGGTATTTTAATCACACTAAAACAAAACCTCAACTCGGTTGGCACTGATGGCTTAGTAGTAAAAGGAAAGATGGAAAGCCCATGGGTTCATCAGGTAATGGTAATACCACAGTGAACACATCACCGATACAGGAAAAGTCAACACCTCCCTCCCCTGGTCCTCTAATCCTTGCCAAAGGACATGGAAACAGAACCTGATATAAAAGCAATTAATCCCACAGAAGAAACAATTTCTAACAACTACAACGAAAGTTTGAGGCCTAACTTTGATTTCCAACAGTGTGGTGGACTGCATACCATGTCAAAGCAGTAGCTGAGAACAACTAAAAAGGCAAAATAAAAAGCAATGACAGAAACAAAACCACACATTTTCACATGTGTCAATAAGCTTTCAAGAAAGTAAAAAAAAAAAAAAAAATCAGAAAACAAAAACCACATGAAAATAGGAACCCAGAAAACTAAAAGTGGCTTTTGTCTGAGGGCATTTACTAAACCAGGCTAACACAAGTGCAGATTTGCACATCCTCTTAGCACACAGGACACAGAAGATAAAGCCAGAGTATATACCAGGCAGGAAGTTTGACAGGCGGCCACTCTACACAACCATCACACACAGCTGGGACTGGCTAGACCCTCAGTATAAGGATAATCCAGAAATAAACCTACCCCACCAGAGGACTGGCTCACATTTTGGCAACGAGTAAACAAAGTAGGATGGAATCTCTCTTGAGAATTTGTTACCACAAGCCAGCTCTAGGTACAGGTCTGTAATCTACAATCAGAGTTACCTGGGAGGTCTGAAAAAACTTCAAGTTGAGAGTTTAGCATAATGTGATCCCACTAGGTACGTGGCAGAACCAAACACCAATCTTTTCTGGAGGAACACATCTTTCCCTAGTCCTCAAAGAACTCCCACAGAAAAGGTTCCAAGATACGAGTTTGTAGCAGAACAAACAAACAAAAACTCAGAAAACAAGCAAACATACAAAATATATAAAGAAATGAGGTACCAGGAAAGCAGTCAACAACAATTTAAGAAAAACCAGCAAAATTATACCCACAAATAAACTTCAAATTACCAGACACAAAATGTGTGTATATGCTTTAATATATGTGTTTATATAAGTTTTAGAACTACAATGATAGAAAACTGAAAACAAAACAAAACAATAAACACCTCAATGGGCAGGTAAAACAGTAGCCTAGGTAGAGCTCACACAGAACTGATTAACTGTAAGAGAATTCAGAGGTAACTATTCAGAATACAGCAATGAGAGAAAAAAAGGAAAATATGAAAGAAGATACATGGAAGACAGAGTGTAAAGGTCTAAAAAAATGTCTCAAGTTCCAGCAGGAAAGGAAAGAGAAAAATAGGCAAAGGAAATACTTGAAGAGATAATGGCTGAAAAATTTCTTGAACTGGTAAGACCCAAGCAGGATTTAAAGAGATACACTAATAACAACACAAGACAAAGACATTAAACGAAATTACAGACCAGTTCCCTGCTCAACAAAGATATAAAAATTTGAAATAAAATTATAGTGAGTCAAATCCAACAATACATAAAAAAGGTAGTAAATCGTGATCAGTGGAGTTTATTTCAGGAATGCAAGGCTGATTTAGCATTCAAAATTAATGTAATCTGCTATGTCAAGAATTTTTTAAAATACCAAATAATCATCTCAATAAATCCAGAAAAAGCTTTTGACAGACTCCATTATCTATTCCTGATTTAGAAACTTTTGAAAAACTAGAAATAGAAGGGAACTCTTCATTCTGATAAACAGCATTCACACACACACACAAAACTACAGCTAGCATCATATACAATGTCATTATTAAGACTGAATACTTTCACCCTAAGGTCAGAAACGAGACAAGGACGTCTACTTTCACTACTTCTATTTAACATTGTACTGGAGGTTCCAGCCAGTGCAATAAGGCAAGATAAAGAAAAGCCACTTAGACTGGAAATAAAAAACTATCATTTGAATTTGGAAATCCCAATGATGAAAAATAAATCTCAAACTAATCATGCTCAGTGAAAAAAAAAAAAAAAAAGATTTTAAAAAGAGTACATACTGCATGATTCCATTATATAAAATTCTAGAAAATACAAACTAATTGATAGTGATAGAAAGTAGATCAACAGTTGCCTGGGGAATGGAGGAGAGCAGGAGGGAGGGGTCACGAATACAAATGGATACAAAGAAACTGGGGGGGGGGGAAGGATCATGACTATGTTTATTATCTAATGTGGTGATGGTTTCAGGGGTACATACAAATCAAAACTTACCAAATTGTACACTTTAAACATGTGCAATTTACTGTATGTCAATTATAGTTCAATAAAGCTGCTTTTATAAATTTACATCATAGTGAAACTGCAGAACATCAAAAACAGAGATAAAATCTTAAAAGTAGCCAGAGAAAAGACAGATTTAATTTAAAGAAATAATCATTATATGAGCCCTGACTTTTCAACAACTTTAATAGAATCCAGAAGGCAGTAGAATAACATAAAGAACGTACTAAAGGTAAACAACTGTCAAAGTAGTATTATATACCCAGCAAGAACAGGGGCAAAATCAAGCTATTCTCAAGCAAAACCTGAGAGTTTGCTGTTAAGAGACCCTCAATCAAAGAAATTTAAAAAGATATGCTTTAGGCAGAAGGAAAGTGATTCTATTTGGAGGGCCTACATAAAACAATAATAGTACAGTCTTATGGAATTAAAAATAGTAACTAAAATACATGGCAACAATGGCATGGGAGTCAGGCGAGGGGGGTGACCAAAGTTGAGGTACATTAAGTTCCTTGTAAAATACTGATTAACATTAGACTCAAGAATACATGTTAAAATTTCTTGGTTAACGACTAAAAGTGTAGAAACAGATTCCTGAACCCTCTTAGTAGAAGAGTGGAAAAAAGTAAAATGAGAAAATAATCCAAAAGGCAAGAAAAAAGAAACATAAAAAGGTGAGACGAAAAGAAAACCCAGAAGGAGGCAGAAATAATCCTCCACTAAAATGGGAACTTCTTGTGGACAGAGGCTGTGTTATGTCGTCCATTTTATCTTCTGTTATCGTAGTATCTGGCATATACTAGATACTTGATAGATATCAAGTGACTGAGGGTTTGCTGAATGAATAAGTAAATGTTTGGATGACAGGATGGTGGTGGTATAATAAGAAATCCATTTAGTCTTTGTCCCGGATCCCTGGCACAAAGCTCCTATAACCCTTGGAATTTGCAGTGACTGGAGTGTTTACTGTCAATCACAAGGAGCCCCTTTTGAGCCCACTTGAGTTTATGCTAATGAGGTGACTTAGGGTGGACCCCTCAGATAGCCTTAAGATGGGGCTGGTCACCAGAAAAACCACCCACCGACATCTGGGAAGGGGAAGGGGTGTGCTGCTTATTAAGGGCTATAAAAACTCTTGAGTAAGGGAGATTTGATGAGCTTTTGGGTTGGTAAACATGAGGGGAGGGTGGCGCACCCCGTTTCTATGGGCACTGAAACTCCTGTGCTCTGGACGCTTCTGGGTCTCACCCTATGTACTTCATCTGGCTGTTCATCTGTGTCCTTTATAATTAACTGGTAAACATAAGTAAATGTTTCTAAGTGAACCCGAGGAGGGGGTTGTGGGAACCTCCGATTTATAGCTGGTCAGTCAGAAGCACAACTTGGACTTGTGATTGGCGTCTGAAGTGGGAGGAGTCTTGTAGGGCCACGCCCTTAACCTGTGGGCTCTGACTAACTCCAAGTGGGTGTCAGAATCGAGTTCAATCTGTAGGACACCCAGTTAGTGTCTGATGAGAATTAGAGAGAAAAAACACATTGGAATGGTAAATGAACGAATCTGGTTAGTTGAATGAATAAATGAATGTATGAAGAGCTTCATTTTGGCCAAAAGTTCCAGTCTTCTCCAGGCACCACTTCATTTACCAGAATTAGCCAACGAATTACAGGCAAGACAAAGTTTCTCTCTTCTCCCTGGCCACTGTCTGGAAGCAATAAAGTACGCAAAATATAGATGGTCAATGGAGGAGGAGGCAGCAAGGGAATGGCCCAATGAGTCCCAGATTATAGAAAAGTTGATGAAATAAAAATCAAGAGTGGGAGGTTGCTTCTACCTTTGAATTATGTATTAAACCCTTCCCGTGCACTTGTACGGCCAGTGTCCTAACTGGGCCTTCAGTACCCGCAGTGGGGCCACAAGCTAGACACAGCTGCAACGTCTATCCACAGATGTACGGATAAGCACGTTACAGTACAGCAGTGGGACAGAATACTACTCAGCAATAAAGAGGAACAAGCTATAGCTACACACAAGAACATGGGAGAATCTCAGTGTCATCATGCTTAGTAAACAAAAGCAGGCAAAAACGACTGTATCAGTCCTATAGAAGTCTCTAGAAAGTACACTCCTAGGGAAACAGAAAGTAGGTCAGTGGTTTCGTGGAGACTGAGGGAGGAATGGGTTGCAAAGAAGCACAAAGGAGCTCTGGGGGTGATAGAAATGTTTAGAATTTTGATTCTGATGATAGTTTCATAGACTTATACGTATGTTCAAACTGATCAAGTTACACACTTTTTAAATGTGCAATTCATTGTACTTCAAATATACCTCAATAAAAGTTGTATGAAAAAAGTACTAATACTTTCTTTAAAACTTAAAAAAAACAATAAAATAAAGCAAGCAGGCTTTTCACTGGTGAAAGCCTAAGGCTGGTGGGAAAGCTGTTCTGGAAAGCGCAGTGTCAGCATAAAGAGTGGCAGGAAGGCCAAGAGGCAGGAAGCTAGGCAGACAGGCCTCAAAGCACAGCGGGGAGCACCATGAATGCGGTTTGGGTATGACTGGTTTTTTGAGGCTGGCTCGTGGCAACGCTCATTTATTCAGTGCCCAAATCCCTGGCAGTCCAATACTTGAAGCCTGAGACACATGTCAGGTTGCATTCCTGCGGCTTTTTTTTTCTTTTCCTTCGTGCATTTCAAAAGAGATTCCTGGGTGCGATGAAGCCTTCTCCCAAAGGCAGAGTTATAATGGCAATTTCAGACATGCCTGGAGGCCTGAGGACGCCGATCCTTGGGGGAAAGGAGAAGCAGAGCTTTGGAAAGGCTCCAGATGAGAATGTGCAGACGGAGCCCCACTGCAGGGGGCGCTCTTCATTCACAGTGATCAGAGGCAGGTGCTGCCCCTGGTGCAGTGCAGGGAGGGCAAAGGAAGCACTGCTCCTCCCACTGTTCCCGGGAGGCTGAATTCCCTGCTCCAGGCCTGCCCCAGGAACTATTGGACCTTCTCAGTCCTCCCTTCACCAAACCTTATTTTAAGAGAAGAGCTCAAAAGTGAAATGTCAGTGGAATAGGCCAAGGAGGAAAACGCATGCTTTACCTTGCCTCATTCATCATGCCTGCCTTGATTCTAGCCCTCGTCTGTAATTACCTTCCACTGGTCTCTCTGAAAGCCCCTGCCCCTCCAGGTGTCCTGCTTCCCCATCTGTTGGACAGAGAGATAATCCCTGCCCTGCCCACTTCGTTCTGTCTGGAAGCAATAAAGTCACCCCTTGCCCGAAGGACTGAGCTCACATAACCCTGAGATTCCTGGACACAGGGGTTAAACCGGCAGGCCACGGCCATTACTGCAGGCACAGATGGCTTTACTTGGCTCCCGTAATATTTAAAACTCAGGAGAGTCCATGTTAAAAAATCCAGAAGTCTGTCTTTCCTTGAAAAACCCAAAGATCTGGCCTCACTGCACTCACATTCTCAAGCAATCAGCTGGAGCTGAGTAAAAGAAGCCGAAGCCCCCTTCTCAGCTGCCCACAGCCCCCACCAGAGAACCCTTCATTCGCTTAGGGCACTGGCTTGGGTTGGGGGCA